>NC_062294.1:23574249-23883624 GCF_902655055.1 Lutra lutra | reverse complement strand
AATCTTGGGTCCTGCAACCGCAGAGATACAAAACCTCATTCTCGGGGAACACTTCTCTCCCTTTAATGCCTGAAGAAGCCAGCCTCCATCCTTATTTCTTCCTGCTGTAACTTTTCTTTGGATCTCTCGCTGAGACCACAGAGACTCATTTTCTTAAATGAGTCATAAAATGTTGGCTCATATTGTGATTAAAAATAATAATGTGTTCCCAATCATTAAAGGGCAGAAAATGTCACATTTTCCCATTTCTTCTTGAGAAATCATAAGCTCTCATGTAGCTAGTCTGGTCTTCTGGCAGGGCGACATTGACTGAGGCTGAGTAATGGCTTCACCTCCCATTTGGCGAAGACCCACCACTGTCCTCTTGACACGGAGGCTGTAGTTCAGTGATTGTTCATCATCCGGTTTCCCTATTGGATTTCTTAGCATTCTTTCTGGCTCTTTTAACTCACTTGATTTACCTAGCTACCCCCTGGGATCTGTTTGTGACTACTGAGATTTATAAAAATAAATCAGTACAATGCTGCTGCTTATTTCTTCATAACACTTATCAAGTAATTATACTACCACCCAGTTTTACCGCTATTAAATTGTCAGCCTCTCCCACTAGATCATAGCTTCCAGAAGACTCTCAATAATTACTTGAATAAATGAATGAAGTAAAACTCTGTAAGTCTTCTTTGTAAGTAAGGAAACAAATTATTGACATCACTTTGGCTTTTTAGTCATAAAGAAATGAAATTAAAATTTAAAATCAGATTATCCTACACCAAAGGAAAAAAAAATCAGTAAGTGATCCTGCTTCGTGTTGACATTGACACGATTTATTATTTTTATCAGGATTATGTAGTTCCTTATTTATGTAATTAATGTACATGTATCAAGTAAATGTGCAAAAGCAGCTATAATGAACTTCTGCAAAGTGAAGACAAAAAATACAACTAAGAATGCAATTTACACTATTGTTAGCTGTTAGAGACATTGGGCCCTAAAATGAAGAGGAAATAGAGTATTTCAATTCATAGTTTCCGTAGTGAGATCTAATTTCCATGTGTCTCTCAGAGTAGGAGCACCTTACTTGGCTTATGAAAATCCATCAAGTAATTAGAAATATATAAAACTTTAGGGGTGCCTGCAGTGTTCATTGGGTTAAGCATCTGCCTTCAGCTGAGGTCGTGATCCCAGAGCTCCAGGACTGAGCCCCACATCAGGCCTCCCAACTCAGCAGGGAGTCTTCTTCTCCCTCTGCTCCTCACCCCGCTAGTGCTCTCTCTCTCAAATAAATAAATAAAATCTTTAAAAATAATTAAAAAATTAAAATGTAGAAGTTTAAAAACTAAACATTTTATAAAACACCCTCAACTTCAAGCCAACTATTTAATCTAATAGCAGGAGCACAGAAGTTGTAATACCAGTAGTTATAATGGTGGTGGTGGTATTAATCATAATCTTCTTCTTCTTCTTCTTCTTCTTCTTCTTCTTCTTCTTCTTCTTCACCATCATCATCATCCTCATCATCATCACCATGGTGAAATAAATTTCAAGGCCCAAGATGGAGCCATTCCTGACCTGGGTGCCTTGTCACAAATCAAAATGTACTTTCATGATGCTAGAAATGCTCTGCTTGAGCAAAAACAAGCTATATCCAGCCAGCCAATCCCTACATACCAAGCCAACTCTGGGCTCTCTGCCTATATCTTTGTTCTTTGTTCATTTTCTACTTTTCTCCAATTTGCTCCTTATCCTTTATCCTATACAGGCTTCCTGACTTCTACCTCATGCTGAAGTTTGGTAGACCCATAGGATCCGAGGATGTTTGCTTCCTGAAGTGTTAGATAAAGTTTATTCATATCACCTGAATTGTCTTCTGTAGTCATTTTTAACAATAATTAAGTGTTTTAAGAAAAGGTTTGGGCTATTGAAAAATTGTTCTGTGTGTTGAGCTCCATGAAAATAAAATGTGCTGCACCATTGTGATATTATAAAGGCATAGCCCCTGCTTTGAAAGAGCTCACACCCTAGAGATGGAAGGTAAATATGTGAACTACCATCCTAAATACAACAGGATGCATGTTGTTCAACTGCTAAAAACAAAGTATTGTTGGGAGTAACAAAGGCCTCTGGGTTAACTGTACCTAGAGGCTGGGAAAAGTATCACAGAAAATAAACATTACAATTACACACACACAGATACATAATCCTCCAAATAGCCAAATACATATATGTATATGGATATTTATAATTATCACATGCCACTATGAAACAGAATGTAAATGCCACATTTATTCTCACTATCTGGCTGCACACTGAGTTGCTATGGTAACACAGATTAATTAAAGGCCTTTCTATTACAAATCTTAACTTCTCAGAACTTAGAGGCTTCAGTCATCCTCTACCTGTACATTTTATCTTGAAAAATAAAATCATATCATGTGCTGAATTATTTGTATAGACCTCTTTATCCTCATTTCCAACTAAAATATACTTCTGTTTTAAGAAATGCTTCTTTCCTTGGTATCATCTTCTTCCTCAGTGTATACAAAGGGATTGACCCATTAGGTCATTCCTTTTTTTTTTTCCCCCAGAATAAACAGAGGGGGAAATTCCACATTCTTATAATTAGGTAAAAGGAGATAATGGTGCATTACTTTTTATCAAAGCAAATTATATGGTTATTGCATCATTAAGTTACATAGAAATGTTCACTTTTTTCTTCTCTGTAGTTATGATTATGTCAATTTTAATTAAAGATGGAAGAGTTGAAAAATTGCTAGTCAGGGAAACAGCATTTCCAATGTTAATAGTCACCATATTTCTTGATGAATTTTAAATTTATGTAAAGATTATATTGGATTTTGAAAGTGTTATAACACGTATTTTCCTCTAGTGAATCATTCACAATGTCTACCAGTTGACCATAGCCCCAGACACTTCATTATATGATAAACAATTATTGGAAAAGTCTGCCTAACAATCAATTTTGGGGAGTGCCTCCTTATATAACCAACTGGAATAGGATGATTTCATAATTAATCCAGGCTTTATTGCCAGTACCTTCCAAGAATATTTAAAGCAACATGTTACCCACAGAGGTAGTTAGATTTGAGTATGCCATGAATACTCAGTAATTCTCAGCTGGCATGCTAAATTAAGTGGAGGAGCACAAACTTGTCTCCTTAGTATCAACCTTATATGAATTCATGCACAAACATTTTTTTCTTGGGATGTTAAAAGCATTTTAGTTTTGAATAGAAAATGAATTTAATTCATTCCCAATTTTGACCCTACAGCACGTTATTAGTGTCTAGTCTAATAACTAAACTAGTATTAACCCCTAATGTGTTGCTTTTGAAGCTCCTATGTACTCAACATACCGGGCAGTTGTATAAGGTCCTTGTCCTCAAAGATCATGTGTATTTCTTAGTTTGGGTTTTCCTGAAAGCAGAGCCTGAGATATGGACTTAGATGTAGGTAGTTTATTCAGAGGCAGTTAAAGAATGTAAAGTGAGGGGGTAGACAGAGAGACAGAATGTTAATAAAGGTGAATTGTCAACTTGGTTACCACAGTGGGCTTCTAGGGAAGTTCAGTACCACTGGGGCCTTACTCAAGAAAGGGAAATGCACATTGAAATTGGCCTTCTAAAGTACACAAAGATGCAATACATTTCCTTGGATTTCTGTCGTTATTAGTTGAACATTATATCTGGTGGTAGGTTTGCATGACTTCAGAGAAAACAGAGGTAGAAGCCCATCAAAGGCAGAGACCCCTTCAAAGGAGCAAGGTGTGCTGAGATCATGGAGCTGTCCACCACTAGTGTGCTGAAGTTGGCAAAGTGAGGCGATGCTTCTCAGTTATTGCCACAAATGTCACATACCCTTCTAGTACACCAAATGAAGCACAATTTGTGTCAGACAGATTTATAAATACAGTGATATTGTTTATTGATAGAGAGGTAAGATGCAGCTGAGATGTGGGGGGGATTTCTAAGATTGTGCACAAGATAATTTGGAGCCTGATTTAAAAAGTCTTCCTGCTTAAAAAAGTCTTCAGCAAGATAATAGTCAAGCTCACAAAAAAAACCGTTTATAGGCCATCTGCCACTGTCTCCTACTTACCTCTTCTAAAGCTTCTCCTAGACATATGTCTTCCTCTAGAGGAAGTTTATAGTCATTTTTTTATTGTTTATATGTCACTTAACTGTTTATATGTCACTTAACATATACACTCTGAACATACACTGTTTGCAAATGTTCTCTTTTCCCAGAAAGACTTTCTCTGAAGGGTCTTATGTTAAAATTTCACATATTTTCAAGACCCAACTGAAGTACCACTTCTATTCATAAAGCCTTTAGTGGCACCCCAAAGTAAGTGAATATACCCTACCCACTCCCATATACTTGACATTATCATTGTGATGGATACATGCATTTGCAGTATATCCATGTTATTACTCTATTTATTAATGTATATAACTCCTGTGAGCTCTTGGGGGGCTGCAGCAATGCCTTGTATCCCATAGATCTCATAGGGTACTTCATACACAGTAAACAATGTATACATATTTGTATGCAGTAAACAATTTAAAATATATGGTTGACAAATGCAATCATTTAAGATGATATAACTTCTTCCTTATGTAATTGGTCAGACTCCAATTGCTCTTTATATTACAGGATACGTTGGAGAAATGTGTGTTTTACTCTAGTTTAACTTTAAATGGTTCATTCTTACCATACTTACCAAATAAACTTGAAAATGTCAATAAGGGTAGAGAGAGTCACTTCTATAACTTTGACCTCAGTTAACTTACACATTAAAAAATTGTTTTTCTATAATATTTTTCTTCAGAGAACTATTGCCTGTCTCATGGAGTGCTCTATGAACATTGCTCCGAATCTTTGACATTCCTTGATCCTTGGAGCCCTTGTATTAATATTAACAAGCCTAAGAACATAGAAAGTGTTACAGATCACGTATTTGATGTTCATATTTGAGTGCCCTTTGTAAATATCCATCTGTTTACTTTTTGACATCTCAAGGGTACATTAATACAAAGCTTTGATGCATTTATATTGAGGGCAATAAAGTTTGGTTCATTTAGGACCCAGTAGGATGAGGGTCTGGTTTAATCAATGTAAAAATGACTATGGACTAGCTTCACTAAAGAAAAAAAAGAAAAGTTTCCATCACCAATCTGACTAAAACACTCTATTATTTTCTTACGACCCTTTACTGAATTTCATCTGTGTCATTGGCAAACCAATGTATTGTTATATTGATTATCTGCAATGGAGCAGTGAAAAGAAACTGTTGTTAGTGGAAATGGGGCAGGAGTTAATGCCAAGTGTGGATCTGGGTCACAAAACAAGGAAACGTTTTGTTTTTATAGAAAGATCACTGGATTTTAGCATCTGTGTCTGATAAATATAAAGGATGGATTAAAATAATTGTATATTTGAAAAGGCATTCCATAGGTCCCTATTAGAATTTCCAGAGAGGTAGCCTGTACCCTGAATTAAAATGGATGATTTACTCCTGCCTAAAATCTTCTATCAGCTCTAGGTACCAATAAAATTGAATATGAATTTGACTATATTTAGAGATAAGGGTAGGTTTTTATGGCAAATTCTCTTGAAAATGACAGCATATGGGGAATACATAAAGACTTCTGAATACATAAAGACTTTATAATAATCCTTTTGGTTCTGATATTTCCCCCCCTCTTGCTTCTCTTTCTTTACTTTCCAAGTACTCAAATTCTTTCTCTATTTCATTCTTACAGAGAAAAATTTGGTTCTTAGATTCTGCTAGTCTTCTCTCTACTCTACAACCCAGCCAGCACAACTAAGGTTAATTGCCAAGGAAGTTAGAGAATTCTGTTTCCTTAGAATTTTGTGAAGAAGAAAGGCAGTTATTTCTTACTCATTTGTTTTATTTCATTTTAGGTGCACATACACATGTGCATGTACACATACACAGAAAGATTAGTGATCAATGTTGAGATTCATACATCCTCTGAATTTCACAAATGATTTGCCTGTTTACTGATAAACTATGGAATGATTCCCACAAAATAGCCTCTACTGGATGAATTCTATTTTTTTATTATTTTTTAAATTTTTTATAAACATATAATATATTTTTATCCCCAGGGGTACAGGTCTGTGAATCAACAGGTTTACACACTTCATAGCACTAACCATAGCACATACCCTCCCCAATGTCCATAACCCAACCACCCTCTCCCCACCCCCTTCCCCCCAGCAACCCTCAGTTTGTTTTGTGAGATTAAGAGTCACTTACGGTTTGTCTCCCTCCCAATCCCATCTTGTTTCATTTATTCTTCTACTACCCCCTTAACCCCCTATGGTGCATCTCCACTTCCTCATATCAGGGAGATCATATGATAGTTGTCTTTCCCTGATTGACTTATTTCGCTAAGCATGATACCCTCTAGTTCCATCCATGTCGGTATATATACACAATGGAATACTATTCAGCCATCAAAAGAAATGAAATCTTGCCATTTGCGACGATGTGGATGGATGAATTCTAATTCAAGATGTTTTAATGCTGTATCTTGGAATTAGAAGAGCATTTTCAGATTGTCATCTGTCTTCTACACTAGATTTTGTATATTTTAAATATCCTGGGAACACCAAAAGTTACTTCTTCTTGAGAACTATGAAATTTCTTTTGGTAGTTTTTGAAATGAATTTAACATGACTGTCATCCAAAGGGTTGTTTCAGTGAAGTTAAGATGAATGTGGAGTTTTCAAATATTTCTCCTTCTCCTACTACATGGTGCTAAGTAAGAAGTTAGTGCCTAAAGCATACTAAATATGCGCCAGAGGTAAATAATAATAATCCATAGGACAATGTGATTTGGTGGGAAAAGATGGGACTTAAAAACAAAAAGACTCAGTCTTGTGTTACCCATTGCTGTGTGACGTTGTTTACATTGTTTTACCTATTTAATCTGTAGATAATACTTATTTCTTGCAACTGTGCGAGGTAGGGATAAGAGTAGTAATTTTCAAATGACCTAAGTGAATACTGTAGCTTGGTATATAATGCATAATAGGCACTCAAAATATATCCTTTTGTTTTCAAGAACTTCGCTTGTAAGGATCCAGAATTTGAAAATCTTGTAATAATTTTTAAAAAATAGCATTTTTCTTCTACACTAGATTGTATCTTAACAGTCTAATTGCTTTATGTGTAAAGGACAAAATGAAGACCAATTCACTTGAGACTGCAGTCTGTTATTTTGAGTGTTTGGGGAGAAAGAATTTTCATTCCCTGAAGAAGACATGACTTTTGGAAATAAAAACTAGCCATGGGGTGCCACGTCTGTAGAACTGATGGATGATCAAGCTGGGTCCTACAAATTTGAAGTAAAAAGTAATGAAACTTGTCTCAGAGGGAGGTTCTAGAAATAGTTGGAGCAAACTAAGAGCTATTTGTAAGCAAGTGTACCCTCTCAAACTGATGATAGCAACTGTAGTCACATATGCTCTCTTCAAATCCCCTGTTATTAAAATAATTGACACATTATATATGCTGCACCTCAAGTATTTTTTTTTTTAACACTTCCAGGAGTACTGTTCTTTCTCCATCGGTATTTTTATCCCCAACCCTGTGACTTGACACATCTGATCCATTATGATCATAATTCTTTACTGGTCCAGAGTTTTGACCAGTTTGCTCTGAGTTTTTGTTTTGTTTTATTTTTTTTTTGTTTTTATTTTGTTTTGTTTTTGTTTCATTTGGTTTGGTTTGGTTTTTCTAGAGGAATTACACACCCTCAGTTTGAATTTTGTATATCACTTTCAGCGTTACCTGAGCTCAATGACATGCATTTCCAAGAACTGATTCCTAAGGGTGCAATTGAACCCAAGAGGGCTGGTCCAGGACTAGTACAGGCCTTTTCTATTCTGTAAATGCAGAACAACTGTCCTCTGTCCTTCTCAATAATCTGTACACATATTATTTTAATATCTAAACATTTAAAATGTTAGATCACACCCTGTTACTCAGACAATATAGTTATTGGTCTACCTTCTAAAAGAAGGTACTGATACGGTTTCCAAGAGCCTTTGCATTCCCTTTATAAAAGGTACCCTCACTTATTCCAATGTGATTTATGTTCCTGTTTATCCAGTGAAGCTTACCTCTTACTTTTGTTTGTTTGTTTGTTTTGTTTTCTTCTTTGTGTATTTTGTGCATTTAGACAAACCTAAAAGCACTCTTCAGTGGGTTACCTTCTCTTATCTAACATAAACAGAGAATCCAAATGTCCATACTTTCATGGGGAGATTTTTGTCTTGCCCTTTGCATCTTGTAATCGTGGGGGATTTTTCTGTCATCAAACCTACATTTGAAAGTTATCCCTCTTCTATACACAGCTGCCCAATTTTCCCAGACCATTTATTGAAGAGACTGTCTTTTTTCCACTGTATATTTTTTCCTGCTTTGCCGAAATTTTTTGACCATAGAGTTGAGGGTCCATATCTGGGCTCTCTACTCTTCAATAAATGGTGCTGGGAAAATTGGACAGCTATGTATAGAAAATGAAACTTGACCATTCTCTTACACCATACACAAAGATAAACTTGAAATGGGTAAAAGACCTCAACATGAGGCAGGAATCTCATCCTAGAGGAGAACATAGGCAGTTACCTCTTCAACATCGGCCACAGCAGCTTCTTTCAAGACATGTCCCCAAAGGCAAAGGAATCCTTACAGAAGCAAAAATGAACTATCACCTTTTTATCAAGATGAAAAGCTTCTGCACAGCAGAAAGGAAACAGTCAAGAAAACAAAGAGGCAATCCACAGAATGGGAGAAGATATTCGCAAATGACACTACAGACAAAGGACTGATATCCAAGATCTATAAAGAACTCCTCAAACGCAACACACACAAAACAGATTATCACATCAAAAAATGGTCAGAAGACATGAAGAGACACTTCTCCAATGAAGACATACAAAGGGCTAGCAGACACATGAAAAAATGTTCATCATCATTAGCCATCAGGGAGATTCAAATCAAAACTACATTGAGATACCACCTTACACCAGTTAGAATGGCCAAAATTAACAAGACAGTAAACAAGTGTTGGAGAGGATGTGGAAAAAGAGGATCCCTCTTACACTGTTGGTGGGAATGTAAGTTGGTGCAGCCACTTTGCAAAACAGTGTGGAGATTCCTTAAGAATTTAAAAGTAGAGCTACCCTATGACCCTGCAATTGCACTACTGGGTATTTACCCCAAAGATACAGCTGTAGTGAGAATGGGCATCTGTACCACAGTGTTCATAGCAGCAATGGCCACAGTTGCCAAACCATGGAAAGAACCAAGATGCCCTTCAACAGACGAATGGATAAAGAAGATTGGTCTGTATATACAATGGAGTATTATGTCTCCATCAGAAAGGATGAATACCCAACTTTTGTATCAACATGGATGGGACTGGAGGAGATTATGCTGAGTGAAATATGTCAAGCAGAGACAGTTATCATATGGTTTCACTTACTTGTGGAGCATAAGGAATAGCACAGAAGACCTTGGGAGATGGAGAGGAGAAGTGAGTTGCGGGAAATCGGAGGGGGAGACAAATGATGAGAGACTGTGGACTCTGAGAAACAAACTGAGGGTTTGGAGGGGAGGTGTTGGGCGTTGGGTGAGCCTGGTGGTGGGTATTAAGGAGGGCATGTATTGCATGGAGCATTGGGTGGAGTACATAAACAATGAATTGTGGAACATACACACACACACAAAAATCAGATTAGAAAGTAAGTAAGTAATTAAATAAATAAATAAATAAAATCTTTGGGGTGGGGGAAAGAAAGTTATCCCTCAGCCCCATTTGATCTGAATCAAGACACAAATATTAGGCTCATCATCTGCTACCATCAGTAAATAAGGACTCAATACAAAATAGATGAAAGTTAAAGAATTATCATCTGCTGCTACCTGAGGAGGTAGTCTTCAATTGCAAAGAGTATCTATGCTAAAATGAATTGCAATCTTTGGCTGAAGGGTATAGCTTCTCTATTGCCTTGTGGTGATGAGGGGGTTGCGGATTGAATGAAAGGGATTATTTTTGAGCTACTTATTCAGGAAGTCTCACATTCTTTTTCTGAATATCCATTCCCATATATTTAGCCTGAACTACTGGGGGGGGGAAAAAAGGCCTAAATTATCTTTTAAGTAATCAGGCATTATGTGCAAAGTTCTTTATACAAAAGGTATACAGATTCTGTCTCATATTCAGGATCAGCAAATGCTATGTGTTGTTAATTTCAGGCATTATCATTTCTCCTAAGCCATTATACTAGATTCAATTTAGGAAAAAATTGGAGAAACACCTTTATTATACACTTCCAAATAAGCAACAATGTGGTAGAGATGCTTCAACTATAAAATCATACACACACACACAAATCATCTTTTTATCGTATGCCCTAACTCCTAGGGATATTTAATATGTCCAAAACATTTTATAAACTAAATATTTATTGAAGGAATTAAAATGGATTTGAATTTTAATTCTGCACTTAGTAGCTGTGTGGCTGACAGTTCAAATCTCAGGAGACTCAAATTTCTTCTTGGTTAAAAGGTGTTTGTGACACATACTTCATAAGTTTGGTGTTACAGTTAAATTATTTTATGTAAATTTCCTAACAATATCAAGGAATTCAAGTGGCCAATAAGCTTTAGTCAACTTTCTTGTCATTTAATAACCACTTTTGAAAAGGTTTGACTTTAGGATACAAAGAGTATAGCAAAAGTGACATTTTAGGTCTAGCCTAGAAATAGCATCTCCCTTTTAAATCAAGATAAATAACAGACTTTGGTTGTTTTATTGGTTATCCGAGTGCACATAGCAAATACTTCTGAGTCAACAGATGAGCAGGGATATGTCATTGTATGGTAAAGGATAAAAATAAATGTATTCACTGGTCTGTGTCCCTCCCCACTGAGAAGGACAAATGATTTTCCTGGACAATGTTAGTCCAATATCCAATATAAAGTTAAATCAAACTGCTCGGGTCATGTTGATGAAATACAGTGCCACTGTCACCTGTCTTTAGAAGGAATTTGAGTATGATGCCAACAAAAACTGAATCTAACAGCTAGAGAGTGAACAGTTACAAAACTCTTTCCACTTCTTAACCCTTCTGTAACTCAGATTTTTTTTTTAACAATAATTGAATCTTTTAATAGAAAACCAGTGATTAATCCTGAAAAGCACTTATGGATGTGGTTATTTGTAATAATGAAATACTGGAAGAAGTTTAAATACCTTACTAAAGAAGAATAGTTATGTGGGGGTGAGGGAGAGAAATAATTTTCCCTCTACCATTCTAGGTTCTTGACTGAGATCTTCTCTGCAATAAAAAGGCAGATTAACAGGGGAAAAACAAACAAACAAACAAAAGCAGACAAAGTTTAATAACATTTGTACCTTCAGTATACACAGAAGATAGCCAGGAAAATCCTGGAAGAAACTTCCAGGAATGGTTCAAGCCACCAACTTAAATACTGTCTCCATCCAAAGGCAAAAAATATTGGGGTGAGAAGAGCCAGTTATGGGAGGTTAACAGAAAAAGCACAGTAAACAAGGCCTGGATGTTATGCAGATATGAGTTTCTTCTGATTTAGAATCATCCTTCTCTTCTTGGTATAGTGAGGAAGACAGCCTTATAAATGCATATTTCCTCTATAAATGTAAGTGTCTCTTACAAAAGTATAACTTTTACTCATTTTTCAGAGCTTCTTCTTTGTTTGCAGTTTCTTAAAAGTAACTGAGATAATCTTATGCCAAAGAGACACATTTTGGAGTGGCAAATTCTGTCTCCCCTTCAGTTGTCAGTCATAGCCTATGCACTTGATTGAATGGGATGCATGCATTACAGTAACAGTCATCAAGTACCTCTAGCAACACTGCAACTACAAAAGAAAAAATATTAAATGAAATTTAATTAAATTCAAATTAAATAAAGCTCATGTTAAAATAGTTTTCCTCAACAGGAACAAGTAGAAAGTCTAGAAGATAATATATAAAATTAGTAAAAGCTCTATTATAATGATTGCTGTTTTCTTAATATCATTATTATGGTATATTGCTTTTGTGATTCAAGATTAAAAATTACTATCACAGTGAACCCTCAAAAGAAAGAACAGCTCTTCTGAATAACTGATCGTAGCTATGTAAATCTGTGTATTTTACAAGGGTGTTTATCAGTGTTTTTTGTATTAATGAAAAATTGGGAACAATCTTAAATGTCCAATGATGTATGATTATTTCAACAAATTAATACATTTTCAATAGAAGGAATATTATGCAGACATTAAATAGCATCTTTTCAAAGATTACTTAATTACATTAGAAAAGAATAAGGATAAAAGGGCAGATGTGAAATTAACAGTGAAGGGGAGCAAATTATGCCTTTTTGACTTAAGGTTTTTATTAAGCTGGTTATATTTAAGAAACTACAGACAGAAGAAAAGTCTGAAACGAAGTAGAAATTACCCTTCCGTAAGAAACATTTATGAGTAAAAGGGAAATACTCATTGATAAGTGTGTCTCCCTAAGTGTAGCAAGAAGAGGATGTGAGTCAAACCACAAACAATTAGCTGTGGAGAAGACCTGACTTAAATCTGCATAGCAACCATACCCTGTTTACTGTGCTTTTCCTGGAAATCTCCCAGAACTGACTCCACAACCCCAACTTCTTGTCTTTGGAAGGACATGGTATTTAAGGTGATGGCTTGGGCTATTACTCAGGGAGTTACTCAGTTTTCCTGGGTATCTCTCATGAATATAGGAGGTATACATGTTACCAAAGTTTCAGTTTTTTCCTGTTAATCTGTCTTATGTTGCTGGACAGGAAGAATTTCCTCTGTTTTTCAGTATCTCTCTAAGACTAAGAATCAAATGGACATGAGACCAATTATCAGGAGAAAATGAAATTTAATTTCATATCTACAAGGAATCCACACAGACATGTAATTCCAAAGAGAATCAGGTAAAATGAGCTATAATATGCCATTCTGAGCTAAGGAGAAGGGGTAGCGGTCTGGGACTTCGAAGGGAAGGGATGCAATTCACAGGAAAGTGAACTATTAAATGATCGCTAAACAAATGTTTGCTGGGACATTCAGAGACCAGGAGATACAAAGTACTTGCTAGACTCCTCCCTGTCTAAGATACCTAGATCATGTTATAATGTAGTTATTTCTGATGATAGCCCTCATTCTGGAGCAGGTCCTCTATGTAAATTCTTTTTAGGCAGTTGAGAGGGAAATAAAGAACTTTTCCTGACTGCTGGGTTTTGGTTGCTTTTAATTCAAAATAATCTTTATGCCAAAGTGGTCCATTTTGAAGCAGCTGGTCCTTGGCCCCTACAATGTTAATTTAATTATTAGACAAGCCAAAGAGCCTAGAAGAGTAGAAGAAAACTTTTTTTTTCTCATATAAAGATGTATTATACATACATACAGTAAAAAAGTTTCTGGAAATATATGACCTATACCAGAGTATTAGCAGAAGTTATCTTTGGTTGGTTTATATTGTTCTTTATTCATTTCCATATTTAGTTTTCTTTATAATAAAAATTTTAATCCCTTTAAAAATAATAGCAGAGAAAGCACTCTCTGAAGAGCTTACTTCAATAATTTACTTCTTTGGTTAGGCCAATGTTGGTTGCAATAAATTTCCAACCCCCTGACTCATGATTCTTTCATAATTCATTCAACATCTCATATTCTGCCAGGCACATAATAGATGGCATGAATATTTTTTTTCTTTTGGTTAGTTCTTAAATAATAGACAAGGATGCAATTCTCTTAGACATAACATCTCCAAGACTTTGTAAAATTATTTTGATTATCTCATCCTTGATCCCCCACACATTTATCTTTCAGAATCCTCTCCATCTCCTATTTTCGCATTTGTCCAACTTCACCCCATAAAGAGTTTACTCCCTGCAATTTAGGTTGCATCCACTGGCTCCTTGAGTAGCTGCTTGGGATGCCAAAATATTTGGCAAAACAAAATATTTTAACTATTTAGAAAATGCAATGTGGCATTTCATCAAAATACATAAGTGGTGGGAGAGGCCAGAAACTTAGATGTGTGGCTAACCAGGTTTGCTATAAAGAAGCAACCAAAGGAGAGGTTTCCTCTTGGTCAGACTGAATCTACCTCAGGTGGAAGAACTATCTGCTGAGGGCCTACTGATCCTGGCAAGTTGGAGGGGGGACTAGTGATACACCCAATACAGTAGAGAAGATAAACACCATGCTTGAAAGAAGGCTTGCTTCTTGTTAGATTCCCCAAGAAGGGGGCTGTAAGAGAAGATCTGAGTGCAGTTTGTTGGGAGGGGAGTTGCAGGACGCTCCTGTGGGAGAATTGAAGTAAGACAGAGAGATGAAAACTGTAAGACATGCATTATTTGTGTGTTATTTCTTTTGGCAAGTAGGGCTCTCAGATAAACTGTGGGGAACTGAGTTACTGATTCACTGTTTTTCATTTGTAATTGACTGAAGGTTGGTCCTGGCACTTTTCACCTGCCAACGACAGGGTTGTATAAGAACCGACAGAAGAAACCCGTTGTAGAAAAGCTGCATGTGCTTTCTTTGGAAGCCACTGAAGACACATAAATGTTCCTGGTGAACCCTGAGGGAATGTTGGACATACCAACAGTATATGCTCCATAGAGAATATAAACAAGGGTCAGAATATGCAAATCAAACTGTGATAGATACCGCAAATCAAGGAGAAGCAAAAGGGGAACATTATAAATTCTTGAGGGAGATATCATGAAGATTAATCCAAAGATAGTCCCCAGAATTAATAGCAGGGGAAAACTGAATAAAGTAGATGGTCTAGAAATAAAGTAAAAAATGTAAATGGCCCTGTTGTTCATGTAAAATAACTACTTCCTGCTCATACACACACACACACACACACACACACATCTATGTGTGTAGACACATAGATGTGTGTGTGTGTGTGTGTGTGTGTATTCATTCATACTCAGAAGTGTTAAAAATCTTAAGGCAAACAAACAAAATTTTCCTGAAAGAGCTGGGGGAATGATTTTAATGCAGAATTACACTGAAACCTTACATTTAAATTAGAAAAAAAAACTTATATACATTAAAAATCACCAAAATTTTAAACAGTACAATTAGGAAGTGTACATTTTCTATATAAATAACAAAGTTGGTAGATCTGCAATCTATAAAATGAATTCTTTAGAGAGAAGGGTTTAGTCATAATGCATGGGTTAGAATCCTAACTTTAAGGAAATTACTTGAATAAGCCTCAGAATCAGTTTAGTTTTTTTTTAATTGGCATAAATATAGTACCTGTCACATAGGATTCTGTGAGCATTAAAGAACTAATATGGTGAACTTGGAGTAAATGTTATCTCTTATTACCTATTACTCTTACTTTTACCACCAGCACTAAATACCACCATTCTCATCCTTACTGCTGTTGCTGTCATAATTACTAATATGGCTATAATCATTCAAAACGTTGAGTACTCAGTAAAATCTCATTCACTTAATCCTTCTCTTTCTTATCTTTCCCTTCTCTCTCTCTCACATACACACAAATGTCCCCCAAATATTTTTTAACTATTTAGGAAACTTTAAAGTGATGTATTCTATAAAAAGATTTATCCTTAACTATAATTAAAAAAATATATTATCACATAATAGTACCCCAGATGGAGAAGTATGTTTCCATACTTTCAGGGGGAGGTTATTGGCACATTTCTTTTTAGTAATTTAGCACTATGTATCAGTTCCAAAAGCATCCTGGGTGGCTCAGTCAGTTAAGTGTCTGCCTGCAGCTCAGCTCATCCTGGGGTCCTTGGGATCAAGCCCCGCATTGGGCTCCCTGCTCAGTGGGAAGCCTGATTTTCCCTCCCTTCCCTCTCTTGCTGTGTCTCTGTCAAATAAATAAATAAAATCTTAAAAAAAAAAAATCCCAAAAGAAAAAAAATACAAAAGAGACAACTTTTTTCTAAGATTATTTACCATAGCAATAATTATGACAGCCAAAAACTGGAACCTATATAAACCTTTCCATCAAGAAAGTTTTGGTTAAAATTTTATGTCCATATGATTTAAAGATATGAAAAAAATCTTCATATTATATAGTAGGTAGAAAAGTTGATGGAAAAAGTACCAATCTCCATATAGTGAAAGTCTTTATAATAATTAATAATTATTATACATTTATTTAAATTATTTTATTATAAAATAATTATAAATTATTATAATTAAATATATAAATAATATGTAAATTATATATGAGATAATTATAAAATATTATAATAATTTATTAATTAATAATTTTTAAATGTATTATGTGTGTTAGATTATTTACTTCTTATAAAAATGATGGAACAATACTCTTAGCATCTATGCTGCACAGATATAAATACTGTAGCTAAGGGAACAAAGATTAGACTGTTAGTAAGTTACATATAAAAAATTGGAGAGAAATAACCAATGATCACAATGAATATTCAATGTGGTGATTGTATTGTGATAGTGGTAAGGGGTGTGTGTGTGAGAGACCAAGAGCGAGAGAGAGAAAAACTTCTTGGTATAGTAGGAATTTTACCTTTTTTTATCTTATTAGACTTTCTCAAAAGAATTAGTTTTGCCTTACAATTCAAAATTATTATAATATTGAGCTCTTAAATAGTAAGGAGGTAGAAGAAATAAAGTAAATATTGGCAGTCCAAGAGACAGCATCTGTTTTCAGCAAATATTATAGGGCTTTTAGTTGAATGATAATGAATGTGTTACCATTTTATGCTTCCTTTTATTATCTGAAATGTTATAATTAGTATATTTAATGTGTTTAGTACCTAACACATATTATACGTAAGAAGAATTCTGTAGTCTTAGTGAGCTTCTGGATGAGTTGTGCTGTTTCTTCAAATTGGAAACATGTAGAGAAGGAGGATAGTATTTAATCTGGGAATTCATAAAGATTTTATAGGAAAAGGAGTACTGGAAGTGTGTTGTGGAAGATTTGAATATAACACCAATAGCCTTAAGGTATAAACATAACTTTATAAGCTGAACTTATTATAATATCATAAACAGTTCTATATTTGTATTACTACTAACATTAGTAGACCTCAATTCTAAGAATTCAATGCCAAATTTTATCCCTTGTGCTAAATAAAACTAGCTTTACTCTTCTAATTCTTTGTAAGTACTGATGGCCCTGGGTAGAGTCTTACTACCATGGAGAAATGGGATGTTTATCTATATATCTATATCTATAATTTATGACTCTCTCTATAGATATATGTGAATATATGTTCAAAACACTATGTTAGGCAGTATAGCACATTAATGAAGAAGACAGACAAATATCAACAAAGGAGTTTCTCCTCTAATAGAACTTTAATCCATTCATTTGTGAAGTTGGTTCCAGCAACAGTAAATTAGAGGAAGTATCCAAGTTTGAAAAAGATTGCATGTTTTCTATGCAGCAACGACCTAAGTATTTTATTAAAAAGACATACCAACAGATTTGAACTTATGATTCAGAAGTAAACTTCTAACGGTATGAAAATGAAGTTTAAAGAGATGACGTATTGTTATGTTATAAAGTAACACATTACAGAATAACTATTTTAGGCATTTTTCAATTTTAAATATATGTGATTTACAAAGTACAGTCCTAGATGAATCTATTAGTGTTTAATTTTACCCTAATGGCAGATAGCATAAAATGTAGAACACTTGAAAAAAAAAAAAAGCTATCTTATACATTTGTCCTCAAAGATACTCTATAATTGTCTTAACTCTTAAGATGAAAGAGGGGAAAATATTTTGATGACATATATAAGGCTTCCGGAGACCACAATAATATCATTTTTTCATACTCATGTACATTGAAAGAAAAACTCTGCTCTGCATTTTCTTTACAATAAACCAATACCATTTAAATTTTACAGAATTAATGCAGATATTATATATATATATGTATATCCACATACAACTAATTACAAGACTTTCTATTAGATGCAGTATATTATTTAAAAAACAACCTCTGCGTGATTTGGTTTTAATTATATTGCTAGAATTTTTTTTTGTATCATAATAAATACCAAGTAAGATATTTCCGTGATAAAATCCACTAAATAGGGCGCCTGGGTGGCTCAGTGGGTTAAGCCGCTGCCTTCAGCTCAGGTCATGATCTCAGGGTCCTGGGATCGAGTCCTGCACCGGGCTTTCTGCTCAGCAGGGAGCCTGCTTCCTCCTCTCTCTCTCTGCCTGCCTCTCTGCCTACTTGTGATCTCTGTCTGTCAAATAAATAAATAAAATCTTAAAAAAAAAAAATCCACCAAAGAGTCAAACCCCTTTGCAAGCTAGCTATCAGATGTGAGACAACTAGTCTCATAACCAGAGGCAGTGAAAAACAAAATGTCTCATGAGATGAGTTCAAATGAGTAATAAAAATTAAAACAATTTTGAGCAACACTTACAAGGGCATGCATCAGCTTAGAAAAGATGTGCAATATTGTGTTCTCAGTTCTCAGTTCTAGCTGAGAAATGCAAAGTTCCTTAATAAGAAACCAATGAGTGTGTTCTGTTAATTTCAGAGAAGTTAGGTTTCTCTGGGAAAAAAGTAGTTCCATATTTAAATGCTTTGCCATGTGGATTTAGAGGCAGAGGGTCTTTTCCAAACTCTGAGACTGCTGTCAATGGTGTCAGTGGGTATATATTGATTGTTTTAGGGCTTTGGGCTGAAGTTTGCCTAAAACAACTAGTTGGTCTCCATATCACTCTGTGTCTTTGTCTCTATCTGTGTTGTGTCCCTGTGTCTCTGTCTCCCTGTCTCTCTCTCTCCAGATCTAGTGTATATACCATTCCTCCTGGTGTACTGAATTCTTTAATATCTTGCTTGGGATTACAAACTCAAATGCAACAAGCATGAAGCTAGTATCATGAAAGAATGCAGTGAGCCATTTGAGACTTGGGGCAATCTGGAGAGTACATGTCCCATCTAAAGGGGGTCACAGTTAGCATATGATTTAAGAACTTGAACTCTAATTATTTAGTAATTCATCTATTTGCTTACTACTGAAAGGGGTACAGAATATCTACCCCCAAACTGGTCACTTTTACATAAGGATTATTTTGAGCAAAAGGCAGTAAAAACCCAGCAGATTTTGGAAAAGCTATTTACCTCCCCTCAGCTGCCTATATTTACATTGGAAAGGGGGCCTGCAGCAGGAAGAGGGTTATTATTTGTACGTCACCTAGGCACCTGCCAAGTCTCAGCTTTGTTGCCGCAGATTTTCTGAAGTTATGGGAACTTGCTCAGTTCTTGAGCAGGTGGAGTCTGAAAGAATAAGAAATCTAATTCCCCAGGAGCATCTCTCAATCAGTGGAGTCCAGGCTTTGGTTTCCAAGCTTTGATGGATTAATTTGAAGGGACCATTATGATTACTCCTCTGCAGTTCTTCAGGGGACACCCAGCAAGAATGAATTTATTTGCCCGGAGTGACCAACAGATTATTAACATCTACTTTATTAGCTTTTCCTCTCTCCTTATCGGACTCTCTATACAACCTCACTCTGAGTTCTTGTGATCACCTCTAAAATAGAAATAAACTATATGAACCCAAGGTCCTGTCTTAGGCTTTGCTTTCAGTGGAATCTTTACTAAGGCAATAGCTTATAAAAAGGAAAAAATCTGAAAGCTAAAAATGCACATTATGCCACCAGCTTAATACTGATATGTATGCCATTTTGCATGTCATTATTCCATGAGGAGTTGTTCTCTGCTTGACTTACTGTCCTACCTGTATCTCAAGGCAGAGAAGACTCCCCACTTTTGTAAGCAAGGTTTACATGATCATACAGCATTCTTAGTACCTTGTCATTTGAATAGGTATAAGTGGCATTAGGGAAGGGAGACATATACACATATTTGGCTCTAATTCATATCTCCTAAAGAGAAAGCAGGAGATAATACTAAAGACATGTCCCCTACTTGCAAGGTGTTAGGTAAAGTCATATAAAATTTTACATAATATTCCTCATCATTGACCTTGGAAGAAAGCACACCTTATATCTCAGACTTTAAATAAGGACATGCAAGATATAAACTGCCCAGTATCACCCAACTGTATTCTAACAGACCCAAGATATCAAACATGATGTTTGACATTTCAGCTTATGCTCTTTTAAGTCCATAAGACTACAGACTTTCTGAGATTTAATTATCTTAGACTTCCTTGCTTTGATCAAATATCTGTTAATTTAATTAAGCCTATAGGGAGAGATTTAGATTTTATACGATAAGGAAAATTCTAGAATTCTGGAAATTAAATTTTATCTCTGGTGGCAAAAAAAAAATGAGAAGGAAGATAAAAAGTAGGTGAAGATATTGTAATTTTAAGCATGACCTACTTTAAGAGTTTTGCCTTATAAGGAATTGGAATACTTAGAAGAGAAATGTTTATAACTATGAATCATTCAGAATATTTTTTTTATTTTTCCTAAGTTGTATAGAAATTTGCCTCTTAAAATATTTTGAGTGTATTTAACCTTATCTAAACTTTTAATCAATTTAAAGTTACCATTTCCTCTTCTAAATAAATTTATAGGAAACATATTCTATATAGATCTGATAAGTGGTGAGGGTACCTCTATGGAATAATGGTCTG
Organism: Lutra lutra; assembly: GCF_902655055.1. Classification (NCBI taxonomy): domain Eukaryota; kingdom Metazoa; phylum Chordata; class Mammalia; order Carnivora; family Mustelidae; genus Lutra; species Lutra lutra. The sequence goes on along the minus strand of NC_062294.1, from coordinate 23,862,891 downwards.
CTTTAGGCATTGACTGTTTTTAATATAAGTCTAAATCCAGACATTAACCTATCCATTTTCCATTAGATTTTATCCAGTTTTAGTAGTGTCCAATTACATCCCAATTAAATGCAATTTCTTTCTATTAATTTAATTAGTTCTCATATCTTTCAATAACCTCCATTAGTTTTAGTTATTTTCAATAAACTTTTGATTAAATCACTTCATTGCTAATTCCTTTACATAAATTTCAATCAGCTTCCAGTCTATTCCATCTATATGCCTAAAATCAATATGAGATACCCATTATTAAGGGTGTTCTTTGCACTTAATTGAGCTGAGATGGAACGTATTCTATCTCATTTAAATCAATATGACACAATTTTGCACAGTCTCCATAAAAGTCAATACTTCTGTGATAAGCGATAAGCATCATCCCTGCTGGTTTGTAATTGCTAAATCTGCTAAAATAATTCTAATTCAGCAAGACTCAGTGTTTCTGTGTAATTCTGCCAAATTTCAGAACCTGTTAAAGACACTTGTCTTTGGTCTTATCTCTTACTCATGTTTACTGACTTTTCAGACACAAGGGGAGCAGCGACTTTTGGTCAAAGAAAGGGGTTCTGGAACCAGACTTCTTTGTTTTGAATCCTCCCTCTGCCCAGTCTTTACAATGTACATTTGTTGGGCAAATATCCTGACCCTTTGGTGCCCCAGGTTTCTCCTACAATAATACTAACTACCATTTTGGATTATTCTCTGTATTATAACATTAGAAGAGGGTCTGGCCTACAGAGTTTTCTCAGTTTTAGCTGCTATTATCACTGTCATTTATAGTTATAAAAACTAACATAAATTAAGCACCAATCATGTGATGGACTATTCTTTTGTGGTTCATACCATTATATAATTCATTACACACAGAAACCTTGTAAAATAGGTACTATTTTCCTTGGTTTGCAGATAAACTGAGACTCAGAAGATCAGTTCATAAAGTCCCTAATTTTATTTAGTGACAGAGGCATATTTCAATGAGGCCCATTTAATTCAAAATCTAGTGTGATACTAAAGTATTGTGCTGACTTCCATCATTAGAATTTTCCTGTCAAATTTTTATGGTAAAGCCTTATTGTTCTTATAACTTGTTCCCAGATCTCCCCCACCCCCTGCCAAAAAAAAAAAAATGCCCACAAAAACATACTGATGGAGATAGAGATGACAGAGATAGAAGTAGATCTGGGGCATTATTTTCACTACCATGAGGAAATAATGATTTTGTAAGAAAGGTAAGAGAGCCCCATAGAATTCTTTCCATCATCACAATGAGAGGGACAATTAGTTTGCTATTGCTTCACCTTCAACAATGTCATTAAGAAGATCCAAATTTAATAAAGGAGGAATAACAGCCTTTGCATTAGACAAAGAATATACAATTTTACAAAAATACACAGGGATCTGCCAGGTTATCTGAGCCATCGTGGTTGTACAGAACACACTAACTGATCACCTACAGCAGTGTCTGCCTTTGACAGTGATCAAAATACAGTTGTAAACTAGAGACAATAGTTGAGGCCAAGTGTGGGGGGAGGATCGAATCGAATATTCTACCAAGTTTTTCTGGAAGAAAAATCAGAGAGTTACTAAGAGTTCAAATCCATTAAAGCAGGGGTGCTAAGACAAAAAAGACGAAGTACAAAAAGACAAATCTATGTCCACGGGTAGAATTGCAAATAGACTATGGAGGCAGCTATTGGATACCTGGGGGAAATGAGTATGAAATGGGGGCACATTAGGAATCAAGTGAGGAAAATCCTAGAATTGGCCTTTAGTACTTCTGTTGTCCTATGATTTTCTATCACCTATTTTTAGGCAAGAGTATGGTGGGAAGATATGTCCTGGCACCATAAAATTAGAATTGATGTGACCATGGGGAAATCAAGACAGATCCTACCAACTTTAATTGATAGCACATGAAGTGTGTCACTTATAGTAAGCACTTAATGAAGATTTATTGGTTGCTCGAGTGAAGATACTTGGATAGACAATAGGTTTCTGGCACTGTTAGTAGACTCCGTTAAAGGATGGAAGATTTGGTCCTTATCTTCCCTTTTAGGTTGTTTACCTACAGTATGTGTGGGTAAATAGGTATGTTTTTGACAAAATCACTGGAAATATGAATAAAATTCTTACATTACGTATGAAATACAGAGATTTAAAAAAAATATTAGGATGGGGCACCTACGTTTCTCAGATAGTTAAGTGTCTGTCTTCAGCTCAGGTCATGATCTCTAGGTCTTGGGATTGAGTTCCCCCCACCAAGTCGAGTTCTTAGCTCAGCGAGGAGTCTGCTTCTTCCTGTCCCCCTACCTGTGTGTGCATGCTCTCTCTCTTTCAAATTAATAAAATCTTTTTTAAAATTATTAGAATAAAAAATTAAAATTAAAAACAAATAAAATTAAATTCTAAAAATTCCTGCTGGAGGTTTGTAGTGGTGGTGTTCATTGATAGACCATTGTTATTGAAGGTTTAGAACAGTTTGAAGGAAGCCATGTTTCCTTGAAAAAAAAAAAAAGAGGTAATTATAATTTCTTATTATGATGTTGGTTTTGAAATGTTTAAAATAATATAAAAATGTCTAGGAGTGCCTCAGTGGCTCAGTCGATTAAGCTTCAGCTTTTGGTATAGGTCGTGATCCCACAGTTCAGAATCAAGCCCTGCATAGGGCTCCTTGCTCAGCAGAGATCCTGCTTCTCCCTCTGCCTCTGCCCTTCCCCGCCACTTGTGGGCCCTTACTCTCTCTCTTTCTCCCTCTCTCAAATAAATTAATAAAATCTTTTAAAAAAATATAGAAATGTCTAGTCAAGTAGGAAGAAAAGGTAAGATAAATAAACGTAAAATAATAGGAACAACACAAAGCTAAAGGCCGAAGTAAAATTTCTTTAATATGCTACCAATGTATTCATTTGGTGGGGGGGGGGGGTTCTATGACATTTTTGCACATGAAGCTTTATTCCCTTTTTTTTTTTTTTAAAGATTTTTTATTTATTTATTTGACAGAGAGAGATCAAAAGCAGCCAGAGAGGCAGTCAGAAAGAGAGGAGGAAGCAGGCTCCCTGCTGAGCAAAGAGCCCGATGCGGGACTCGATCCTAGGACTCCGAGATCATGACCTGAGCCGAAGGCAGCGGTTTAACCCACTGAGCCACCCAGGCACCCCCTTTATTCCCTTTTTAACAAATAAAACTCTATAATACTTTTCCCTCCAAAATTATCCTTTGCTTGCCAGGAAACATGAAATGTCTTGAGCAAAATTAAAATAGTAAATAAGAGATGGGCAAATCTCAAGATTATCCTTGGCTGACATTACATCAGATAGAGTTAAAATCGTGTTTAATAGGCAAGGAGTACTTGATGAAATTCACAACTGCAGCCCAAATCAGAATGTTCACATTATTTTTACCCTTATTCATAATTTGGGTTGTAATTCAAAGTAGTTGTTTTTTCAGAAGAAAAGTGTAAATGAACTGATATTTTCCCTAATCTCATCCCACATATAACCACATGAACTGTGACTTTTCTCTTTAATGTTCCATAATACTGACTGTTGTAATAAGAAATACTGTTAGAATGTAAGGACCTCAAGACTGGATCAAACCCATGGGTAGGAGAGGTCACATTTGGTTTTCTTCTAAAATGAGTCAAGTTTGTGTTCCTAAAGTGAAAAGTATCTTCTGAATTAATCTTAAGACCACGCTGAAAATTGGAAAATAAGCCATAATGTGGACCTAAGGAGAGAAGGAGTGGGTTGAGGGTAGAGGTTCAAGAGTGAAGCTACGAATGGGGTCTGTACTGAAGGGCTCACTAACATTGTGCTCCATCGATGCCACAAAGTCAAACCAGTGGCTTCTGGAAGCTCCCCTATACTATACAGATTGCAGCCACTTAAAGAACAAAGAACAATCCAAAGAGTTAAAAGGAAGAAGAGGGAAAATAGGGCTAGGAGACAGGTATGAGAAGAAGAAATTTAAGATAGTCGTGGAAGAATTAGCTATCATGAATTCATTTCTTATCCCTCTACTGCATGTGTTGGTTGAAATACCTTGAGTGAGATTAATCCTTCCACCTCTGTTGAGATCCACTAATGCTGTACTGCTCTGGTATTTTGAAACTAGGTTTCTTTGCAAAAAAGATTTTGGCTCGGTGGCTAAATGCATATCATTTTACATTAGGAACACTGTAAATAATTCAAATGTCTCTAGTGTACCTGTCAGAAGAATGAAGAAGATTTGAAATTTACATGTACATAAAAGAGCAAGGGTGGTAGATGGGAAGACAAGGTCCCTGACCCCTTGATTCTGTCTTGGCATCTTATAGCTGTGTAGGGCCAGTATTTCCCATTATAAGGTAAAAATGAATCTGTATTGATTTCTAATCTCTCTTGAGCATCTTTTGGAAAAATGATATTTATTCGCAGTGGAGATACCAATCACTGCAAAGCTCTAATGATTTGTTTCAGATGAAAAACGAGCCTGATGTCAAATTATACTAAGCTCTGGGGCAATGTGTTTGTTTTATTTTCTCTTTTTCAGCCAGGGTGAATATCGTTATTTAAAACTCTATTACTTCCCATAAAACCTATGGCATCTTATTATATAAAGTAGTTACATGCAGTACAAACATAATCTATATTTCTACTGTCACTGGATTGAAAGAACAGGAGCTTTGTTATTTATATAGCCTGCCCCCCCCATATTATGCTGTGCACATAGTAAGATTATAATCAATCTTTGTTTAATCAATGCTTGAAAAAATCTTGTTCAAATAATAGGAAAACAGGTGTTCTCGCACAACTTTTCTTGGCTTAGTTGATTCCAATTGCTTATATCTTTTATTGTGAACCAGTTCAAATCCCTTTTGGAAGAATGTAATTATAAATCATGAATTAAGGGAAATTAGAGTGATTTACGAATCCACGTTCCCATAGAAGACCAAATGTTCTATATTTTCAATCACCTCTTCATTCCTAAGACCTAAGAATCTAGTACTTCCCTTTGTGTTCAGTGTTCACTTCCGTGGTTCAGGCTGAAAATGACATTGGGTCATTGTCACTAAGATCAACTGTCTAATCTGACCATAAGTTTCCTTTGGCTCCCATTAAACTTTGAACTCTTGGTGAAAAATCTGGAAAATTATGAGTCTAATCAGGGCATATGCTTCCAATTTTGATGTGAAGAATTAGATATGACTGCAATTTATATTAGATTATGCTCAAACATTTTACTAGTTAATTCATCAAAACACAGATCTGTTTTCCAAATACTGACTAATTTTGGAGTTCGTATTAAATTTGCAGAGACATTTAATCCATATGCTTCATACTGTAACTCATCATTTTGTAGGCGAGAATAGGTCTAAGTTCAGGACTATTTTTTGACTAAGACACTTTGAGTGTTTTTAATTAACATTTAAAACTTTTTTTCTTTAAGGCAGGAAGTTATGTTTGACAAAGTTAAGGCCAAACACCAAAAGGTTAGTGTTTTGTCTAGAACTCGGCATACATGAATCTTAAATGAATTTTAAACCTGGCTAAAATAAGCTGTCTCACTCTTTGAGGAAGAGAGAGAATAAGGAGGTTTGCCATTAAGGAACTTACAAGTGGTGTATTTAATACCAGCTAGAGGTCAAGGAAAGGTGGATGAAAAGGAATCAATTTGTTAAGATTAATAAATCCTTCTTTATAATAATTAGGCCATGCATGCACGAGCAATTTCTTGTACGTTTTTGAGAGTTACATAATTTTGGCCTGTAATTTTTCTCACTTACTTAAGAGTTAAATTTAAAATCAATCTCTGAAATGCCTACCTCTGACAAGTCGGGTATTATCTAGTCAGAGGAGCATGTGTGTCTGTGAGAGAGGAGAGGGAAGGAGATGGAGAAGAGGGAGAGAGAAAAGGAAGGAGAAGGGGTAGGAAGATGTTACTTCTGAGCTCATCCGCTAGTGCCAGGTATCATGGATTACTGTTTGTTCTGGCTGATACTCTGGCAAAATGAAGCTGGTTTAGCAGGGTCTAGAAAATGAATCAGAATTGTCCATTATAAGGAGTAAAGAACAGATAGGGAAGAGGTTTGAAGGGAGGCACTGGATGTTGGCGGGGGGGGAGGGGGTTGGAGATCAGAGGACAATCAGAGCACTGACAGCCAGAAATAAATTGACGTCTGTGTAGCAGTCAGACTCCAAAAGTTCTTCATTTCCTCTTCTTAGTTTTCTCATGCTTTTGTGTAGTCTCTTCACACACTGAATCAGAGCTGGCCTGCTGACCAATGAAGTATGACAGTAGTGATTGTGTATAATTTCCCAAGCTAGGTCATGAAAGGCATTGCCTCTTCTGCCCCTCCCTCCATCTCTCGAATTACTCCCTCTGCAGGAATTCAGTCACTGTGCCAATAGGTCGTTCAAGAAGCTTCACATGGAAGGAAGCAAAAGTTCAGGCTAGAAGCCAGCACAACCTTGCCAGTCCTGTGAGTGAGCCACCTTGGAATTACACTCTCCTGGCCCAGTGTAGCTTTTCTGTGACCTCAGTCTCCTCTGTCATCTGGTAACCTCAGGAGAGATCCCAAACAAAACCATCCAGCCAAACTCCCGGATTCCTGACCCACAGAAACCATGATAAATGATCACTTGTTATTGTGGTTTTAAGTCATTACATTTTGAGTGGTTGGCTGTATAGCAATAGATAAAACAGCACAAAAAGCTGACCTGGGAAAAAATATATACCTGTTTATTCCATCATCCAATATATATTGAGGACCAGGTACTTTGAGACTATAATGGTGAAAAGATTGTTGTAATCCAGACTTAGTGAATTATGTTCTCATGGAGGTAGATCCTTCTTCAGTTTTAAAGGCATTTTGAATGTTAACAAATTACTAGTGCAGTAATAAAAATGAAGAGATTTGTATGAGGCTAAAGTGGAAATTGGGGGTTAGTTGGTGGAAGAGTTTGTGGAAAAAATGCTCATGGCAGGTTTTCTGAAGAGAAGAAATTTAAATCAGAATAAGAAGGCAGAGAAAGTCAATTATCATATGGTTTCACTTATTTGTGGAGCATAACAAATAGCATGGAGGACAAGGGAAGATGGAGAGGAGAAGGGAGTTGAGGGAAATTGGAAGGGGATGTAAACCATGAGAGACTATGGACTCTGAAAAACAATCTGAGAGTTTTGAAGGGGCAGGGGGTGGGAGGTTGGGGGATCCAGGTGGTGGGTATTGTAGAGGGCACGGATTGCATGGGGCACTGGGTGTGGTGCAAAAATAATGAATACTGTTACGCTGAAAAAATAAAAAATTAAAAAAAAAATAAGGCAGAGAAGGAGTTAATACATTCTCTGGAAAGAAACACAGACCTATATGTTGAAAGGTCTTAGACTGAGAAAGAGCTTAGTATATTTGAAAGCAGGAAAGAAAGTTGGATATGAGTGATGAAGACTGTGAACAAGGAAGGTAGAACAAGGGGCAGGGACTAGATTTTGTAGGATTTTACAGACAGTAGTAAGAGGTTAGGACATTCAGTGGTAATCCACTGAGGGATTCTGAACACAGGAAGGTAACATTCTCAACAAATGCAATTAGTGATAGGCACAAAAGCAGGAATTTGTTACAATGACAGTTTGTTACAATGTTACAATGGCAGTTTCTTTGGGGATTGAGTACCTGATGACCAGTCAGGGCCCCATGCCTTCAGTGACATTTCTTGAGAAATTAGTATTTCTACTTATTTTGAATGTGTTCATTCAGTGGAGAACCGTGAGATGAATAGGTTGTGCAAACACTTGGGGAAGGATTCCTGGTACATAAATTTGTTATTGCGTGTTTTAGAGAATGTAATAGAAGCAGGAATAGTGTCTTTGGGTTTGGTTTGTATTTGGGGTGCTGTAATACTACAACCGCATGCTAGTAAAGAACAGAATCATTTCTCTGGGGTCTTATGTATCTAAGAGGTGAAGAATCTTCTAAGACAAAGATCTGCTGAATTATAGTCTACAAAATGCCTCACAATAATCAGGAAAACTATTTTATTTACCCACATCCTCAGCCCAGTGTTCCAAAGAAATAATCATATGTAGTAAGTATAATCATGTTTTTCTAGTTTAAGGAACCCTAATCATGCTGAATCATGGCATAGACACGATTTGACAAAATGAAATAATGCAGGTAACATTCAAAAAAAGAACACATTAATTTTGGATTTGCAATTTGCTACAATTACTATTACTAGCCCTATTACTTTAATAGTGGATATTCAATTTGGATTTTGCAATTTTTTTTTCCAAAAGGGTTGAGTGTCAACTCAAATTCTGTAATTTGCATTTAAAAAAATACATTTCTCATCAGTGTAAAGTACTGTTTGTCACCTGGCAGGTAATAATTTCCTATCCCAACTCTTAGTTCTGGTGAATATTTCCCCTTCAAAGAATATATTAAATCAAAAGAACATAACATTTTATGCTAATGCAATCTTTGTAAAGGCTGAGATAAAATTTCAAGTACTGATAATTATGAAAACCCTATAAGAGGATTCTAGAAATATTGGTTTCCCTTATTCCTGGGGAAACTGTTCTGTCAAAAATAAATGATTTTGTATATTCATTTTCAAAAGACTAGTTCCAAGGAATATATTTCCAGAAAGCACCTTTCTCAAACAGGCCATTTAATTCACTCACTGAAGAACCACATTTTATAAATATATGTTTGCAAGAGACAGTAACATATACATATTATTTGTCTTTGGAATGATCATTTTAATTTTAAAGTATGTAATGACTCAAAGTAGTAATTTTTTTTAAGATTTTATTTATTTATTTGACAGAGATCACAAGTAGGCAGAGAGGCAGGCAGAGAGTGAGAGGGGGAAGCAGGCTCACCGCTGAGCAGGGAGCCCAATGCGGGACTCGATCCCAGGACCCTGGGATCATGACCTGAGACGAAGGCAGAGGCTTTAACCCACTGAGCCACCCAGGCGCCCCAGTAATTTTTTTGAATAACCAGATATAGTCAAAATTTCAATAATTACACATTTATTTAGCATGACTTTGTTTAAGGATTTTGCCAAGAGTCAGGGATTTAAGATAGAGAAGACTTTTATTCAACCAGCCATTAGTACAGTTCAGGAGTCAAAGAATTTCGTAGTTATCTTGTGTTTTCTATGGAACAAATAATAGAAGACAACCACTATAATGATCTCAGAAAGAAGCAAAAGTGAAGGAAGGCTTCCTGGAGGAGGTGATACTAGAGCTGGGTTTGAAGGCTGAGTGAGAGAAGTAGAATGGGCAAAAGGGGAAAATAATAAAAAAAATAAAAAAGGAGTAAGACTAAAAGGCAAAGAATACATTGCTATATTATGATGTGATCTGTTCATATTGGAAAACAAAACCATGGGGATATTTTTACTCGATCTTAAATTTATTTTAGAAAAACTTAAACATACCTAGCTTATGGATTTAAAAATAAAAATCATCCTCAGTTGTGTTTGCCATGCTGATATTGTCTTAACTCTCTATTTTTGAAAGAGAAACTCAATACCCTAATACTCATGAAGGTGGCTGGCGCGCCAACCTTAGAGAGCAAAATCCTTAATTACGGCTCAGATCAGCCACAGCGAGGCAGCAATCTTTCCCATATTGATCTGGATAAACTGCTTAGGAGAGTGAAAATGCCATTGTCTCTGTTTATTTTCCTTACACAGCCAGAAGTTGAATTTCCACCATTTGGGTTTCAGCAAAATAAACCCAGAGTGATGCTGCACTCTGCAGATTGACCGCCCAGTCTCCTTTGCTGCTCTCTGTCTGGAGAGGCCACAGCTGCCCATTAGGGTGGCTCTCACATTCAGCATACTCTCCTCATGGCCAACATCTCTGGGGATGTAGCTTTCAGAACACTGTCGTGAAGGTTCTCTTGAGGACAGTGTGAGAAACAACACTCTGACTAGGGCACTTGAAAAGAGAAACCATGTTGTTCTTTTGAGCAAGAAGTCATTTATCCAAGCAAAAGATAGGAAACCATATCCCCACCAAGAAAAGCTTTCTCCAGTCTGCCTCTTGTGTAGCCAGTATTACACCATATCAAATGCTTTTTAAGCTCGTGAAGAAATCAGCAAAACCATCTGTTGCTATACAGTTAAGTAATCATTAAAGTGCTTTTAACCAAATTGCAGGGAGTTTATAATTGGATTGAAGACTCCTTCCTGTGTAACCTTAGTGTGGCGTTACCTTTCCAGGAACATATTCTTGTTATAATGCTGGCAAAAGTTAAGGCAGTTATTAGTTGCGTGTATGGCATAGTTGTCTACAGGTAGAGTCTTAGGGTAGATTTCCAGCTGCAGAACCAGAAATAAGATCCATATGCAATTGAGTCATGGTTTGGTTCTCTCCCATTTCCTTTCCTCCTTCCTTCAGTCTACTGACAATCTCACAGAAGGTGGCTTCAGCTTGAGTCCACAGGGAAGGTCTCCGAGAGTAATTTGTACCTCAGTATGTCTTAAACCAAACAAAGGTTCTGAAACCTTCCTATTCCAATACTCTTCCTCAGAGGATCCCAAGGAAATTTGCATTCCAAAACACTCCAAGGACCAGCTCCACAAGCCTGAGAGGAATACCAGGAAGAGGACCATATGCTGACTTTTGTAAGAAAAAAGTGTCATGAAGCTGGGAAGAGCTTAGTAAAGTAAATGGAAGTATTCAAGGGGGCCTGGTTAAAGAAAAGTAATTATTTACAGTTAGTCAATGATTTAACTGACTATGGATACATAGAAGTTTGATGAGAAGTGATGGGGACTTTGAAAGACACAATTTACAATCCGGGCTTTCCTGAAAAGTTATGACTTGTAGCCCAACCAAGGATGAACATCTAGATAGGTATCACCATTGCAGAGCATTCCGTTAACCAAAATGGCCAAAAAGATTGGAGAGGTGGTTATTTTCCTTACTGATTCTTGGGAATGGTGGACTCTAACGGAAAGATTATTGGGATAATTGTCAGAATGGAATTCTGCTATCAATTTTGTTCCATGCTGGTGAATCAGAATGTAGGAACAGAAAGTGTTTCTGCCTTATGTGCTGTACTGACGGCTGTGGTAGTCACCAGTCAGACTCCCCTTTTCAAGGCTGGGGCTCCTATTTCTACAGCTGCTAATAGTGGAAGATGTCAATGCTTTATGGCTGAGTCCTTCTTCAGGAAACTGCCATTGGCCAAAGTTCACAGCTTCACTTTATGCTAGGGTCCCCTGTCTGGGAACAGTCTGTATCTGGTAGGAATTCAACTATGAAGATCTTATCCCTTGCCTTAATTTTTGAAATATTCAAAGGATTAAGACATTACCAGAGTTAGATATAGGATTGATGGAGGCTTCCTTTCCAACTGCACCACAGTTCGACTTCTCCTTCTGCTTTTATTCGCTCACAGTTGTTCTCTATAGCTGTCTCCAAGAAATGTCCTAAAGGTACGGCCTGTTTTCTAAAGAATATGATATAAAAATGTAGGTGATACATTGGTCCTATGCAGTAGAATTTGAATGGAATATTATTCTTTCCTGTGGTTACATATATATCATATAAAACTTACTGTTTTTGTGTATTAAATACTGTTCCATTTTTTAACAATTGAAGTATGGTCTGCATACAGTACTCTAAGTCTCAGGTGTACTACATATTGATTTGACAATTCTATATAAAACTTAATGATCACCACAGTAAGTGTAGTCACCATCTCTCACCAGACAATGCTCTTACAATATTATTGAGTATATTCCCTATGCTGCATTTTCATCTCTGTGACTTACTTATTTCATAACTAGAAGTTTGTACCTCTTAATCACCTTTGTCTGTTTTGCCCATATCCCACCAACCTCCCCTCTGGCAGCCCCCAGTTCTCTCTCTGTATTTAAGTATCTGTGTTTGTTGGTTCACTTGTTTTGTTTTTTAGATTACACATACTAGTGAAATTACATGGTGTTTATCTTTATCTGACTTATTTCACTTAGCATAGTATCCTCTAGTTCCATCAATGTCCTTGCAAATGATAAGATCTCATTGTTTTTTTATGGCTGAGTAATGTTCCACAATTACCCATTCTTCTACTGATGGACACTTGGGTTGCTTCCATATCTTGGGTATTGTAAAATAGTGCTGCAGTTAGCACAAGGGCGGATATATCATTTTGGATTATTGTTTTTGGCTTCTTTAGGTAAATACAGTATTTCTATTTTTAATTTTTTGAGGAATCTCCATACTGTTTTTCACAGTGGTTGTATTAATTTCCAACAACAGTGTACAAAAATTCTGTGTTCTCCACACCCTTGCCAACATTTGTCATTTCTTGTCTTTTTGACATTAGCCATTATGACTTATATGAGGTGATATCTCATTGTGGTTTTGACTTGTGTTTCCCTCATGATTAGTGATGTTGACCATTTTTTCATATCTTTGTTGGCCATTTTTATGTCTTCTTTTTGAAGAATGTCTTCTGCCCAGTTTTTTTTTCCTTTTTAAAAATTTTTTTTCTATTTTTATTAACATATAATATATTATGAGCCCCAGGGGTACAGGTCTGTGAACCATCAGGCTCACACACTTCACAGCACTCATCATAGCACATACCCTCCCCAATGCCCATAACCCAACCACTCTCTCCCTACCCCCCTACCCCTGGCAACCCTCAGTTTGTTTTGTGAAATTAAGAGTCTCTTATGGTTTGTCTCCCTCCCGATCCCATCTTGTTTCATTTTTTCCTTCCCGATCCCCCAAACCCCCCACATTGCCTCTCAAATTCCTCATATGAGGGAGATCATATGATAATTGTCTTTCTCTGATTGACTTATTTCGCTCAGCATAATACCTTCTAGTTCCATCCACATTGTTGCAAATGGCAAGATTTCATTTCTTTTTCTTTTTTTTTTTTTAAAGATTTTATTTATTTGTTAGAGAGAGAGAGAGCATGAGCACAGGCAGACAGAGTGGTAGACAGAGGCAGAGGGAGAAGCAGGCTCCCCGCTGAGCAAGGAGCCCGATGTGGGACTCGATCCCAGGACGCTGGGATCATGACCTGAGCCAAAGGCAGCCGCTTAACCAACTGAGCCACCCAGGCGTCCCAAGATTTCATTTCTTTTGATGGTGGCATAGTATTACATTGTGTATATATATACCACATCTTCTTCATCCATTCATCTGTGGATGGACATCTAGGTTCTTTCCATAGTTTGGCTATTGTGGACATTGCTGTTATAAACATTCAGGTGCATGTGCCCCTTCAGATCACTACATTTGTATCTTTAGTGCGATTGCTGGGTCATAGGGTAGCTCTGTTTTCTACTTTTTGAGGAACCTCCATGCTGTTTTCCAGAGTGGTCGCACCACCTTGCATTCCCAACAACAGTGTAGGAGGGTTCCCCTTTCTCATCAGCATCTGTCATTTCCTGACTTGTTAATTTTAGCCATTCTGACTGGTGTGAGTGGTATCTCATTGTGGTTTTGATTTGTATTTCCCTGATGCCAAGTGATGTGGAGCACTTTTTCATGTGTCCATTGGCCAGTTGGATATTTTCTTTGCAGAAATGTCTGTTCATGTCCTCTGCCCATTTCTTGATTGGATTATTTGTTCTTTGGGTGTCGAGTTTGATAAGTTCTTTATAGATTTTGGATACTAGCCCTTTATCTGATATGTTGTTTGCAAATTTCTTCTCCCGTTCTGTCAGTTGTCTTTCAGTTTTGTTGACTGTTTCCTTTGCTATGAAAAAGCTTTTGATCTTGATGAAGTCCCAATAGTTCATTTTTGCCTTGCTTCCCTTGTGTTTGATGATGTTTTTGGGAAGAAGTTGCTGTGGCTGAGGTTGAATGGGTTGCTGCCTGTGTTCTCCTCAAGGATTTGGATGGATTCCTTTCTCACATTAAGGTCTTTCATCCATTTGGAGTCTATTTTTGTGTGTGGTGTAAGGAAATGGTCCAGATTCATTCTTCTGCATGTGGCTGTCCAATTTTCCCATCACCACTTGTTGAAGAGACACTGTCTTTTTTCCATTGGACATTCTTTACTGCTTTGTGAAAGATTAGTTGACCATAGAGTTGAGGGTCTTTTGTTTCTTTTCATGACCAAAGAATACTCTATCATATGGATATGCAATTTTGTTTATCTATTAATTCATTAATGGACATTTGCATTGTTTCTGCCTTTTCCCTATAGTGAGTAGTACAACTAGGAACGTTCACATGTTTGAAATTCATATTTCAAGTTTTTGCTAGAAAGCCTCTTTTTAATTTTGGGGGGTATAGATGTAGGTGTGACTTTATTTTTAAAGAATTTATTTATTTATTTATTTGAGACAGAGGGAGAGAGAGCATGAGAGGGGAGAAGGACAGAGGGAGAGGGAGAATCTCAAGCAGACTCCAGGCTGACTAAGAGCCCATCGTGGGGTTCATTCTCATGACACTCACATCATAACCTGAGTGAAATCAAGAGTTAGATGCTTAGCTGGCTGAGCCACCCAGGTGCCCTTGTAGGTATGATATTTCTCATTCATATGGTATTTGTTTTGATTTGTTGAAAACATGCCAAACTGTTTTCCATAATGGTTGTATTACTGTATGTCACCATTGGTAATGTATGAACTCTTTTAATTACAAACAGATTCTAGGGAGTGATAGACTTTAATGGAAAGATCATTGGGATAATTGTCAGAATGGAATGTTATTTCCATTTTAGTTTCTTCACATCCTCACTCACATGTATTATTTTCTGTATTATTGAATGTGGTCATTGTAGTAGGAGTAAAGTAGCATCTCATTGTGGTTTTGATTTATAAATTCCTAATAATTAATGATGTTGAGTATTTCAAAAATTTATTTATTTATTTGAGAGAGAGAGAATGAGCAAGAAAGAGAGCATGGATGAGGGGAGGGGCAGAGGGAGAGGGAGAAGCAGACTTCCTGCTGAACAGAGAGCTTGATGCAGGGCTCAATCTGAGGACCCTGGGATCATGACCGGAGCTGAAGACAACTGCTTAACCAGCTGAGCCACCCAGGCACCCCCCACCGCCCATATCTTGAGTGTCTTTTCACATGCTTATTTGCTACTTGTTATTATTTGCTCATTTTCAATTGGATTGTTTGTCCTTTAGTTACTGAGTTATAAAATTCTTTACATATTAGAATGAGAATTTGTAATCCAGCTGGCAATAAACTACATGAGTGATTGTGTCTTGACATCATCTTGAATCCTACAGAGGTGTAAATGTGAAAACTTACACCAGTAGTGAGTTGAGACATGATATTATGAAAGAAAATACTCTGGCAGGTGTAATATCTCATACATTTGAGAGTTTCTAGGAATCTTACGATGATAAATATTATAGAGTCATATGCCTCTTGCTGGGAGCTATCAATGTATTGGAGAAAGATAGTGAAAGTAAGTGAAAAACTAAAAGTCAACTAACCGATTAAAAGCTAAATTAAGAAGTCAGAATAGAAAAAAAAAAAGAAGTCAGAATAGTTCTATTGCAGCATATAAAAGCGAATCATCTTCTAGAGTTTGAGCTCAGAAGAAAGCAGAGGATCAAGCTGTAAAGTTAATTTTAATGAAAGCAGAGCTCTTAGATAATCTTGATTTTTTTTTTTTTTTTGATGATGTTGAATTTTTAGAACCTGTCCAGATCAGAAATTCTAATGAAAGTAACTGGGACCATGAGACCTGGGATAGAAACATTATGTTGAATCTCTCAAAGATCTGGAATCACCAAATTTCCCTGAATTTTCTCTGCCTATAGGAGTATCTTTCTTATCTTGAATAAAGACAAGGACCCTCCCCCATACACTTGCTCACAGATGATGCAGAGCCTTGCCTTGTAAGACACATGCCTTCCTCAAGATATGCTCCAAACTTCTCTTCTAGTCATCAGACCAATAACTAGGTAGAAGTCTTGACATATGCCAACTGGGAGAATCCTAGACCTGTTAAGAAAAGAAAGAGACTACATGGAAGGATATAATATTTACTACTACTGCTACTACTACTACTACTATTACTACTACTACTACTACTACTAATATTTTGGGGGGGGATGAGGTTGGGAGGCAAACATAAAGTTTGACAAAGGAACATTTATCAGTATGAGAGGACTCTTGCATGAGACAGGGTTTGCCGCTATGTAAAGAACCATGGAAGAGGGTATCAACTTTCTGCTAGCATGATTCTTATAATCTTGGAGTGAATGATGATCCACAGTAGGCAAAAGAGAAATGCCAGTATTCCCATGGCAGAAACTAGAAGGGACCAAAAGGCTTATAGGAATGGGAGGTTAGAGATATTTTGTCACCTAAAAAATTCATTAATTCTGTCTCACACAAGGACAGAAGGCATTGGATTTACTAAGTGATAAGGACTTGGCTGGTGAGAGGGTTACTTGTAATACTGAGAAAATACCGTAACTTCTTCTGAGGGCCAGGGCTAATGGTAGAATATATGGTTACAGAAATTGGTTCCATTATGGCAATAGGGACAATAGGGTCCCCAAAATAATAGAGACCAAATGGTGATTAGTTATTAGGAGCATGGAGGGAGGTATTATTGCAACAAGCAGAAAAGTTGAAGTGACAGCAAAAGGACCCTAATACACAGATTCCTATTGAGGTGTAAATAGAGTTCCCAGAGGGCAAGGTAGATGAGCGGGCAACAAGGATATGGATCAGTCTATATAATCAAAATAAATGAAAGGTGAATAATCATAAAGCCCCCCTAATAAAAATGATTATCTTTTTAGACCTGCAACCCATTGAATGAAGAAACATTGTGGAATTCTTAATCCAGTGAAAAAATAAGCCAGCAAACAAACAAAAACCATGATATACAGTAATGATTTTACCCATCCTTTTCCAAGATGACTAATAGCTAGTTACTAGGTTTCTAAATACTTGAAAAAGGTACTCTCTAGATATTTTTGAAGACTGCATGAAGCAGAGTCCATTTTTGCATTAATGACCTAGGACCTGAAGCTTTATTATACTCATTTTCCTTCCCCTGGAATATAATTTATGGTGACCAGGCAATAAAAAAGAGTCCTGGGCATATCTGATGCACAGTGGGTGTGCTGGACTTATGAAACCCCTCACTGATCATTTTAACATAGATATGTTTGATTGCTCAAAGCAATCCCCCAACACACACACACACACACACACACACACACACACACACACACCAATTTATTGGCATATGGGGTAAGAGTTATTACATTGGAGGAGGAAGTTCAGGTGGAAAAGAATAAAACTACCCCAGGGTTACAATAACTATAGTACAAAGGATCTCATGTTATTTGGATCTCCTATACAACTTCACATTTGTCTATAATATATTTCATATCTATTTAATCAGATTTTTTTAAAAAAGCTAGCTCTGCCTAATGCATTGGAAAAGTTGGCAAGATATATGCATTTCAGATACTGGGAGATGAACCCTCTAAGAGCAAGAGCTCATCAAATGAATACAGTTTGTGAGGGCCTGGTGGTCTACAATAAACCAGGCTCTCATCTCTAAAGTAAAAATACCAGTGATTGCCCCTCACGTCTCACCAATAAAAAGGAAGCGCCATGGCTCTTTGTTCAACTTCAGTTCTGCATGCACCATATTCCACAGATTGCTTCAGACTAGTGAATGATACAGAAGACTACCACCTTAAATGGAGTTTAGAATTGGAAAGGACTTAATATTAGGTCCCAGCTTTGGTACAGATGACTCTGCCACTTGGGCCATAAGACATAGCACACTGTATGACCTTAGATGCCATCTCTAAGGGAAAAAGATACCATGTGGAATTCATGCCAAGCCCATTTGGGGGACTGCAACATAGAATCCTAGTGTTTTGGTATCAGGCCATGCTATCTATAGCAGAAATCTATATAGCATTAAAAAACAGAGTCCACTGTGCTATTAGGTCTTATGGAGATAGAGTATTTGATTATAGGTCATCAAATGGCCATATAGCCAGAAACAACTATCATGCAGTTGATTATTTCAGTTCTAATAAGTCATGGGGCTGGAGGCATCAGCAACCATCATTCCTAAGTTGGAAATGGTACATTCAAGAGACTAGGCAGAGTGCCTTCAGAGGTAAATGAAAACTGCATGAGCAAATGGCCTAGAACCCATATTATGAACCACTGCTACACAGCGTCCTCTACTTCAGCTTGTATACCATAGGGAAGAACCTATGGACAATTGATGTGTATAGTTGTGTTGGCTTGGTATGTGGATGCAAGCCGAAAATGCCCTGTTCCTATACTATAGCCCTCCTCAGGAATGACTGAATGACTGGTGGGAAGAGATCATCTCAGTATCAGAATTTTGAACTGTGTACTTGGCCATCCATTTTGCAAGGAAAGAAAAGTAGCCCAAGGAAGGGATATATCCATGCTTGTGGGTAGTGGTAAATGGCACGATTACAAAAGCAGGAAGTGCGTGGGCCTCTGAGAGTGAGAATCCACTCCAAAAGAAACATTGCAGAAGCAAGTACAAAGAATGTCTTTGTAGTAGCAGTGAAGCCAGACAAGTTGTCAGATTCTGGATGTAGTTTGAAGGTAAAGTGAAAAGGATTTCCTGATGTATCGTACATGGTTTGTAGAAGACAGCAAGAAGGCAGGGAAGTTTCCAAGATTTTGTGCCTAAAATACACACACACATACACACACACACACACAGTACTTTAAAATACACTAGAGATAAAAAATGTTAATAGTAGCTATACTCTCAATTTTCATACCATTTAATTCACATATAATTTTTCTTCTTGCTATATGGTATTGTAGTATTCAGAATATAATTTTGATAGCAACATAATATGTGTTGGTTTACTTTCACCATACCTCTATCATTGAATAAATCAGTTGTTTACCACTTTTTAGTCAATAATTAATAATATTGCAAAAATTATATTAATGCATAGAAATTTGCATTTAGAATATATTCTCTAAGATGATATCACTGACAATAACACTTAAAGATGTATATCTTGGTTTTCTCTTACATTTGAGGGTATTAATTATTACTTACATATGTGTGTGTTTATATGTACATAAATGACAATTATATGCAATATAAAATATATTACATATATCATGTTATTATATTATTTTACATGTAAAATATATAATCTACTTTATATACATAAACATAGAATATTTGCCAGTCTGTAGGGATATAACTTAAAAAGTCTTCAATTTTTTTATGACTGTTGAGATAGAAATCTTTTTTCCATATACTTGAAAACTCTTTCATATTTCATCTTATAAATGGTCTGTTCAGGCCTTTTCTACTTTATTTCTTGAATTTTGGTTTTTTTTTATTGATTTGTTAACTTTTCTGTATTAATAAAGACTTGTCAGTTTGTCACATTTGGTGGAAATACTTGTGGCAGATTTTTTTGAAATAGACTTTTTGTAGCTTTTTGTTGATATGTTGCTTTGTGATTCCTTCTTTATTTCTAAATTTAAACTGTATCCACTTGTCAGAAATTGTTCTCAACAGCCTATTCCATTTTCTCCTAGTTATCTCTGCTTTCATCTTAATACTGAATTCTTTTTGCCTCCTGAAATATCTCTTACAATATAGTAACTTTACCATTATGTGTAAGAAAGCCAAGGTAGAGAGAGAGCAAGTATCTTACCCATGCCTTCCTCTCTGCCCGCCATCATACCCCCCAGCTTAGTTGGCAAGAGAGAGAACTCGAGGTAGAAGACATCTGCAATGCTAGCACGACCTCAGACAATAATATTTCACATAGGAGATGTTAGACCTGGTGTTTTTTATTTGATCAGTCAATAACTCTGTATCCTAGGATAGTGAAAATGAGGAAAGCTTCCTAAATGCAGGCAATGAAATAGGGTGAAGCCTATTGCTATTAGAGCCAATAATTCATCAACCTTTTTCCTTTCCACGGGTATTTATCAAATAAATGCCACTACATTTCCAATGGGTTCTATGATCTTAATATGACTCCTGACTAAATCAGAGAATACTTACCATTTGGTATCCAGTACTAACTATTTGTATTAACTTTGGTCAAAGGACACAAAGTGAAGACTCAAGAGAACCAAATAATTAATTTAATAATATTTTCATCGATGAAAATGAATAAATCAATGGGAGAGAGAAAGGAGAGGAAAAGTTGTGCTTTTTTTAATACCCTGGATGTAAAATAGCATTTCTCACACCATTATCAGCAATTTGAAGTTATTCAAATGCAGCCTTCTTTGGTTGAGAAGAACCAGCAGGTTTGCTAACAGCCACTGAGATCCCTATCTATTTTCTCTTTGAAGACTTTAAATTCAACATCATGTTCTCTGCCAAGACTTCAATGGCTTGGAGAATAAATAAAATCTTGGATGGCAGAGTGCTTTATAGAGAAAAAAATGATTGACCAATTTACATATTAGACCCTTTGTCCATATCATTATACACATAGAAATGTGGCAGGTGTGAAATGCCAAGGTTTGAACATTAAGGACACTTGAAGTCCTATCTCCAAGTCCTATTGTAGTGACAAGGATGCTTGAAAGAAGATATTTGAAGGATGTCTTTTTGTCAGCTCAGCACAATCCCCCATTATACTCTCCTCTATCTCCATCAGCCCTCCTAAGGAATATAATTCTGAGTCCCAGGGTTGGGCTTGCCAATGTTTCCTCCATCACTTTCAAAGCAGAATAGGGGGAAAAACTCAACTTCTTTCGACTTGTTTACTAACCACTCTATTCTCCTTTCCCTAATTAATATAATTAGGATATATCAAGAAAAGAAAATGGGCTGTCACTTCCTTTTCTTTTTTAAAAAAATTCACCTTTATTTATTTTTCTCCACATATTTTTAAAAATTCAGTATCATTCTTACAGTGTTAGAATTTTTAACTCTTAGTGAAACCTTTAAGACCAAAAGTAGTATAATTAGAACCTGAGACCCCCAAAGTATAAAAATCTTTCCTGAGCAATATTCAGATATTTTCTGGCTTTATCAAATCAACAACCAGTCTAACAAATCTTGCTTCCTATCAAACAACAATGTAAATGACACATAAATTCACTTTAGTATTTTAAGACTGACAAGGATTTTGAAATAAATTGTCCTGTTCAAAATACATTGATCAAAATTATTGGCTAACTTGAGTGTGGTACTTACTAGCAAATCAAAATTGATACAGTTATATGACCGTGTATTTAAGTATTTGAGAATGAAGAATTATGTGTCCTTAAAATTAAATGAAATAATAATAGATCTCTGTTATTTACAGAATTTTAAATGATTCATTAGACTAATGTCAAGCAAATTTTAATTCTTGAAAGTATAGAAAATCATTTTCATTTTCGAAAGGAAGATATTTTTTTAACATTCACACATTTTGGTACGAGTATCTTTATAAATAGATTTTGTTCTCTTAATTGTTTTAATGGTGTGATTACCACACTAAATATCTTCACCTACAGCTTTGACTATTTTCATTAAGTTTTAAGTTCTGATATAAATCATATACAAAACTATCTTTTACTCTTTAAAGTAAAAAAAATATAGCACCTTCTATAAAAACACTTTTTATTTCAGAAGTCTTTGAAAGCTATATATTATTTTGGGAAAAAATACACACACACACACACACACATATATATATGATGGTGTGTATGTATATATATATATATAATGGTGTGTGTATATATACACACATATATATATGATGGTGTGTGTATATATATATATATATGCATGTGAATATGCTAAAATAGCTTTTTTTATATTTGTAATGAAGAACATAAGGTAACATGAAACTTATTTTCTTCAGTGTATTGTGAGAATAAGAAGGTATTCTATTTTCTCTGGAAAGGTGTAAGTGGAAATGAATTGAAAATACATTGGAAATTGTTCTTGTCTGAGATATGGAGACTTCTTGATTGTTACTAAAATGTATATGTGGATATTTGTTGTGACAATGTTATAAACACCAATATTTTTTTAGCATAATGAAGTTAAACCCTGCCCAATTCAATGGAAATGAATGTGTCTTACATGTTTAGAATATAATACACGCATATGCACATGTGCACACACACTCAGGCAAACACACTTACATATACACAATTTATGATCATAGCGCAGGATAAAAACTTTTTTCTTTGAAATATTTTCATAATATATAAATCAAAATTGGACATTTTATTCTCTAATTCATTGGGAGAAATTCCATATCAAACATGTTCTTGCACAGACTTGTCAAAAATGAAAAAATATATTCATGATAAAGATGATGGAAATACAAATTTCAGCATGTATTGCTTTCTTGCTATGTGCTGGGTGCATTATATGTCTTGTTTGATTCTTAAAATGTTCTTAGATAGATTAGAATGTTGTAGTGAGTTGGATGTTGGCCCCATGGAATATGTCCATATTCTAATCCTTGAAACCTGTGAATATTTTCTTATATGATGCAGAGTTGAAAGTTACTTTATCTGGAAAAAAGTTTCTTTGTGGAAGGCATTCCTGCATCATTTTATCGATTATGAGACAAGAAGAATAATAATGAAAAGTTACCAGTGAAATAGAATTTCCTTCTTCATTTCTTCCACCCTAAAGGCCAAGTCTCAAGGAAAGTACCCCATTGTAAACCATTTTATGCTCTTTCTGCCTAGATATATAGCACAGCCTGATCTAAGAATAGCATAGAAGAAGTTATGATGTAGCCTATAAATAAAACATTTTTATCAGGCATCACAATTTATGCATATGCATATATATGTGTGTGTATATATATACACACATCTATTGATCTATTTCAGCATCTCTCTCTCTATACACATATATATGCATATATACACACATACATACACACACATTTTATGTATGTGTATATATACATACATTATATGTATATGTATGTATATACACACATTACATGTATGTAATTCTCTGGTACATTGTGTATTCTCTGGTATTCTCTGGTGTGGTATTCTCTGGTACATGTGTGTGTATTAGTTTGGTAAAATAGAATGTGTAAGTGTATTAAACATATAATTCATATGTATAATATTTATAAAATGTCTTGCAAGAATTTGGGTGATGCTTTATTTGCATGGTGAGGAAGTAAAACAAAGAGGGAAGAGAAGGAATTCAGTGAAAGAAATTGAATTAATGAGCAAGACACAAGATGGATAGCGAGTTTAATACTGATGGTTATACTTTGATAGATGGTGTAAAAACACCTCAGAATACCTTCAAAAAAACTGGGTTATTCATGTCCCTTCATTGGTTCGGTTTTATCTTAGAAGCATTAACTCTCTTAACACTAGAAGCCTGTTCAATGTACAAGCAAAACACACTCATGTGGTGAGAAAAAACTCATGTAGAGGGATGAAAGCACTTGAGGGAAGAAGTGATCTGTGTTTGGGAATTGCCCATTAAGCTGTATGTGACCTACAGGATGGGTAATACTATTTTGATTTATTCTGTTTTCTTTCTGTACCCAAGGAAATAGTTGTACATAACATGCACCCACTTTTAAAGGCCAATACGAGAGATTCTGAGATGCCTGTAGGCAAAGAATGACTTTTAGTCATCACCTTATTCACCCTTGCTGTGTCCAGCACTGTTTGGGTCTCATTATAGATGCTCAACCAAATCAATTTGGTACCAAGATGGAATATCTCATGTTTAAACAGAGATACTCTTTATACTAAGTCACAGCTTAATTCACTCAAATCCCTTGGCTTGGGGGCTGGCATCACTATAGACTAAGCTTTCATTCATTTTCAATTTAAATTAATTTTCAGTAGCAAACCAATGGCATTTGAAGACTAGAAACCCAAAGAATATGTTACCAACATTTCTTTTCAAGTCTTTTGAAAGACTGTATAATTAAATGCATTAACGTTTTAACAGTCCGCATTGCATACCAAAACCCTCTATAATCAAGTGGCTGGTGAATAAATTCTTGGCACTCCCTTCTAGCTTACTGTAACAAACAGAATAGCTGTCTTTCTGGAATAAACGTTGGCCACTCAAGCTAATGGGAATCCAGTTAGGTTTTTGCCAACCTCAGGAAACATCCATTATCAATAGATGCTGAGAAAATTACATTACATGTAAGTGTTTTAGAGAGAAAATAGAAAGTGCCTCAGAGTTGACAGAAAACAGAATCTGTGATTGTATTAT
Organism: Lutra lutra; assembly: GCF_902655055.1. Taxonomy (NCBI): domain Eukaryota; kingdom Metazoa; phylum Chordata; class Mammalia; order Carnivora; family Mustelidae; genus Lutra; species Lutra lutra. The sequence continues at coordinate 23,838,692 of NC_062294.1, read as the reverse complement.
GATTGATTTTGGGGAGAAGTAGTTATGGATGCTTAAATATACGAATTGCTTTAAAATACTTTAGGCTTGTAGGAATGGATACTATTGACCTAAAAGATGCTCAGGTATCTTGCTAACTTGTGATTCATATATAAACACATACTAAGCGACTGTTTAAAATTCATATCATTGATCTAATTGATTTCAGCAGCACTAAGTGAGTCATTGACTATTTTGTAAATACATCAGGTAAAGATTAGGTCAGTGTTCACAAATTTATGGGTGCACTTTTGGATTTGATTCTGAAAGTAATTGGAATGTTACATAAAGAAAAAAAAAACTGGTGGAAAGAGCAGGCTATAAACATCCATGTTTCGTTTGACTAAACGCTCCTGCTGGGAAGTTTTTGTTGCTGTATTGAGATCAGCATTAAACGAGATGGATAAGGAAATGTTACAAATTTAAGATAATATTTTTGTTAGTCTTTTTGGATCATGAGGGGGTGGATTCAGGATCAAATCCACAGGTTTGTTCATCTTTTTTTCTTCTAATCTGAGCAGAAGGGAAAATGGATGTTTTAATTTTGAGTACATTTAGAGTATTTTGGAATTGCTAGTCCAAAGGACACGCTAGAATACATTTTTAATTACTAAAACTCTTTTAACTACTGTGAGTAATTTGCAGTTTCATCTCAGGGAAGGATCAATTTAAGAAAGCAGAAGGAAAGGTGTTTCAGACCTCCACAGTGATTACATTTAGACCACAACTTCACTTCCAGGAATTATATAACTTCAAAAATAAGTTAGTGCATATTTTCACACTTTGAAAATAATTGGGCGCCTGGGTGGCTCAGTGGGTTAAGCCTCTGCCTTCGGCTCAGGTCATGATCCCAGGGTCCTGGAATCAAGCCCCGCATCTGGCTTCCCGCTCAGCATGGAGCCTGCTTCCCCCTCTCTCTGCCTGCCTCTCTGCCTACTTGTGATCTCTCTCTCTGTCAAATAAATAAATAAATAAATAAATTCATGAATTGTAAACTCATTCCTCCATTCTACCTGCCATAAATGTGGAGACAGGTTAAGCCAAACTTGTGTAACATGATCCTATGTATAAAATGACCCTTGGGGGCACCAGGGTAGCTCAGTAGATTAAGCGTCTGCCTTTGGCTCAGGTCCTGATCCGCTGGGGTCCTGGGATCAAATCCTGCATTAGGCTCCTTGCTCAGTGGGGAGTCTGCTTCACCTTCTGCCTGCTGCTCCCCTGCTTGCGCGCTCTCTCTCTTTCTCTCTGAAAAATAAATAAATTAAATCTTAAAATAAATAAAATTACACTTGGAACTTTAAAAACAAATGACTTCCAGGGGAGTGTTTATCAACCATCATGACTCCAGGTTTGTAACCTTGAATTTTAAACATGCCATAATAGCAAACCACATGGCTGTTGTAAATTAAACCTGGAAAGATGGTTTCCTGAGACTGCACATGGGAATATGGTCTGTCTTCATTAGTAATGACAGGAACCAACCCAACACGGCAGGGAATCTTTCAGTCTATTCCCACTGAAAGATGCTTGCCTCCTTGTGCAGTTGTGGTGAGCATCAGATGATGTAGGGAAGTGTTAAATCACAGTATTATACACCTGAAACCTATATTATACTGTATGCTAACTACCAGGAAATGAAATGAAAACTTAAAAATAAAAGCACTTGTCTCCTTTAAATATAAAAAAGTAGCTTTAAACTAGTTAGGAACTATCTGATTAAAAACTCTACTGTGGGGACGCCTGGGTGGCTCAGTTGGTTAAGCAGCTGCCTTCGGCTCAGGTCATGATCCCAGCGTCCTGGGATCGAGTCCCACATCGGGCTCCTTGCTTGGCAGCAAGCCTGCTTCTCCCTCTGCCTCTGCCTGCCACTCTGTCTGCCTGTGCTCACTCTCGCTTCTCTCTCTATGACAAATAAATAAATAAATAAAATCTTTAAAAAAAAAAAAAACTCTACTGTGATGATCTCCTCAAACTTTAAATATGGGGCAAATCACTTTCCCTCTCAGACCGCAACGGTAAAATGAGAGGTCTGGATTAAGCAGGTATGAAAATAAGGGATGAAACACCAGGAATCTTCTGTTTTGTTTTGTTGGTTACATTGTCTCTGAGCTACTTAGAGGCTGCCAGCATAATTTTCAGGCTGCATCCAAGCATAACCAAAAAAGGTGGATGATGTCGTTTAGTCAGTGACATGGGTGTGACATTTAAGTGTCATTCTTGCTTGTAGTCTGTGACTCTGTTATGATAATTCAACAAAGTTCCTTTGTAAGGAGTTTGATTAAAAAAAAAAAAGCCTTAATTTTAGCAAGATACATTCCTCTGTTAAATAAGTTCCTCAGAGCAAATACGTTTTGAGAGTTTGCCCATGATCAGAGGAACAGGTTGGGGGGATTGTGAGCCTTTGTGCTCTATAGAGGGAAGCTGGGGGGTGATTCACCCCAAACTGAAGTTAGATGTTTTTATTAATACCAACTTTCCCCTTTCTATAACCTTCCTGACACTTCAGTTCTATGATAAATTCAAAGGGAATAAAACCTTGAATAGTTTAGAAGAGTTGTGATAGTGAAATTCCCTTTCAAAGACAGTTAGTATCAAGTCGATACTGCCTTGTAGTGTAAGCGGACAATGACGAAAGAGCAACAGAAGCCTGACCACTATCTTACTGTGGTCAAGGTCATGGTTCCTCAGGTCGGGTTGCTCTGGTTCAAATATGGGTCACATGCTAGTTGAGAGACTTCGGTCAAAGTTCCAATTTGGCAAAATGAGGATAATGATAAAGCTTACTTTATCAGATTGTTGTGGAGATAAACTGGATTAATCCATGTAAAATATTAGGAGAGTTCTTATCAAAGAGTAAGCAGCCTTAATATTGGATGCTGCTTATGTTGTTATTTGTGTTATTAGTGAGAATATCAGTAGAGAGAATTTAGATTTTCCTCGAAATGGAATATAGATTTTATTTTATTTTATTTTATTTATTTTTTAAAGATTTTATTTATTTATTTGACAGAGATCACAAGTAGGCAGAGAGGCAGGCAGAGAGAGAGGGGGAAGCAGGCTCCCTGCCGAGCAGAGAGCCCCATGCGGGGCTCAGTCCCAGGACCCTGGGATCATGACCTGAGCTGAAGGCAGAGGCTTAACCCACTGAGCCACACAGGCACCCCTGGAATATAGACTTTAAAAACAGACATTGATGGTCGGTGAAAAGCATGGCGTTCTTCGTGCTTATTCTTTCTTATAACTTCTTTGGAAGTTTGACCTGACTTTCAATAAGTTTTTAAAAAGTACAAATGAAAATAATTGGTAAGAGCCTTTTTGGTCCTAAGATCAAAATGCTCTTATACCACCACTAAAAATACTATTACGTTGGGTACGTTAATTAGCTTGGTTGTGGTGACCATTTCACAATGGATACATGCATCAAAATATCAAATTGTACATCTTAAATATATATAATTCCTATGTGTCAGACTTCAATAAAACTGAAAAAAAAAATAGTATCACCTGACATTTACAACAGGTGATAACAGCAGGTTCCAACGTGCCAGGCACTGTGCTAAAAATGTTATGTTCATATTCGTTGCCTCATGCAATGCTCACAGCAACTTATGAGTTATTGACAATCTCTGTTTTATAGAACAAGCTATTCTGAATACGAAGTGTACAAACCTACACATTCTAGCTTGTACACAGTGCAGTTGCACACAAACCTCCTGCCCTAGACCTATTAGGATTTGGTCTAAAGTGAAACATAATAGATGAGATTTGAAATCAACTAGATTTGCCTCTGACTTGTAGCTCTTCCATTAATAGTTTTGTGATTATCCAAATCCTCTTCCTGAACCTCAGTTTATTCCTCTATAAAAACATAAATTATCTACATGTTAGTTTTCAAGGATGTAATGATTTTAAGTATCATTTTTGGCAAAATGATTGGCACAAATAAGGGCTTAATAAATCATAGGCATGGTCACTGTAAGTTAGGAGATAGTGTCAAAAATCAATAAAACTAAATTTTTATCTAATTTAATATATGCAATTTAGACATAGAAATGCATAACATCTGAGGTGATAATACTTGTATAAATATGTGTAAGATAAAACAGAACTATAAATCATTCAGAGAATAGATTGAGATACAGATACTTTTCTGAGATACTTCTCCTTTATTCATTTTTTGAAAGTATATTTTTATAGATCATATAAAATGAGCATTTAGGCAAAGCACGGTACAGTCTTTAAGGGGTAACAGAAATTGCAAAATTTATGAGATTATTTGATATTCATTGTTTCTGTGGAAATCCCTTGTTTTGCTCTTAATGGATAACATGCTTTTGTGGGGGAGGATTTTACCTTAATTACTGTGACTGACTGGTTCTGGTTTCCTTATGAAAAATCACTTGTCATCTTCTTTTATATGAGACTTTCATCAGGACTTGGTACATTATTCAAGTATTTTCAGTCAAGGTTCTTAATTCCATTTTTCTAACTCCAAACCAAAGAATAAACATTTCCTGATTTCTTTCTTTAAAAGATCTGTGGGTGAGAACCTCTAAAATAAAAATCTCAAGAGTGGAAGGTGCCCCATGGAGGGAGAATCATTTCCTGTATAAATTTGATTGCATCCAAGAAATTCACTAGTATCTCTGGTTTCCAGAATCTCTCTGGTGCAGTTATCATGAAGCTAACAGACATGTTAAGTATAAAACTCTTCCTAATCAGGCATAATTCCTAGGTGATCATTGTCAGTGGATTTGATGCCTGCATCGATATTAATTGCACAAATTTCAGGCAGGATTAGGCAGAATACAAGAAAAAAATCATACAGACCAGGAGGAAAAGGTTTCTTAAGCTATTTTAGCAGCTTAGAAGTAAATCATAAAATGTCAAGCTACAGAAATTGGCTCCGATAAATATGATTTTTTCCTGAATTAGTTCACTAAGCTTTTATCCTTTCTGAACACTTTCAGTCAATCCTAAATACTTTAAATGCCAAGCTTAATATTGAACAGCTATGCTACAGCACATATAGATGATTGAAAGCAGCAGTTATTCTAGATGAGAATGAGTTATTTTATCTTCATTTAGACCCAGAAATGGAAGAAAATAACCATCGTGCGAAAAGATTGTAAACAAATGAATACTTGTAAAGAAGCCAGGTCGTGGCTCCCAAATGGGAGAATTTAATCATTAAGAAATGTATAATCATATCAACCAAGTTATGTCTACAAAATATGCCTCCCTCACAACCCCCTGAGAGTCAGTATGACTGTGCTCCTATGAGGGAATATATGGTTCTAATTGTAATTTAATTTTACGTTCTTATTTAGGGAGATTTAGAGTTGAAAATGACTGTAAAAATCGCATACCAGCTGTCACTTGGCTTCCATTCCGTGCGGTCTTTGCTCAATGCACATGAGTAAGTCACAATAATGCTGAGAAAGCATGTGCAGGAAAGGATAGTTTCCATTCCTAGAACTTCTATTAGGGGTACTCTTTGTTTAAAAAAAAAAAATCACATAGATGTATTACCCATTTTCCAAATTTCTCACAGACAGACTACTTTATGTCATGTGGTTCCCAGACTATGATTTTAAAACTCTTAGACAAGAGTCACGTGGGACCTTAGAGAAGGTACTAATTTGGAAGTCAGGAGATGAGTTCAAGACCCAGCACTCACACTTATCAGCTGTGTGACTTTACAAATCAAGTAATTTTTCAGGGCTTTGTTTACTTTAAGCCAATTTGATTTGACTTTTAAGATTTCTGAGATCAAGGACCAAGTCATGTTTACTGTTTTATTTATAGTACCTGATGCAAAATTAGTTAATCAAATATTTTCTGAATGAATATTGTTACTATAATTTATTAGAACAACAATATTTTTTGTCAAGCTGAGGAGGATTATTTAAGATACAAAATTGCAGTGTGACTTTTATCAAAGGATATCCTCAGTTAATTTTATTGGCGTAGAATACAGCTTAAGGCAGAAATATTCAAACCTTGTTTGGAAATATGAAGAAATTAAATGGGTTATTCTTTGTTTAATGTTCATAGAAGTCTACCAAATGGTGCTGTTTATAATCAAGCAGCTGCTGTTTAATTCCCAGTGACAATATAATGTTTCAGTGGTTTGTTAGGAAAGGGCCCATTCATTGCTTGGTTCTGTAGTTTTTTAGAACTAGTGTCAATACGTATCATTAAAGTGAAAGTTCAGGAAATCCTGGTTGTCTTATCTACTGAGGTCTGAGTTTCTAAAAGGTCTGAGTCACATTCTCTAGATTCTTATTCTTGGTTTAATGCCTGGAATCCAATAGATACTAAATAACATCTGCCAGTTAAATGAGTACCAGAAAGATAAAGGGATTTAAAAAAGAATGTGACTTAAAAAAAAATCATTAACAAATATTTACTGTAGATGATTGAGAAATTAAATATTACAAGTTAATGCTGAAAAGCATGAAAGAATAGTGATCATTACCTGATCATAAATTGCTCACCAAGGTAATATAAAATATTTGAATGTCTAATAATTTCTGGTTTCTTTCCCCATTGTTGAATAGAGTCTCTTCATTTACCACGTTAAAAATAATTATCACCAGTTAAGCTTAAAGATGCTTGTATAGTCACTGACTGAGTTTAAAGACACCTAAGTCCTTTATATACTTAAGTTCAGTAACAATCAGAGAATTAAAGGAAATTGGCTAAGATTACCAGGCAAGTCAGTGTTAAAGGTTTTTGGGAACACAGGTCTTCTAATTTGGGGTTCTCTATTATTCAATTATTAAATCCTATTTGGAAACATTCCCTTAAAATATCTATGAAATTGATGAAATTTCTATGTTAATACCATCTCTGACCTTCTTAAATTTAAGGTGCCTCCAAAAGTGAAATATTAAATGTATAGTAATTTTCTCTATTGTAGAAGACCCTGAGGTTTTTCTAGGCAAACATATGTCATTTTATCAATGGGGACAATATTTAAACTGGGGTTGGACATTTTCATTCATAGCTCCTTCCTTATCTTGATTATCTTGATTTGGATGTAATGTAAATATCTTATGTAGTCTTACTGAAATGATTTATAAGAGTGTTTTTAAAAATCATTTAATCCAAATAATTGCTCAGCAGAAATTTGAAATGAAGTTTGTTTCTCTGGGTTATTATCCTTATTGAGTGATGGTTAGTAATGTTTTTAAAAACACTCAGGTATTGATGGTTTCATCAAGAGCAGAATTATTTAATAAACCTGACAATTTTCGACTTCAGTGTTAGAATTGTTTTCCCTGAAGCATTTCTCAAGGTAAAACCAGCTTGCATTCTCATTATTCTCTAGCTTATCTTATTACAGTAAGAGAGCAAATATTATTGAATTGGAAAAAGGGACTGAAAATAAACAGTGAGAAAATATTTGTTTCTCCAGATGTTTTGGAAACACAACTTTCTCCCATGTTTCTCCACTAAGCACATAAAATCTGGCATTCTCTAAGCCAGCAAATGCATGCTATGATTTAGGATTAAAAAAAAAAAAGCAAGAGATATGAATGCTAGAATAAAAACTGTTAAAATGGTGTTTCTGGTTATTGAGAGAGCCAGTGTCCAGCATCCCTCCAGACAGAAGATGCATCTCCAAGCAACTGGAATTACTGGCTACTTTTACTGGGGCAACATCTTCTGCAGCGTATGCCTTCATGCTTGAAAAAAGATGAGTACGGTGGGGTTAGGTAAGGCAGAGTCTATAAAGAAAAGTCGGTGTCCACATTTGAGGGTCATTCATGATGATCTGTCCTTTTTGCCTGCTACTGATGGAGCTGTCTGGAGCTATGCTGGTTTGCCTGGGACTAAGGGGGCACACAGAATACAGGATGTTTAACACTAAAAGTAGAGAGTCCGAGGAAAACAAGGATGAGTTGATCACCTTACGATACTAAGTCAGCATATGCCAGAGGTGAACTGAAGTTCACAATTGCGGAGGCAAACATGTGAATGCTGTGGGCAGAGTACAATCTCAGTAATGAAAAAGGTGTAGGTGTAGGATGACATGATGGTCTTGAGTTAATTATCCCATCATTGGGTGATATACTGTCTAGTGACATGTACTGGAAAATGAGTGGAAATCAGGTTGAGCAATACATTTGGATTCCTAATCTCTTTCACCTCTTAGTTTTGAAGCTTAGGGCAAGTAACTTCACTTTTCTTAGCCTCAGATTTTCATTGATGAAGTAAGGCTAAGAGTCCTGACTTGAAGATTTTTTGTGAGCATTAAATCAGATTTAAAAAAAAATGAATGACAATATAAAGAACCATTATTATCGCTGTTCTTATTTATGTGTCTTAAAGGACTAAGAGCTAGAACAGAAATAGGAAGGACATCTATTTATCATTATTTATAACCTTTCTGTAAAATTGTCAGTTTTCTTTTTTATTTACTTTATTTAAATTTTTTGATGATTTACAAGATTCTTAATATATCAGTGAATATCCTCAGAGGTCCTCTTAAATCTCTATTAAAATATTCAGATATCCTGATATGCTTATGCAAATAACATAAAAAGGTAAATGTTACAGATTATACAGAACTTCATGAGAAAATTAGAGATACCACGGCAATTAAATATAGATATTTAATTTGGGAACTTCTATCCATTATGTATTACAAAAGATCTCCCTTTTCCTCTTGGAGCCTTTCATATTTTAGAGACAGAAAGCAAACATTGATGTTTAAAGCTTTTTCAAACATATACTACCAATTAAAGCAGGAAAACAGTAGATAATTGATTGCTTTTGATCTTTGAGACCTAATTTAGGGGATAAATATGGCTGCCTATTAAAGTATAAATTCCAAAGAATCATTATTAAACAGTTTCTTAAAATTCTCTATTTTCAAAAGTTTAAAAAAGAAAATCATACTGGTAATTATAAGGGAGAGGGATTTTTAAGAGATACAAGGGGATTTAGAGACTGTTTTGTCCATTTTCTTTATTTTATAAATGGCGCAGACTAGAGACATGTCATATCCCAAATCGCTTAGGTATTATCTCTGAGTTTTAGTACCTAAATCAAATGAGTGAACAAAAATAATAGTTCACTTTCACTACCATGAAAAGTACTGTTTCTTAAAATTTTTTAAAGTTTTTTTATAATTAAAAAATTAATTTTTACATTAAAATTTTTTTAAATTACAATATTGAATTGCTTTACTAATATGTAGATAATAAATGTGAGATCCACTTAGAATAGAAGAGATAAATATTTGGTTTATTCTAATGATTGCTAGTATGAATCACACTAACTCTTTGTTATTTACTTGTTTCCCTTCAAATATCATCCACGGTTAGCAAAAAAATTATTATTGGGTTTACGGAGATGATTTTCTGTTTGAAGTAGAAATTCCCCAATGGGAAATAGTATCATATAACCTATCTAAATAGGAAATAATTATTTTCACCAAAGATTTTAGAGTCATAATGAAAGTGTAGTGTGTGTGTGGGTGTGTATTATTGAAGGGGAGATATATTCCAACAAGAGATTATTATTAGCACCCACCAAGTAAGGACATGGCTACTTGGCAAACACTAGCCACTGAGAGATAAATTTAAAAAAAAATTGAAACAATGTAAAAAAATCCCTGAGAATGTGGGTATTTGTCACAGACAGTTATAAAATCAGATTGAAATGACTCGACCATTGGTACTTCAAAGAAAAAGAAATGATCCCTACATCTTTACTTTTTAAATCTTCTACAGAAGTGTCAGAATTTGTAGTAAGAGAGAAAAGTCTGATAAAATGTGTAAGTCCTGCTAATTTTACTGACTCCAGACTAACACATGTATACTCATTTCTATTTCAGTTTTTACAGATTTTATTTATTTATTTGAGAGAGAGCGCACACACGCATGGAGGGGAGGTGCAGAAGGAAAAGCAGACTCCCCACTGAGGAGGGAGACCAATGTGGGACTCAGTCCCAGGATCTGGGATCATAAACTGAGCTGAAGCCAGACACTTAACTGAATGAGCCACCCAAATGTCCCACTTATTTCTGTTTCTGTGCCCTTACCTGTTGTCTCCATCACCCTCCTGCTCTTCAAGGCAGAATACTACTCTTTTACTCTATGGTTGCAGTAGGCAAGTCAGAAAAGGATTTAGAGTAATAATTAACTTCAGGTCTATACTGTACACAGCAGCCTGACAAATATTTTGAAATATAAACGATGCCCCAATGAGCTTCGCTGCCTTTTCCAGCCAAGTCCTCCCTTACCTTCCCAAGCTCACGTCCTCAAACATACTTACCTGTGCTCTGCTCTAGTTATAGTACATACTTAGGCTCATAAAACCTATGTGTCCATTCTGTTTATATCTGTTGCCCAACTTAAAATATCTCTTAACACATCACTTTAACCCTTAAGTCACAACCGAACCATAACTTTTTCTGTCCATAATCCTGTGTTACTCCTGATGATAGAGATTCATTGACTTTTCTAAGTCTGTTGTTAACACCCTTTGTAATTGTCTTAATGTAACAGTTAAGCATGAAACTGTTGGCCTTCTCAGGACATGATTTTTAGGGGGCATTATGGCCATAGTCACAAGCCTGTCCACAGGATGTTTCTTAGTGTTTGACATAGATTTAGATTTAATACATATTTCTGGCCTTGAAATATTAGCTAAGCAGGCTTTAAGCAAACCTCACAGTGTAGGTGGGAGAAACATAAGGCACTTGAAAATACATATACTGAGAAGGTTTCGCACCAAGAATGTTGTCCTAATTTTGAATACAAATCAGTAAAAATCAAACTTCAGTTTATCACTTCTGTGAACACAAATTAAGTCTATTATATATAGTTACAAAGTTAAAGCCATTTTTAGGATTACTGAACATTAACGTGTTTCTCCAGAAAATGTGCCTTTTTAATCTATTGTCAAATAAAGAAATAAGGTCACTCTTGTAGTGTATGTTAAATGAAGCCATTTGAAACCACATATGGTATTAAATCATATCTTCTATATAATTGATGGAGTATTTAAAAAAAACTCACTTGATTGTCTGTTAAATTAAAGATATGTTTTCCTTTTCTCTATTAAATGATATTTTGTCCTTGTAACATTTTTCTGTAAGGCATTAGCTTTCAGCACTTGTCTCTTATCAAACTAGACAAAGCTTTCAACTTAATTGAATTTGAAAAGTACAAAGATTGAGCTGACTTACCAAAATGTATATGGTAGCTTTAAACATATAAACAAAATGGGTGAAATTGGCATGTTGGCTTAAGTAGACCAGCTGAAGGGAAGGTATAGAAAAGGACAATTTAATTAAACATGGAAGAGTCAATAAAAATGAGATTTTATGTACAGTGTAATTTATGACAATGAGCTTAACTTTTTTAGATGTTAAAAAATGCAGTTATATATACAGTCTCTAAAACTCTCCAAAATTTGTATATCAGGTATCATTATGTAGAAGTATTTGCTAATATGGCAGTCTTCCCACATTGAAAATTCACATAAGCAAAGAAAAGCTAATTTAGGGGCACCTGGGCAGTTCAGCCATTTAAGCATCTGCTTTTGGCTAAGGTTATGATCCCAGGGTCCTGGGATTGAGCCCCACATTGGGCTCCCCGCTCAGGAACGAGCCTGCTTCTCCCTCTCCCACTACCCCTGCTTGTACTCTCTCTCTCTCTGTTAAATAAATGAATACCATCTTAAAAACAACAACAACAACAACAAAAAACAAAAACAAACAAACAAGACAAAACAAAAAACTAGTCTAAGAGAAAAGAAAGAGAAAACAATCAGGCCTGGAACTTGAAATAACCTGATGCCTGCACACCTATCTTGTGCCAATTATGCCTTTAACACATATTAACTTGGCTCAGTCACTAAAATTCCTAGACCTCAAAGTTGCTTAACAAATGAATCAAATGTCTTAAACAAAGTTTCTGTGTTCTCTGTGCAGCCAAATTCAGTCTCCATGGAAGTTAATGAAAGGTCTAGGAAGAGGAGGGTCTGTACTTTTCTGGGAGCATTTCTTATTCTGAGGAAATTTTTCCTTGTTCTTTCTCACCTGCTCAGGTGAAGGGAAAGGGGCAACACATAAATGGTATGTTATCAGGCATTCAAGAATATCAATGAGTTATTTACATATAAGCATATATATATATATAATGATATATATTATAATGTATGTACTATAATACATATATGTTATAAAGTGGCTATTGTATTCTTGTAAAAATCTTTGTGTTGGCATATGTCTGCATTTATCACAAGGAAACACTTAGGAATGGGGTGGCTGGATTCTGTGCTAAGCGTATGTTAACTTTTTAAGAAAGAGCCAACTGCTTTTCAAAGTGGTTAAATTCTTTTACATGGTCACCAATATTATATGAAAATAGCACTTGCTCCACGTAACTTGCCAGGACTATGTATAGCTAAATCCAGTATAGTTAGCATAGTGTTAGATTAGTTTCAGATATACAATATAGCAATTTAACAGTTCTGTACATTACTCAGTACTCATGATAAGTGTAACCTTAATCCCAACAGCTATCTCACCCATCCCCTACCCACTGCCTCTCTGGTAACCATCTGTTCTCTAAACTTGTCTGTTTCTTGGTCTCTCTCTCTCTCTCAGTTTTGTTTCCTAAATTCTACATATGAGTGAAATGATATGGTGTTTGTCCTTTTCTGACTAGCTCATTTTGCTCAGCATTATAATCTCTAGATCCATCTATGTTGTTGCAAATGGCAAGATTTCATTCTTTTTCAAGGCTGAATAATATTCCATCGCATGTGTGTGTGTGTGTGTGTGTGTGTGTGTGTGTGTGTGTATCATACATTCATTATTCACCTGTCCATGGACGCTTAGACTGCAAGAGCTACACTTTTGAATTTTGAAGTCTAATCTATGATTATTTTCGTGTGTGTGTGTTTGGTTCTATCTTTGAAATATTTGCTTAAGAACATGTCAATGTGATTTTTCTACTGTGTTATCTTCTAGAAGATTAACAGCGTGGTATCAGTGGTCAGGGTTCATATTTTTTCATATAAATATCCCATTGTTCCAGCACAGTTTGTGGAAGAGATTATCACTCTTCATTAAATTACCTTTGTATCTTTGCCAAAAAATGATTTATAATTTCTCAGTGTACCCAGACACTCTTATGTGTTTCATCGATCATTATGTATAGCTTTTCAGTGATACAAAATTGTCTGGATTATTGTGACTTTTTAAGTCTTAACATCAGATTTTATATATATATATTCTCCAACTTTGCTTTACTTTTCAGAATTGTGTGGGTTTTATTAATTTTCATTGCTGCATGACAAATTAGCAGAACCTTAGGGCTTAAGATATCCATATATTATTTCACAGTTTTCTTAGGTCAGACTTTAAGTGCAGCATGACTGGGCTCTTAGGGTCTCAAGGCTGAAATCAAGAGGTCAGCTAGAACTGTGTGCTTATCTGATGGAGCTCAGGCTCCCCTTCCAAATTCATTCGGATTTATCGGAACTTCAACCCTTGTAGCTGGAGGTCAGAAATCCCTGTATTCTTCCTGGCTGTCTGACCAAAGACCACTTTCACCTCCTAGAGGGCCTCCCTCATTAGGTTCTTCCACATAGCCCCTTCCATAGTCCCTTATATATTTCAGATTTCAGATTCAGAATCCAGTTTATTTGAAGAGCTCTCCTGACTAGGTCTGGCCTACCTAGGATAATCTTTTGACTGACTCAAAATCAACTGATAAGGAACCTTAAATCAAACTGCAAAGTCCCTTTACTTTTACCGTGGAAAGTAATCTAACTCAAATTATGAAATCTGTCATAGTCACTCCCTATTCTCACCAATCAAGGACTGGGGATTAAGGAGGGCAGGTCTACCAAAATGTAGAAATTTGGAGAATAACTTTAGGGTTCTACCCATTATAGCTTATCTATGTTCTTTCCACTTTCCTATAAATTCTAGTGTCAGATTGTCAATTTCTACAAATAAAACTGTTTTGGATATTTAGACTTCTATTGAATCTATAGATCGGTTTTAAGACAATTGATGTGTTAAGAATATTGAGTCTTTGCATTCATTAGGATGGTATAATTCACTAATTCACATTTTTAAATTTATTTCAGTAATACTTATTTAGTTCTCACTATAGAAATTGTACATGTTCTTTGTCAAATTTATTTACATTTTTGATGCATTTGCCAAATAGGCAAGCATTTTTAAATGGTTTCTGGAGTGAAAAAGCTTCCGCTTTTTGATGCATTTTGAATGAATGCTGAATACTATAGAAGTAGTAATACTGCTCAAAGCAGAGGCACAAATGAGAGCGTTTAGGGTTTACAAAAAGCAATAGATGGCCTTTAGTGAACTTTAGGTCACTTTTCTCTCCTGATGACCTAGTATACATTTGTTTTTCCCCATACTAAAGATGATAAGTCTAGGGAAAACCTTGAAAGTGTATCCTCTAAAGTCTTATACATACTTCATTTTCTATGAGGTGACTGCTTTGGTGTTTACCAGCATTCCTCCTAAGTTGACCATTGTCTCTCTGAGACAGAGTATAGGCTTGAATTGAGGGGGGAGGAGTTTCTCTGAGAGAGGGAGCTAATAAGGTCCTAGTGAGTTATTTCAATCAGTCTTCAATGAGAGACTATTAGGCCAACCTTAAAGGAACTTCTTTTTTTGGTAGAGCTGACCTAAGACGGCTAATATTATTCTATACAGGGAAGTGCCAATCATTAGCCAGAATCTGTAGGCTCAAAGCTGAAAAAAATTAGCACATGAGAAAAATAACGAGACTGGAGCAGGTAAAAATCCAGGAAAAAAGGAGCAGAGTTCTAAACTACATAGACAGAACCAAGACTACAGGTTTAGCGATGTTTCAGGAGTCACTTTTGTTAAAAGCACTGATCTACTGTGGAAGTCCTTCTCTTTGATGACCTGAATTCTTTGCTTATTTAGAGTTAGGTCTCCAGAGTGCTTGAACCTAGAGAAAATTGTCATCACAGCAGGAGAGCATTTTGACAAGCAATCAATAAAAATAAATCAGTAGAACAAAAAGAGTAATTTTCTTTTATTTTTCCTCTTCAGAGTTATTTTAAATATATATGTAACATATTTGTAAATGTATATATGTAATATATATGTGTGTATACACAGACTCACACACAGACACACACACACACACACACACACACACACATACACATTACATTCTTGATCCAATGACTCAGAACAAACAGTTATGGAGATGGTGGAAATAGAGCTGCCTAGGATAAACTAAGGGCAAAACGAGCAGCAGTGGAATTTTAAGGCTGGAATCAGAAAGGAAGCAAGGTCAGGAAATTGAAAACATTTAGCCAAGGGGAGAAACCCCTTTAAACCAAAGCAAGGTTAGTGTGAGCCAGCAGATAGATATCAGGCTAAGAGACTCTCAAATCAAAGTGTAGAAATGTAACACTTAAAATCCCTAGTCAGCCTGAAATCACATACTCCAAACAAAGGATTCTTTTCTTTTCATTTGAAGTATTAGAGTGAGACTTCTGTTTTGGTGGAAACTTTGTTAAGGCCCGGACTATTTATTAGAAACCCTTGACTTAAAAAAAGAAAGAAAGAAAGAAAGAAAGAAAAGAAACACTTGACTTTTCCCATCTTAAAATAATTGTGGTTCTCAAGTTAGGTGTTCATGAAACTACCTTGTCACATGCTTGACAGCAACTTATCATTGTGCCTCTTGTTAGAATTGATTGACAGCCATGATGACATGAATGTTTTCTTGTGAGCATTTTCATGATCTTTTAGTCCTTCTTTGTACTACCTGTTTGCCATTAGGTTAAGCCACGTAATGTCCTTGAACCTAAGTACCCTCATCTATGAAAGCCTTACTGTGAGAATTAAATAGGAGAAGACATATCACATTTTACCCAGTTCTTTAAAGACTGAGCACTCATTAAATGCCAATTATGCTCAAAAACATGTTATTGTTGTTGCCATAATTATTTTTAGACCAAGAATATGGCAACTTGACCATGTATCAAAAAAAAATATTGGATCTGGTCATGCACTTAATGAAATTATATCTGTGGACTAAGTAGTGGGATTTGGAAGCAAAAACAAAAACCCTTGTGTTTATATAGCTTACCTTCCAACTGGGGAGATTGATATTTGACATGCAATTAAAACAGTGTGAAGAATCTGAATAAAATACATAAAAGATGTGATAAGGATAAGGACATGGGAACCTATTCTAATATAAAAACCTATTCTAATATAAAAAATCAAAGACTATCTTCCCCAAAATTAAACTTTTGGTCATACTGTGTGATACTAAAAAGGCAAATTATTTAGAATTTTGATTACTATATTTTGAAAATATAGAAATTTGCCAATGAGTGTGAATCTTGATAGAGGAGAAATAAACCGTAATGGCAAATCCACAGAGAGTGACATCAGGACAACATAGATTTGAATCTATTTCTGCAGGCTAATACTGGTCTTGATATGTTATAAGTCCGTAAAACTTTGAGTCCAAGTCTGGACATGGGAAATCCTTCATAAATGCTCATAATTGTTGTGTTTTGTTTTGTTGTTGTTTTTTTGTCTGTTTGTTTATGAGGAGAGGATAATGATGATGGTGGTGATGGTCATGATGAGGGAGATAAACCAAGGGTATATAAGGGTCATGGTGATGATCTACTGCATGGTATAATATTCTAGATTTTAGAAGATGATCCAATAGAGTTGCTTTTAACACATAAACTTAAAAGATAAAAACAGCTCAGTTAAAGAGTTCCAAGAAAATTAGAATGCTTGTATATTTGGGAAAATGTTATCATCTTAACAGAAAACAAACAGCCGGCTTCTAGGTACTAAAAAAGAATTTAAAAAATCCCCCCAATCAATTGAAAGTCATCTGTGAACCAGTTTTTCCCGATTTTGTTCTCCGAACTACTTATGTTTATCACCTGGTGAGTGTCTTAGTTGTACTCATTACTGGATTAAACTCCATTGATTCTTTAAGAAACATATTTTCAGGGAAAGGGACCCAGGAATATGCATAATAAATCTTATGTATACTCAGTTTGAAGAGTAATTTTGTCTCTCTGACAGTTATAATCTCCAAAAGAATTCATATAGATTATCAGGAAGTTAAGGCTATCGGTGTGTTGTGTTATTATGGAAAAAAAATTTTAAAAAAATAGAAGACTGTTACATTTATGTTGACCAAATAATTGAATGTGGTCATTAATATGTTAGTATTGACTTAGAGATTTTAATTATGTTAATTATTACAAAAATAGGTTTTTTTTTTTTTAAAGATTTTATTTATTCATTTGACAGAGAGAGATCACAAGTAGGCAGAGAGGCAGGCAGAGAGAGAGGAAGAAGCAGGCTTCTGAGCAGAGAGCCTGATGCGGGGCTCGATCCCAGGACCCTGAGATCATGACCTGAGCCGAAGGCAGCGGCTTAACCCGCTGAGCCACCCAGGCGCCCCAACAAAAATAGGTTTTAAGGTATCAATGAAAAAAAGGACATTACTACAAATTTAGAGAGTCATTTTTTCAGACTTAGATGAACTCATCATTTGGTATGGATCTGGGGCTGGCATATTCCTTTGTCTCTTGTACATATTTGCAAAAACTTTAGGATAGCACATGGAAGCCAGCTGAAATGGAAATTGCTCCTTAAAGAGAGCTAGTGTTCTAAAGAAACACAATTTATGCTTGCTCACATTATTTTAGTAATTTTTATTTGCATGATCAGTAAAAAAAATATAGGGCTTTGGTTTTATAGTATCCTGATTGAGGACAAATGGGGAAAGAAGTGGAGAGGGGGCAATGAAACAGGATTCAATATTTAGAGAACCAAGAGAATATAAAGTATTCTGCATTTTTACTCTTCTCTTCCTAAATACCAGCGGAAGCATTTTATTGCGGGGTGGGGGGGGTGCACTTAGATTAGGTATTATAAATCTTTTCCTCCATGTTCTGTGTTGGAGATAGTATAGCTAATTTCCAAAAATATGATTTTCCAGCTATATTTCAAAAGTATGTTTCATTTAGTGAGAAGGAAGACTAGCATCTGACCTCTAGTCTGATGGAATGGGGTAAAATTGGCTGGTGTAAAATTTGTGAGGCCATTTGGCAGAAACTATAAGTTCCATGATAATTTATATGATAAGAAACAAAGCACCATCTGGTGGTATGGTTGACATCTCATAGGACAAATATGTGTGGTGATATCTTATCTCCTGAACTTACTTTGTGGCTTTGAGGAGAAGGGTACATCTTTTTTCTAAGTGTCCATTTCCTCATATATAAATTAAGTTTAGTGGCTGGTGTAAAGCAAGGGCTCAAACTATGTTACATAATAAAGTTTATAGCTTTTAACTTAGTAAGAACTCCAGTGGTAGACATTGTTACGGTGTAGACTGATTGTTCTGATTTCTTAAGAGATTCTCTTGACACTGCTCTCTTCTGGGAATTAGCTTTGTCTATGATCTAGTATTAAGTAAGACACAGCTGTTTCATACATCACTGTCACCAACAATAAATTCAAGAGGAAGGCAAGAGGGCTATTCATTTTTTGACTTTTTAGAAGTCAACAAACAAAAAAACAGTACCAGTAGCTCCTGCCCTCAGAAGTTTTCTACTCATGTCTTACAAACCAGAAATAATTCACATACCCATTCTTAAACCAACCTCTAGGCAAAGAGAGTGATTGTACCATAAATGTCTACTCTATGTCTGGGGTAGAATGCGTGAGTTATACTATTATAGTTATAATATTCCCAACAATTATAATCGATCTTGTAGAAGACAAGTTTTAAGACCACTTACCCCAAATTGGCAAGATGTTATTTTCACTGTCATTAGGAATTAAGAGCTTGAGATAGAAACCAAGCACAGTTGGGGTACCAGGGTGGCTCAGTCAGTTAAGCATCTGCCTTCAGCTCACATCATGATACCAGGGTCCTGGGGTAGAGCCCCACGTCACACTCCCTGCTTAGCAGGGAACCTGTTTCTTCCTCTCAAATCTCTCTGTCTTCCACTAAGGCTCTCTCTCTCAACTAAATAAATAAAATCTTAACAACAACAACAAAAAAAACCAAGCACAGTTAAAAATTAAACGTGGGTATTATGGAGGGCATGTATTGCCTGGAGCACTGGGTGTGGTGCATAAACAATGAATTTTAGAACACTGAAAAAAATAAAATTATATTAAAAAAATTATACATGTACATTTTATATTTTTGAGACTAGATCATTGGGGAGTTCAAGCGATCCTATATATTTGGGGGTATAACTCAGTGGTAGAGCATTTGACTGCATCCTATATATTTAATGTAAATGTACTTAAAGAACTGGTAGCAATTATTTTTCATTCCTTTATATCTTTTTTTTTTTTAAGATTTCATGTATTTATTTGACACACAGAGAGAGAGAGAGAGAGAGAGAAAGGTAATATAAGCTGGTCTAGTGGGAGAGGGAGAAGCAGGCTTCCCACTGAGCAGGGAGCCCAATACGGGACTCCATCCCAGACCCTGGGATCATGACCTGAGCCAAAGGCAGACGCTTAATGACTGAGCCACCCAGGTGCCCTGCATTCCTTTATATCTTGATAGTCTTGTCCCTAAATATATATATATATATATATATATATATATATATATATATATATATATATATATATATAATATATGATATAAATAAATAAATAAATAAATAAATAGCTAAGCATAATTGATTCTACAGAAATATTTGTTCAATAGTATTCAATTTTCCAGGAATTTAATGATAAAAAACTAGACTTCATTTTTACATGCCCCTGTCCCTCTTGAGCATTGAGCAGTATCCTAATCTTTGTTTTGTGAATTATTAAGTAATTTTTTTAGATTTGGGAGTTTTTATGTTTTTAAAAAACTAAATGAAGATCACATATTCTTGAAGCTATAAATTTTCCTTATTGCTTCCTACCTTTCCTCTGGATAGTAATTATCTCAAGCAAATAAATGTGAATCTTTTATATCGGTCTCCTTGATTCAAACTATGTCCACCTACACATATAACATTTTGTTGTTCTTTTGAGACATTTTTCTGTAACCGAGCCTTTAGAATAGAAGGAGGGGACATATATTTGAGATCTAAAACACTTCTAGTCAGGTTCTCAGTCAATTGATTAAGGTGTTGTATAGTTGTACAAAAATTAGAGTCAGACAATAGAATGGTGAAATTTGAAAAGACAGTGGAACAGTGCTGGAGTTGCAGTCAAAGAGAATTGAGTTTTAGATTCATAAATACTGTAGCTAGATTTCTTTTACAAGGCACCAGCTCCATTTTTTTTAATCTTGTAATGAACAGAAGATACATATATGTAACTAAAAATCAAATTTTACAAAATGCTGATTTACAAGTTGATCAAAGTCCATAAATTCACATTTTGATTCTGCATAATTATTCTGGGATTGGCAAGTACTCATATCCATCATCCCCCCAGCACAGCTGATTTCCTTCTTTTCGTTGTTTTGTTTTTAGAAATGGGGCAAAATAATGACAATGAGGACCCCCACAATGTTATTGCTTCTCATAATTGTCTGCATAATCATTTTACTTTTTTTTTTTAGCAGATGCCTCTACTATGTTATATATTTTTTTAATGTTTGGAAAATGTCAATATGGTATTATTATTTTCTTTAAGTGAAAAACTGACCCTTGAGGTTAACAGTATCAGGTTGTGTTTTATTATTCTAACCTGTGAGCAAGATACTGGGTTTTTACCACATGAAAAGAGAGATGTAGACTCTTTCCACTTGTGAGAAGAAACAAGAGCTAATCTTCAAATTGTATAACAGAGTAGGTCTTGTTTTTAGTTTCCCTGTAGGAGTCTTGTGGAATATCTTCAATTATTTGAGATCTTTGTCTATCAAGAATGTATACAATCACACACACACACACACACACACACACACACACACACACACGACAAGATGAAGCATAAGAATTTTGAGAGAGAGAGGGAGACCTTTGTGTCATTTCTAGATTCCCCTCTTTAGAAAGTAGTTGCTTCCAGGTCAGAAGCTAAAAGACAGAGGTAAGAATCTTATTGAAATTGTGTGATAGTATAAGTAAACAGAAGCATAAACTAATTAACAACTCTTCTGTTTTTTGGCCTTATATCATTTGTGAATTTAATCTATACCTTCTTCCCCTCCCATGAAACATAGCCCCTTTCCAGGTATAGCATTTAAAAAAAAAAAAAGATATATCTTAAAAACACTCAAAAAGTGGAAGAAGGTACTTGTGTTCTGTTCTATTCTTGAATACCGAGTTGGATATTGTGACTCAGATCTTTTGGGATTTTCTTTCTTTATAGAATGTCAGTATTCCTTTAAACTGTAATAGACATCTCCAATATGTTCAGTCTTATTCTCTTTAGTATATATATATATAAAGATCTCAAAGAATTCTTTTTAATCCATTTCCACAATGCAGTCTTTGTAGATAATAACAGTTCTGATGGCAACACGGTATCTTTTATCTTCAAGAATTCTCAAATGAAATAAAATACATTTTTTCATTGGAAAGTGTTTTACACAAGTTTAACTTATTCTTCGATATTTTGCACTCTACAAAATATTTTTATCTAAACAGGCATAGGGAGGAAAGTGTTTTGAACACACCAGAAGAGAAAATTGTAACTATTATCTACAAAATTAAATAACTTTTAAAAGGAAAAATGTAAAATGTTATCATTTATTACTTGGAACAATGCCATCTGAGAATTTTTTCATAATTTTGTTCACTTATAACCATTATATAGTGATTATTATTATTCTATGGAAGCTCAGAAAAATCAGAAAATACTATAAAATGAAAAAAGAATTTAGAAGTGCCTGGGTGGCACAATCATTTAAGCACCTGACTCTTGGTTTGATCTCAGGGTTATGGGATCAAGACCCACCTGGGGCTCCATGCTCTGTGCTCATTGCAGAGTCTTCTGGGATTTCTCTCTCCCTCTTCATCCGCCCCTCCCCACCATGAACTTGTGTGCATTCATTCTCTCTCTCTCAAATGAATAAATAAATAAATGAAAGAATGAATGATTTTATATTTAGTATTCCACAAGTGAAATATGTGGATGTAAATGAAAGGACTCCAATGCATTTTTTTCAATGCATTTTTAAGTTGCTATGTTAATATAGTGATTTATTTGAGTGCTTATAAATAATAAAGCAATAATTTTCTATAAAAACAATGCACAGACCATATGCTATGGTCTGAATGTTTATTTGCCTCCAGTTCAGATGTTGAAATCCTAACCACCAAAGTGGATAATATAGGAAATGGGGGACTTTGGGAGGTGATTAGATTATAAGGGTAGAAACCTCTTAAATCGGTGCCTTTACAGACAAGGCTGCCCAGGGATCCCTTGCTCCTTCCACTGTGTGAGAATACTTCAAGAGAAAAGTAGTTTGCCACTCAGAGAGGGCCCTCAGCCAACCATGATGGTGCCTTGATCTTGGATTTCACAGACTGCAGAGTTGTAAGAAGTAAATTTCTGTTGTTTTAAAGCAGCTCGGTCTCTGGTGTCTTGTTATA
The DNA here is from genome assembly GCF_902655055.1 of Lutra lutra. Classification (NCBI taxonomy): domain Eukaryota; kingdom Metazoa; phylum Chordata; class Mammalia; order Carnivora; family Mustelidae; genus Lutra; species Lutra lutra. The sequence continues at coordinate 23,816,078 of NC_062294.1, read as the reverse complement.
CCTACCTGAATGGACTAAGACAGTGAGTTATGTTAATTATTTTTTATATCCTCTATCACAGGTACTTAGACATCTACAATCATTACATACCATTTATTTTTGTAAACATTACATATATTTGTTAGTCTTTTTTTGTTTAATTTTTTAATTTTTTCATTAGCATATAATGTATTATTAGCCCCAGGGGTACAGGTCTGTGAATTGCCAGATTTACACACTTCACAGCACCCACCATAGCACATACCTTCCCCAATATATTTGTTAATCTTTACAAAAATGTTACCCACCAAATCAATGCAGAAAAGGAAAAGCAAGAAAGATCATTTTATAATCTTCATATCCAATCATAACTGATAAAACTAGGCATATAGTTTTTGTTAAATGCATTTTATATGTGTGTGTGTTTCTTACTTTGACACACGTGGAACCATGCTGTATTTACTATTGAATAGGTATTGTTTTTTTCTCTCAGTGTTATCTGACAGAAATCTTTATGGTATTCAAATTAGTTATAAATATTTTTATTGATCTTTTTAGTCTATCAGTAGCATGGCCATATTTCAGTTAATGATTCAATGATTATCAAATATTTATCATGTTTCCATTTTGTTATAACTAGGATTATTATGATCATCTTTGTTCATGAATTTTTTTCCACATTTTCTATGATATTATAAAATTCAAGGTGTTTCTCAGCAGAAAAATGGCAGGAACAAAATGGATGTAGATTTTCTGATTCTTTGTAAATTTGTCAATTGTTACCAGATATTTTTGCCAGAAATGATAAATAGGAGCATTATTTTTACTGTATCCTTGTTAGGTATTTGCTATTCTTTATGATATAGTTCAAGGTTTTATCTTATGGGTAGACTATTTCTCTTTTGTTTATGTTTTAATACTTACACTGATCTTGAGCTCTGAACCACAGTCATCAAACTGCCAAGTACATCACTCCGTAAGAAAAGTATAACTGATTTCCAGTTAATAAGGAATTGATCATACTGTATTTTGATATGCTAGTCTGATCGGTTCTTGTTTTCCCATTTGCTACCTACCCATAGCTGAGAAGAAAGCTAAAAAGGAATGTAATATATACACTAAGGTAGAAATGAGAAGATATCAGCAGAACTAATGAAAGCATCTAAAAGTGAGAGGCAAGAGAAAGAGAAAGAAAAAAGTAACAGGTGATGATTGTTTTGTACCTGGGCTTTGGGAAAGCTTGATAACTGGTTCCTGGTCTTTAATTTCAATCTCTCCACCACGTGTCTACCCTGTACCTTACTCCACACCATAACCAGCTTACTTTATAGTCACTCGTGAGCCACTGAACACTTAGAACAACTTACAGAGATGAGTGCCGCTGTTACTTAAGGAGATGAGAGTCTTAACTACGGATACCTAGGGTCCTCCATCATCTGCCCCATACTCACATGGGTTTTTATTCATGTTTATTTCCCTTACTAAGTGAATGCTGTTCAAAATGGACTTATACCTTTTTCTGGCCATTCTCTTCTCTTTGCCATGTGTATGTCCTGTTTGGAATTTTTTTTTTTTTCCCTTGCCTTCCAATGTGAGCTCTTTCCACATTCATGTCCATACCATACCTCCGTATCAGTTTTTAAAGATCCAGCATAAAACTCTGTCATGGAATCCCTAATCTTCTTGTCTCCATTTCATGCATTCTTCACTTTCCTTATGGTTTGCTATCACTTCATATACATTCATCCCTGTCTGTGATATAAGGAATAAATCATAAACTTGTAAGATTATCAGCTCTTAAAGTACCTGAGGCCTCTCAAGCAGATTCCCAGAAGAGACCTCATGGTCTGCAGAGATTATCTTGGTGGGCCCAATATATCACAAGGTTCCTTATAAGTGAAAGGGGGAGGCAAGGCCAGAATGATGCTATTGCCAGCTTTGACAGTAGACAAGGGTCTTGAGCCAAGAAGTAGCTAGACTCCAGAAGCTGAAAAAGGCACCAAAGTGGATTTTCTCCTAGAGTCTCCCAAAAGGAAAGCAGTTTAGCCAACACCTTGGTTTTAGTTCCATTAGACCCATTTCAGACACTTGAATTTTAAGATAATGCATTTGTGTCATTTTAAGCCACTAAGTTTTTAGTAATTTTTTACTATAGCGATAGGCAACTAATATACACCTCAAGCCTGATTTGCAACCTGCAGGAGCTCTTTCTTTCATCATCCTTAATCTCTACTCATTTTTCTCACTATAGATTCTACTTTGTTCAGTCTGAATCAATCCTGGTTACTCATTTCAGCACGACATCCAACTTCGTCCTTGGGCTTTGGGGAAATAACAGATGAAGAGGGCTAAGTTATTTGGGGGAGATGTGTCAAAGTCTCACAGTGTTCATGCAGATATCTCACATGTGTCAACTTCATCATGTCCTTGTGGGGAAAAAATAAGTTAATGAAATCGCTAGTTAATGTACTCATTCTAGATGAATTTACTACATATACTATATGCCAAGCCCTGTACAGGCACTTAAGATCCAACATTAGAGCAAAATGAGACACAGGTATGGCCTTAGTATTATGGGAGAAACCCAGAGTGTTTCAAATAAATGTTACATTATGAGAATAATAACTATTTCAGGGAGAAGTAGATCATGTTATGAAAATGAATAAAAAAGCAATTTGTCAGAAAATCAGGACAACTGAGAAGAAGAGAGGACAGAATGGAGATCTGAAGGAAAATGTGTAGTTAAGTAGGCAATAAGGAAATAAAATAATTTTCCAGGGAGGGGGCATGTTAAGGGTTCTGACCTTTATTCTAACGGTGCTAGAAAAATATGGATGTCTTTTAAATAAAGAAGGGGGCATAATTACACATGCATTTTGAGAAGCTTGTTCTGGGTTTAGCTGAAGAGGTCAGAATTATAAGAGGAGACTAATTAGGGAACAACATTTAAAATAAAAAATATTATCATTGTTGTACCAGGGCAGTGGTGGTGTTAAGATAGGAGAAAGCTGGCATATTAAATATATGTATTTATGGGATTTGGTGACAAAGTCACCAATACTCTGGTTATTCACTTTGCTCCTTTAAATTCACTGTCCTTTCTTCTTCACCCTCTTGTCCATGGGAGGCTGACCTGTATAGACCACATCAGTGGCTCTCTAGGTTTTGGCTTTTGGTTGGGTCCAACTAATAGAGGGAATCAACAGGAAAATGGGGGATATAAGACAGGAAGGTAAGGGTATTTCTTCCCTCAACTGCCTCCCTGCAGAGTCAATGTGGATGGCTGCATTCTCAATCCAAACTTCTAGTTCTCTCAAGGCAGCTAAGCTGTAGGATTCTTTCCCTGGATTCTGTGGCTCTTTCACGGTAGAGGTGGTAAAGAGACCCAGGATACTATACTGTTTCTCGTGGTAGCCCTACACATTCTCCACCATTCATAAACATGCCCATAATTAAAATATTTCAGAATTATTCTGATATGATGATGATAGATAGAATTATTCTAATGAATATTCTATTTCCTGCCAGTACCCTAAATGAGGGAGTGGGTAAGGGACAGTAAATATCAAGAATGACTCATTGGGTTCTAGCTACATAAGAGGATTGATCATGGTGTCATTCACTGAAATTAGAATTCCAAGAACCATGAGAGACTATGGACTCTGAAAAATAATCTGAGGGTTTTGAAGGGGCGGTGGGAGGTTGGGGGAACCAGGTGGTGGGTATTGGAGAGGGCACGGATTGCATGGAGCACTGGGTGTGGTGCAAAAACAATGAATACTGTTACGCTGAAAACAAATTAAAAAAATTAAAAAAAAAAAAGAATTCCAAGAAGAGGACTAATATTGCAGAAAAAAAGTCAGGATCGAATGAATGAATTTGGAGCTTGTTGAGTTATGGCTTCCTTTTACACATCCAAGCAGATACGTGAAACACATCATTGGCTGTATAAAGCCTAAGCTAGTCAAAGAAGGATCACACAACTTCCTTTTAACCATCAACTGCACAGGAAGGCAAGGGGGATAGAGTGCTAGAGGGACCGGAGAATACAGAGACCAAAAAACAATGTCTGCCTTTGGGGAAGTGGTTATCCCCTCTGCCCAGCTAAAGTTTAAGCTTCTTGTGGGACAGAAATATGTGTGTTTCATCTTTGTGCTTCTCTTTCAACAGTATATATTTGCTTTATCTATATTACTTGTGGCATAGAAGCAATCCCCTAACACCATGTCTATCATAAACTAGTTGCTGTGTGTTGTCTGAGTAAATGAATTTTGTATTATATGTGGATTTTAATTATCCACAATACAACTGAACATGGAAAACACAGAGAAAGCATTCCAAATAACACCCAGCAGACTTAGCAACAACTTTAAAAGTGCCTTTAGTGTTCTGTTGGAGAACATTAGCTTGCTTTTCTGCCTACACTGCCATTCCAGTTGGAACAATCTCATAAAGTCATAGAGTCCTAGTCCAAGTTTTCAGTCCTCAGCTGAAAGTTGTAAGTCTTTAAAATTTAAACCCCATAACTTCACATTAAGAAATTAAATAGCAAAACTTTGAAGTGACTTATCCATAGAAATATGAGTTACCAAATAGGCAATGTTGTGAATGTGAATCTCTATAGACACCCAATCTAGGACATTTATTTTTCACTCAGATTTCTTCCTATCCTTTTTTTTTTCCCCCTTCTTCTTTTTTAGTTATGGAATCAAATACTTATGTATTCTTTTCAAAAAACGAAAAGGCAGAAAATCACACATGGAAAAAATTTTCAAATCACCCTTAAGCATACTAACAAATTTAGCAAACTATGAGAGGCAGAATGATGGCTCCCCAAAGATTCCCATGCTCTAGTTTTAGGGACTTTCACTTATGTTACCTCACATGGCAAAATGAACTTTGCAGATGTGATTAAGGATAAGGATCTTAAGAAGGAGATATTGTCCTGAATTGTTATATACTTTATATATATGTTATATTCTTTCTCAGTAAAATAAGGAGAGTCTTTTAGAATAAAAGAAGGGTGCAGAAGAGAAGTTGGAGGCAGCTAGATATTTGAAGATAATAGGCTTCTGCCTTTGAATGCCTCTAATTTCCATTAACCAAAAAATGAAGATGGTCTGTAGGAGCCAAAAAGGAAAGGAACCAGATTCTCCTAAAGAGACTTTAGAAGGAAGGCAGACTTGTTGGTTTTAGTCCATTTCAGACTTCTGCTCTGCAGAACTGTATAATGAATCCATGTTGTGTTAAGACACTAAATTTGTGGTTATTTGTTATGGCAGCAATAGAAAACCCATATAGTTGTCCAACATTTTAATCTAATTACACAGGTCCTTAAAAGTAAAGAACATTTCCTGGCTTCAGAGAAATAGAAAAAAATTGTTTTGGGAAGGACAAAAATAGCTACTATTTAATATCTTGGTGCATAATGCTCTAATTTTTTTTAACTAGGAAGACATTTTTAGAATTAAAAGCACTTGTTAATTATTCTTTTATCAGAATTATTTATTTATGTCATTTATTTAACTATTATTTTCCTAATTTATTCTTTAGGTTTAATTTTATTCTATTTCTAGATGAATATGTATTTTAATTGCTTATGCAAATACATGAATAACAAAAATAATTTCTTAATTTTTCAGAAAGGTTATAATCAGACTAAAGATTACTACATAATTCATAAAAGGTATTTGTCCATATATTTATACTTTATCTTTTATTTAATGTAATTCTTAAAACCATCTGAAATGAATTATGATATGTAGTATTAGTCAACAGATCTGTTTGTTTTCCAAATTTTCTAAAACTTTTCTAACTTTGGGAATAACCCATCCTTTCTTCATTGATTCACAGTGTCACCTTTTCATATGTCCAGGTATACCTGGCTAAATTTTTAACTTACATTCTACTACATTGCTATAATTTTTTTCTTTTCTTTTCTTTCTTTTCCTTTCCTTTTTTTTCTTTACTTTTCTTTTTTTAAAAGATTTTATTTATTTATTTGACAGCTCATAAGTAGGCAGAGAGGCAGGCAGAGAGAGAGAAGGGGGAAGCAGGCTTCCTGCTGAGCAGAGATCCTGGTTCAGGGATGGATCCCAGCACCTTGGGACCATGACCTGAACCGAAGGCAGAGGGTTTAACCCACTGAGCCACCCAGGTGCCCCTGCTATACTTTTTCATTCTTTAGATACTATTATATTATTTATAATTATTAATCTTTGTCATTATTTGATATCTCATTGTAAAATTTAACCTTTACATTCTTTTTTGATTCAGATTTGTTCTATCCTTACGTCTTTATACATTCATATACACAATAAATATTATGCAATAGCAAATAAATATCCAAAGCATTTTTTAGGATTAAAAAAAATAACAGTTTAACTTAATATACAGAATTGCCATTTTTAACAACATGGTATTTTCTTCATCATTAACTAGGATTTTTTTTCTCCATGTTTTTGTCTTCTTTTATAGTTCTCAGTGATTAATGCTCTGTAATTTTCTTAGAAAGGATTTTTACATTCCTTATTGAATTTTTCCAGGATGCATTTTATTTTTAGATCTATTATGGATGGTAAATTTTATCCTCTTGGTTATGGGGTTATGGGACTAGAGGAGATGTGATGATTGTAGCAACTCCCAGGTCGAACTTTTTATTACTTCTAAAATATTACTTCTCAAAGTATTCAGTTGAGTATTGTGAGCTTTAATCATTACTCCAAACCTTTATGCAAATATATTCATACACTTTGGTTAGCTACATGCAACTGAATATTCCAAAATTGTTCTTTTAGTGGCAATTAGACCAAAATTTATCCCCTTCTTGTAATACTTGTCAGATATCCATTGTATGTATGTATGTATGTATGTATATATATATATATATATATATATATATATATATATAATAAAATTATAGTTAATGGACAGTAAATGTTTAGAAGTATAACTGAATGTTTTCCCAGGTTATTTTCCAAGGTTACTTTGTATGTTTTGGTACTAAAAACAATTTCTAAATTAAAATTTTTTTGAATGTTAGACTAAATGCAGAGGACAATGTTATCTTACAAACAGTTGTTTTTATTCACATCAGCTTATTTTTGTCTGTTGATTCATTGTCAATATTATACTATGAGGTTCAATCAAGCTTAATGCTTGTAGAAATCATAGAAATTAAAATTAAGCAAAAATATTGTATCTAAATATGAAAAATTGTAAATAGCATTGAAACAATTGTCACATTATTATTTTTTTTTTTTTACCTTCTTCCTTTTCGGATTGAATTTTTTTTTTTTAATTTTTTATTTTTTCAGCATAACAGTATTCATTATTTTTGCACCACACCCAGTGCTCCATGCAATCCGTGCCCTCTACAATACCCACCACCTGGTGCCCCCAACCTCCCACCCCCCACCCCTTCAAAATTCTCAGATCGTTTTTCAGAGTCCATAGTCTCTCATGGTTCACCTCCCCTTCCAATTTCCCTCAACTCCCTTCTCCTCTCCATCTCCCCTTGTCCTCCATGCTATTTGTTATGCTCCACAAATAAGTGAAACCATATGATAATTGACTCTCTCTGCTTGACTTATTTCACTCACCATAATCTCTTCCAGTCCCGTCCATGTTGCTACAAAACTTGGGTATTCATCCTTTCTTTTTTTTTTTTTTTTTTTTTTTTTTACAGCTTTATAAACATATATTTTTATCCCCAGGGTTACAGGTCTGCGAATCGCCAGGTTTACACACTTCACAACACTCACCATAGCACATACCCTCCCCGATAACCATAACCCCACCCCCTCTCCCAACCCCCTCCCCCCATCAACCCTCAGTTTGTTTTGTGAGATTAAGAGTCACTTATGGTTTGTCTCCCTCCCAATCCCATCTTGTTTCATTTACTCTTCTCCTACCCCCTCAACCCCCCATGTTGCATATCCTCTCCCTCATATCAGGGAGATCATATGATAGTTGTCTTTCTCCGATTGACTTATTTCGCTAAGCATGATACCCTCTAGTTCCATCCACGTCGTCGCAAATGGCAAGATTTCATTTCTTTTGATGGCTGCATAGTATTCCATTGTGTATATATACCACATCTTCTTTATCCATTCGTCTGTTGATGGACATCTAGGTTCTTTCCATAGTTTGGCTATTGTAGACATTGCTGCTATAAACATTCGGGTGCATGTGCCCCTTCGGATCACTATGTTTGTATCTTTAGGGTAAATACCCAGCAGTGCAATTGCAGGGTCATAGGGTAGTTCTATTTTCAACATTTTGAGGAACCTCCATGCTGTTTTCCAGAGTGGTTGCACCAGCTTGCATTCCCACCTACAGTGTAGGAGGGTTCCCCTTTCTCCGCATCCTCGCCAGCATCTGTCATTTCCTGACTTGTTAATTTTAGCCATTCTGACTGGTGTGAGGTGATATCTCATGGTGGTTTTGATTTGTATTTCCCTGATGCCGAGTGATGTGGAGCACTTTTTCATGTGTCTGTTGGCCATCTGGATGTCTTCTTTGCAGAAATGTCTGTTCATGTCCTCTGCCCATTTCTTGATTGGATTATTTGTTCTATGGGTGTTGAGTTTGCTAAGTTCTTTATAGATTTTGGACAATAGCCCTTTATCTGATATGTCATTTGCAAATATCTTCTCCCATTCTGTCAGTTGTCTTTTGGTTTTGTTCACTGTTTCCTTTGCTGTGCAAAAGCTTTTGATCTTGATAAAATCCCAAGAGTTCATTTTTGCCCTTGCTTCCCTTGCTTTTGGCGATGTTCCTAGGAAGATGTTGCTGCGGCTGACGTCGAAGAGGTTGCTGCCTGTGTTCTCCTCGAGGATTTTGATGGATTCCTTTCTCACATTGAGATCCTTCATCCATTTTGAGTCTATTTTCGTGTGTGGTGTAAGGAAATGATCCAATTTCATTTTTCTGCATGTGGCTGTCCAATTTTCCCAACACCATTTATTGAAGAGGCTGTCTTTGTTCCATTGGACATTCTTTCCTGCTTTGTCGAAGATGAGTTGACCATAGAGTTGAGGGTCTATTTCTGGGCTCTCTATTCTGTTCCATTGATCTATGTGTCTGTTTTTGTGCCAGTACCATGCTGTCTTGAGGATGACAGCTTTGTAATAGAGCTTGAAGTCCGGAATTGTGATGCCACCAACTTTGGCTTTCTTTTTCAATATTCCTTTGGCTATTCGAGGTCTTTTCTGGTTCCATATAAATTTTAGGATTATTTGTTCCATTTCTTTGAAAAAAATGGATGGTACTTTGATAGGAATTGCATTAAATGTGTAGATTGCTTTAGGTAGCATAGACATTTTCACAATATTTATTCTTCCAATCCAGGAGCATGGAACATTTTTCCATTTCTTTGTGTCTTCCTCAATTTCTTTCATGAGTACTTTATAGTTTTCTGAGTATAGATTCTTGGTCTCTTTGGTTAGGTTTATTCCTAGGTATCTTATAGTTTTGGGTGCAATTGTAAATGGGATGGACTCCTTAATTTCTCTTTCTTCTGTCTTGTTGTTGGTGTAGAGAAATGCAACTGATTTCTGTGCATTGATTTTATATCCTGACACTTTACTGAATTCCTGTACAAGTTCTAGCAGTTTTGGAGTGGAGTCTTTTGGGTTTTCCACATAGAGTATCATATCATCTGCGAAGAGTGATAGTTTGACTTCTTCTTTGCCGATTTGGATGCCTTTAATTTCCTTTAGTTGTCTGATTGCTGAGGCTAGGACTTCTAGTACTATGTTGAATAGCAGTGGTGATAACGGACATCCCTGCCGTGTTCCTGACCTTAGCGGAAAAGCTTTCAGTTTTTCTCCGTTGAGAATGATATTTGCGGTGGGTTTTTCATAGATGGCTTTGATAATATTGAGGTATGTGCCCTCTATCCCTACACTTTGAAGAGTTTTGATCAGGAAGGGATGCTGTACTTTGTCAAATGCTTTTTCAGCATCTATGGAGAGTATCATATGGTTCTTGTTCTTTCTTTTATTAATGTGTTGTATCACATTGATTGATTTGCGGATGTTGAACCAGCCTTACAGCCCTGGAATAAATCCCACTTGGTCGTGGCGAATAATCCTTTTAATGTACTGTTGAATCCTATTGGCTAGTATTTTGGCGAGAATTTTTGCATCTGTGTTCATCAAGGATATTGGTCTGTAGTTCTCTTTTTTGTTGGGATCCTTGTCTGGTTTTGGGATCAAGGTGATGCTGGCCTCATAAAATGAGTTTGGAAGTTTTCCTTCTATTGCTATTTTTTGGAACAGTTTCAGGAGAATAGGAATTAGCTCTTCTTTAAATGTTTGGTAGAATTCCCCCGGGAAGCCGTCTGGCCCTGGGCTTTTGTTTGTTTGGAGATTTTTGATGACTGTTTCAATCTCCTTACTGGTTATGGGTCTGTTCAGGCTTTCTATTTCTTCCTGGTTCAGTTGTGGTAGTTTATATGTCTCTAGGAATGCATCCATTTCTTCCAGATTGTCCAATTTGTTGGCGTAGAGTTGCTCATAGTATGTTCTTATAATTGTCTGTATTTCTTTGGTGTTCGTTGTGATCTCTCCTCTTTCATTCATGATTTTATTTATTTGGGTCCTTTCTCTTTTCTTTTTGATAAGTCTGGCCAGGGGTTTATCAATCTTATTAATTCTTTCAAAGAACCAGCTCCTAGTTTCATTGATTTGTTCTATTGTTTTTTTGGTTTCTATTTCATTGATTTCTGCTCTGATCTTTATGATTTCTCTTCTCCTGCTGGGTTTAGGGTTTCTTTCTTGTTCTTTCTCCAGCTCCTTTAGGTGTAGGGTTAGGTTGTGTACTTGAGACCTTTCTTGTTTCTTGAGAAAGGCTTGTACCGCTATATATTTTCCTCTCAGGACTGCCTTTGTTGTGTCCCACAGATTCTGAACTGTTGTGTTTTCATTATCATTTGTTTCCATAAATTTTTTCAATTCTTCTTTAATTTCCTGGTTGACCCATTCATTCTTTAGAAGGATGCTGTTTAGTCTCCATGTATTGGGTTCTTTCCAAATTTCCTCTTGTTATTGAGTTCTAGCTTTAGAGCATTGTGGTCTGAAAATATGCAGGGAATGATCCCAATCTTTTGAGACTTGATTTAGGACCAAGAATGTGATCTATTCTGGAGAATGTTCCATGTGCACTAGAGAAGAATGTGTATTCTGTTGCTTTGGGATGGAATGTTCTGAATATATCTGTGATGTCCATCTGGTCCAGTGTGTCATTTAAGGCCTTGATTTCCTTGTTGATCTTTTGCTTGGATGATCTGTCCATTTCAGTGAGGGGAGTGTTAAAATCCCCTACTATTATTGTATTCTTGTCGATGTGTTTCTTTGATTTTGTTATTAATTGGTTTATATAGTTGGCTGCTCCCACGTTAGGGCATAGATATTTAAAATTGTTAGATCTTCTTGTTGGACAGTTCCTTTTTGTATGATATAGTGTCCTTCCTCATCTCTTATTATAGTCTTTGGCTTAAAATCTAATTGATCTGATATAAGGATTGCCACTCCTGCTTTCTTCTGATGTCCATTAGCATGGTAAATTCTTTTCCACCCCCTCACTTTAAACCTGGAGGTGTCTTCGGGTTTAAGATGAGTTTCTTGTAGGCAACATATAGATGGTTTTTGTTTTTTGATCCATTCTGATACCCTGTGTCTTTTGATTGGGGCATTTAGCCCATTAACATTCAGGGTAAGTATTGAGAGATATGAATTTAGTGCCTTTGTATTGCCTGTAAGGTGACTGTTATTGTATATTGTCTCTGTTTCTTTCTGATCTACTACTTTTAGGGTCTCTCTTTGCTTAGAGGACCCCTTTCAATATTTCCTGTAGAGCTGGTTTGGTATTTGCAAATTCTTTCAGTTTTTGTTTGTCCTGGAAGCTTTTAATCTCTCCTTCTATTTTCAATGATAGCCTAGCTGGATATAGTATTCTTGGCTGCATGTTTTTCTCATTTAGTACTCTGAATATATCATGCCAGCTCTTTCTGGCCTGCCAGGTCTCTGTGGATAAGTCTGCTGCCAATCTAATATTTTTACCATTGTACGTTACAGACTTCTTTTCCCGGGCTGCTTTCAGGATTTTTTCTTTGTCACTAAGACTTGTCAATTTTACTATTAGGTGACGGGGTGTGGACCTATTCTTATTGATTTTGAGGGGGGTTCTCTGAACCTCCTGGATTTTGATGCTTGTTCCCTTTGCCATATTGGGGAAATTCTCTCCAATAATTCTCTCCAATATACCTTCTGCTCCCCTCTCTGTTTCCTCTTCTTCTGGAATCCCAATTATTCTAATGTTGTTTCGTCTTATGGTGTCACTTATCTCTCGAATTCTCCCCTCGTGGTCCAGTAGCTGTTTGTCCCTCTTTTGCTCAGCTTCTTTATTCTCTGTCATTTGGTCTTCTAGATCGCTAATTCTTTCTTCTGCCTCATTTATCCTAGCAGTGAGAGCCTCCATTTTTGATTGCACCTCATTAATAGCTTTTTTGATTTCAACTTGGTTAGATTTTAGTTCTTTTATTTCTCCAGAAAGGGCTTTTATATCTCCCGAGAGGGTTGCTTTAATATCTTCCATGCCTTTTTCAAGCCCGGCTAGAACCTTGAGAATCGTCTTTCTGAACTCTATATCTGACATATTACCAATATCTTTATTGATTAGGTCCCTAGCCTTTGGAACTGCCTCTTGTTCTTTTTTTTGTTGTGAATTTTTCCGCCTTGTCATTTTGTCCAGATAAGAGTTTATGAAGGAGCAAGTAAAATACTAAAAGGGTGGCAACAACCCCAGGAAAATATGCTTTAGCCAAATCAGAAGAGATCCCGAATTGTGAGGGGGGAGAAAGGGGATAAAAAGGGGTTCAGAAAGAAAGAAAAAAAAAACTATTAAAAAAAAAGAAAGCCGATAAAGAAAAAATATAAAAAGAGGAAAAAATATATATATATTAGATAAACTATTTAAAAAACGTTAAAAAAAGAAAACGGTAAAAGTTAAAAAAAATTTAGCAGAAGAAGAGAAAAAAAAATTGAGAAAGAAAAAGAAAAAAAAAATTAAATTAACTGCAAGGCTAAAAAATCATGGGGAGAAAGCCATGAATTCCGTGCTTTGCTTTCTTCTCCTCTGGAATTCGCCGCTCTCCTTGGTAGGTGAACTTGGTCCTGGCTGGGTTTCCAGTTGATCTTCTGGGGGAGGGGCCCGTTGTAGTGATTCTCAAGCGTCTTTGCCCCAGGCGGAGTTGCACCGCCCTTACCCGGGGCCGCGCTGAGTCATCCGCTCCGGTTCTCTTTGGGGAGCTTTTGTTCCCTGAGCGCTTTCCGCAGAGTCCGGAGGACGGGAATAAAGATGGCGGCCTCCTGGTCTCCGGCCCGGAGGAGCTGAGCGTCCGGGGCCCCACTCCTCAGTGTGCCCTCAGAGAACAGCGCCCAATGACTCCCGTCAGCCTGGCCTCCGGCCGCGCTCCGAGCTGACCGAGCCCGCGACCTGTTCCAGGCAACCCCGAGCTGAGAGTCACTCCTCGGCTCTGTCTCTGCAACCGGCTTCCCCGTTCTAATACCGGTAAGCTCTGCGACACTCAGACACCCCTGATCCTTCTGCGACCCTGCGGGACCTGAGGCCGCGCTGACCCCGCCTGGGCTTCACCCCAGTTAAGCCTCTGGAGCGATGTCCCTCAGCAGAACAGACTTTTAAAAGTCCCGATTTTGTGCTCCGTTGCTCCGTTGCTCCGCCGCTCGCCGGGAGCCGGCCCCCCCCGCCCCGCGGTCTATCTTCCCGTCGCTTTGGATTCACTTCTCCGCCAGTCCTACCTTGCAGAAAGTGGTTGATTTTCTGTTTCTGGAATTGCTGTTCTTCTTCTCTTCAATCTCCCGTTGGATTTGTAGGTGTTTGCAATCTTTAGATAAGCTATTTAGCTGATCTCCCGCTACCCGAAGTAGTCTCAGCCTGCTACTTCTCCGCCATCTTGACTCCTCCTCCCTATTGTCACATTATTAATGCTAGTATTTTGTTATTAAAAATGATAGCAGTCTCCTCTAGCTGACTTGTATAATAGAGTAATATGAATAAGATATAATTTTTGTGAAAGGCTGTTTTGCAAGCACAGAGATCTTCTGATGTGTTACTAATCTAATTGCTAGCTTTACTTAATACAAGGTCTTAAATGGAAATATATAATAATTCATACCTACCCACATATACCTATATTATTTCATCTACAAAAAGATTTTCCACAGTTGAATATATATGAGTTACATATATAATTCCAGCCAGCTTCCTTCACTATTTCATGAAGCTCAGGTTTTCAGTACCATTGTACATTACAGGCATATATTCAGCGCCAAATTATGTGATTTATTTACCAGCTGTGATGCTATATTTATTTACTCAGCCGCCTTATTATTGACCAGTGTTGAATTTGGGAACAATATGATAAGGAAAAGAAAATGTTGCTCTTTCCTCAAGTTATTGATAACCAAGCTCTTTAGCTTAAAATTGCATATAAGTTGGCACCATTAGTTAAAAGAGAGGAAAAAAGACATATGTTTAGACTTTTGGGGGATTCTTTTTTTTTTTCTTTTTTCTTTTTTATCAACTTGTAATGTATTATTTGCCCCAGGGGTACAGGTCTGTGAATCATCAGGCTTACACATTTCACAGTATTCACCATAGCACATACCTTCCCCAATGTCCATAACCCAACCACGCTCTCCCCAGCCCCCTCCCCCCAGCAGCCCTCAGTTTGTTTTGTGAGATTAAGAGTCTTTTATGGTTTGTCTCCCTCCTGATCCCATCTTCTTTCATTTTTTCCTTCCCTACCCCCCACAACCCCCACCCTGTCTCTCAAATTCCTCATATCAGAGATATCATATGGTAATTGTCTTTCTCTGATTAACATATTTCGCTCAGCATAATACCCTCTAGTTCCATCCACATCATTGCAAATGGCAAGATTTCATTTATTTTGATGGTGGCGTAGCATTCCATTGTATATATATATACCACATCTTCTTTATCCATTCGTCTGTTGATGGACATCTGGGCTCTTTCTATAGTTTGTCTATTGTGGACATTGCTGCAATAAATATTCAGGTGCACGTGCCCCTTCAGATCACTACATTTGTATCTTTAGGCTAAACACTCAGTAGTGCGATTGCTGGGTCATAGGGTAGCTCTGTTTTCTACTTTTTGAGGAACCTCCATGCTGTTTTCCAGAGTGACTGCACCAGCTTGCATTCCCACCAACAGTGTAGGAGGGTTCTTGGGGATTCTTTACATTTCAAAAAATATAATTTGACTTTTTATTTGAATCATAATATTTAATAGGAAAATACATGTATATGAATAAAAACATAGACTAAATATACTTTCATTTTTAATAGCTCTATAGGACTTTGTTACATATTTTAACAAATCAGGAAAACATTTTGTTTTGTTCTAAATGTAGATATGTAGGAATTGGGTTTACTATGATGAACAAAAGTGAACAATGCACATTAGATATCACATTGGCATATTTCCATCTTTCAATGACCCTAAGAATAAATTATTATTATATGTTGGTAACTCCTTTCTCTACCTCCTAAACCAGTAGCCTCACCCCATTGATGGCCTTAAGGGACAAAAAAAAATGTTTATAGCAGTATTTGGTCATGGTTGTTACTATACCAATTGAATTTCAAGTTATAAACTCTACTGCCATTGGTTTATTTCCATAGGTCAGTGACTGAGTCAAAGCAAAACAAAGCAAAGCAAAAACAAACAAACAAACAACAACAACAACAACAAAAGCCCACACAAAAAAACCCAGTCCTCTGAAATCCCAGAAGTTCCCAAACTTACATTCTTGGACCTAAATATTCCTTCATACCCCAGTTGATTCTTATTTTCACTCAATCATCTGACTCTAGTAGGGTTTCCGACCAGAAGTCATTTTGGCAGGCTGTGTTACCCTTCAGGATGGTCCCACAGTGTTGCCTACAACCATGTCAAATTTTGGCTGGTGTGTCCATCACCTCATAAAACCATGTAATTATAACCTACACAGTGTTTTGCTGTCCTGGATTGCTCGGTTCCTAGGAAATTTTCCTTGGTCATAGTTTTAATATAAGTTGGTTATCTCTTAAATGTATGCAAACTATATTATGCTTCTGTGAACAACATTTTGCCACAAGCCAGATGTTTACTTTCTCTTAGAGTTTATGGACATAAGTTTGTACTGAAATAACCACTTTTTTTTTTCTTCTTTCTACTCAGTTCTGTTTGTTGAATGTGTGTGTGTGTGTGTTAGTGTGTGATGGGCTTTACATGTGGAAGTAGGTTTGATGATACTTCTAAAATATCATGGCTGCTAGGGCTCTATTTCCATAATTCTCATCCATTTTGCATTTCTCTTATTGTTGTACAAATATTTTAAATATATAGAAGAATCTAGAGAGAATCAATTTTGACAGGTGTATTAGACATATATCTTGAGCATCTTTTCAGATTTCCTCATCTATCTGTTGCCTTTTTCTGTCTGTCTCTCTCAACTCTCTGCACTCAGACAGCACTTAGGCTCACTGAAGAACCTCAGTGCATGAGATCTGGTCTCCTGAGAGGCTGCTGAGTGGTGAAAATTGAGGAGTGGTAGAGGAAGGGAGCAAGAATATATAAAGAGGGGAGCAAGAAAATATAAAGCTTCAGTGACTGGGGTATTAAGCTTGAACATAAAGAACAAGATGTTGAGAAACAAAGGGACAGAAACCAGGTCATCTAACTGCAGAACAGAGAAAGGTCTGGACATCAGAATTCTGGGGGACAATTAAAAGGGCTTTCATTGTACCACATGAGATTTTAGAGCTTGGAAAAAGATGAAAATGCAATGGAAAGCAGATGGAGGTTAAGACATTATGATCAGTAAGTCAGAGTAGGGGAGAATTAAAAAAAAATTGTTGAAGGTAGAGAAAACAGAACTGGTGGGGGAATATAATACAATATCTGAGGATATGGTATACATATTCCAGGTGGGGGGATATTGAGAAGTGGCTATATAGGAGCAAGAACAGGAAAAATAGTATATGTAAGAGAAATTAATAAAGGGACTTATAAGAATAAGAAGCTTGAGGAGGAGAAGGGAGAAGAAAGAAGAGGATAAAAAAGAAACAGCAGCCGATTTAGAATGGTATACTATATTATAGGGGCAGAACAAAGAAAAACCTTTTAGAGTATAAGAATAAGAGTATAAGAATTAACTGGTGATACTGCAGGG
This sequence comes from Lutra lutra, assembly GCF_902655055.1. NCBI lineage: Eukaryota > Metazoa > Chordata > Mammalia > Carnivora > Mustelidae > Lutra > Lutra lutra. Next base: position 23,798,836 of record NC_062294.1, on the reverse strand, counting down.
ACTGCCAACATCTTCCCTTTCATTCTTCAAGTCATCCTTAATCTTTGCCCATCTCCCAAGACTGCAATGTTCTTGATAATTTTCTGTCTAGCCCTGGAGTTGAGAGGTTTCCACTTTTTTTCCTTTTCTATAATAGCTCTTATTAATGTGCCAATTACCAACTATGTCCATTCTAGTTTGTAATTAGAAATGTGATCACTGTATGCTCCTCTGGAAACTGCACCTACCATAATTATAACTAGGTATGTTAGTTTATCCTCCTATAACAAAATACCATAGAGTGGGTGGGTTATAAATAGCAGAAATTTATGTCTCAGAGTTTGGACACTGTAAGTCCAAGATAAGAGTTCCAGAATGATTGGATTCTGATGAGAGCCCTCTTTCAGATTGCAAATGGTGATTTTTTTTTTTTTTCAAATTGCACTTCAAATATCAGAAAGAGGGTTAAGAGAGCTTTCAGGTGTAATTTTTTGTTAGAAAACCAATCCCATCTGTGAAAGCTCTGCCCTCATGATCTAATAACCTCAAAGAGGCCTTGGAGATTAGCATTTCAACATATAAATTTTTAGTCCACTGTATTAGGCTAAGATTCCCTATGTTACTTGTCCCCATAAGCCCACTTTACCAGCAAGATATGATGGTGCATTGGGTTCTCAAAATGTTTGACTACCACCCTTTCCCCAAGGTATGGTTTTCCTAGGAAGTGAACATAGTTCTCTTGGGTAAGACTAGGGGAACTGTTATTTATGCTCATTATAATGTTGTGGGGTTCTTCCATCTGGAAGTCTCCGCTCTCCTTTGGAAGTAGATCGTGACTTTTGGGGGAATATTTATAACCATCAGCTTCCTTAACTCTCCAAACTTGATTTTTTTAATTATATAAATTAAGTAGTACTCTTTTTATATGTCTGTTTTGTCCTAAGAACTGTAGTGTTCTATTAAACATAACCCTAACACTTTGTGAATCTGGTCCTTCTCACTGCCCCTTGGGCACATTATGAGAATTCTGCAACCTTGCTACTGATAAGTGGTTGAGAGAAGATGACTGGCCTCTAGTTTTTTAGGTTTTTAAAATTTTTATTAACATGTAATCTATTATTTGCCCCAGGGGTACAGGTCTGTGAGTCATTAGGCTTACAAACTTCACAGCACTCACCATATCACATACCCTCCCCAATGTCCATAACCCAACCACCCTCTCCACACTCCCCCTCTCCCCAGGCACCCTCAGTTTGTTTTGTGAGATTAAGAGTCTCTTGTGGTTTGTCTCCCTCTCAATTCCATCTTGTTTCATTTTTTCTTTCCCTACCCCCTAAACCTCCTACTCTGCCTCTCAAATTTCTCATGTCAGGGAGATCATATGATAATTGTCTTTCTCTGATTGACTTATTTCACTCAGCATAATACCCTCTAGTTCCATCTATGTCATTGCAAATGGCAAGGTTTCATTTCTTTTGATGGCTGCATAGTATTCCATTGAGTGTGTGTGTGTGTGTGTGTGTGTGTGTGTGTGTGTGTGTGTATCACATCTTTATCCATTCATCTGTTGATGGACATCTAGATTCTTTCCATAGTTTTGCTATTGTGACATTGCTGCTATAAACATTTGTGTATTCATGCCCCTTCGGATCACTACATTTGTCTCTTTATGATAAATACTCAGTAGTGCAATTGCTGAGTCATAGGGTAGCTCTGTTCTCAACTTTTTGAGGAACCTCCATACTGTTTTCCAGAGTGGCTGCACCAGCTTGCATTCCCACCGACAATGCAGGAAGGTTCCCCTTTATCCACATCCTCGCCAACATCTGTCATTTCCGGACTTGTTAATCTTAGCCATTCTGACTGGTGTGAGGTGGTATCTCATTGTGGTTTTGATTTCTTGTATTTCCGTAATGCTGAGTGATGTTGACCATTTTTTCATATGTCTGTTGGCCATCTGGATGTCTCCTTTGCAGAAATGTCTGTTCATGTCCTCTGCCCATTTCTTGATTGGATTATTTGCTCTTTGGATGTTGAGTTTGGTAAGTTCTTTATATATTTTGGATACTAGACCTTTATCTGATATGCCATTTGTGAATATCTTCTCCCATTCTGTCAGTTGTCTTTTGGTTTTGTTGACTGTTTACTTTGCTGTGCAAAAGCTTTTGATCTTGATGAAGTCCCAATAGTTCATTTTTGCCCTTGCTTCCCTTGGCTTTGGCCATGTTTCTAGGAAGAAGTTACTGTGGCTGAGATCAAAGAGGTTGCTGCCTGTGTTCTGAAGGATTTTGATGGATTCCTTTCTCACATTGAGGTCTTTGATCCATTTTGAGTCTATTTTTGTGTGTGGTACAAGGATATGGTCTAGTTTCATTCTTCTTCAGTGGCTGTCCAATTTTCCCAAAACCATTTGTTGAAAAGACTGTCTTTTTTCCTTTGGACATTCCTTCCTGCTTTGTCAAAGATTAGTTGACCATAGAGTTGAGGGTCTATTTCTCTCTATTCTGTTCCATTGATCTATGCGTCTGTTTTTTGTGCCAGTATCATACTGTCTTGATGTTGACAGCTTTGTAATAGAGCTTGAAGTCTGGATTTGTGATGCCACCAACTTTGGCTTTCTTTTTCAACATTCCTCTGGCTATTCAGGTTTTTTTCTGGTTCCATATAAATTTTAGTATTATTTATTCCATTTCTTTGAAAAAAATGGGTGGTATCTTGATAGAGATTGCATTAAATGTGTAGATTGGTTTAGATAGTATAGACATTTTCACAATATTTGTTCTTCCTATTCATGAGTATGGAACATTTTTCTATTTCTTTGTGTCTTCCTCAACTTCTTTCATTAGTACTTTATAGTTGTCTGAGTACAGATTCTTTGCCTCTTTGGTTAGGTTTATTCCTAGGTATTTTATGGTTTTGGGTGCAACTGTAAGTGGGGTTGACTCCTTAATTTCTCTTTTGTCTATCTTGCCTTTTGTGTATAGAAATGCAACTGATTTCTGCATATTGATTTTATATCCTGACACTTTATTAAATTCCTGTAGGATTCTAGCAGTTTTGGAGTGGAGTGTTTTGGATTTTCCACATTAAGTATCATATCATCTGCAAAGAGTGAAAGTTTGACTTCTTCTTTGCCAATTCGGATGCCTTTAATTTCTTTTTTTTTTTTTAAAGATTTTATTTATTTATTTGACAGAGAGAAATCACAAGTAGGCAGAGAGGCAGGCAGAGAGAGAGGAGGAAGCAGGCTCCCTGCTGAGCAGAAAGCCCGATACGGGGCTTGAACCCAGGACCCGGGATCATGACCTGAGCTAAAGACAGCGGCCTAACCCACTGAGCCACCCAGGCGCCCCCCTTTAATTTCTTTTTGTTGTCTGATTGCTGAGGCAAGGACTTCTACTACTGTGTTGAATAGCAGTGGTGATAGTGGACATCTCTGCCATATTCCTGAACTTAGGGGAAAATCTCTCAGTTTTTCCCCATTGAGAATGATATTTGTAGTGGGTTTTTCATAGATGGCTTTGAAGATATTGAGGTATGTACCCTCTATTCCTACACTTTGAAGAGTTTTGATCAAGAAAGGATGCTGTACTTTGTCAAATGCTTTTTCAGCATGTATTGAGAATATCATATGGTTCTTGTTCTTTTTTATATTAATGTATTATATCACATTGATTTGTGGATGTTGAACCAACCTTGCAGCCCAGGAATAAATCCCAGTTAGTTGTGGTGAATAATCCTTTTAGTGTACTGTTGGTTCCTATTGGCTTGTATTTTGGTGAGAATTTTCACATCTGTGTTCATTAAGGATTTTGGTCTGTAATTTTCCTTTTTGATTGGGTCTGTCCAACAAGAAGACCTAACAATTTTAAATGTCTATGCCTCTAACATGGGAGCAGCCAACTATATAAACCAATTAATAACAAAATCAAAGAAACACATCAACAATAATACAGTAATAGTAGGAGACTTTAACATCCCCCTCACTGAAATGGACAGATCATCTAAGCAAAAGTTCAACAAGGAAACAAAGGCTTTAAATGACACACTGGACCAGATGGACATTACAGATATATTCAGAACATTCCATCCCAAAGCATCAGAATACACATTCTTCTCTAGTGCACCTGGAACATTCACCAGAATAGTTCACATCCTGGGTCACAAATCGGGTCTCTACTGGTACCAAAAGATTGGGATCATCCCCTGCATATTTTCAGACCACAATGCTCTGAAGCTAGAACTCAATTACAAGAGGAAAGTTGGAAAGAACTCAAATACATGGAGGCTAAAGAGCATCCTACTAAAGACTGAATGGGTCAACCAGGAAATTAAAGAAGAATTGAAAAAAAAATCATGGAAATAAATGAAAATGAAAACACAGCTGCTCAAAATCTGTGGGACACAGCAAAGGCAGTCCTGAGAGGAAAGTATATAGTGATACAAGCTTTTCTCAAGAAACAAGAAAGGTCTCAAGTTCACAACCTAACCCTACACATAAAGGAGCTGGAGAAAGAATAGCAAAGAAAGCCCAAACCTAGCAGGAGAAGAGAAATCATAAAGATCAGAGCAGAAATCAATGAAATAGAAACCAAAAAACCAGTAGAACAAATCAACAAAACTAGGAGCTTGTTCTTTGAAAGAATTAATAAGATTGATAAACCCCTGGCCAGACTTATCAAAAAGAAAAGAAAAAGGACCCAAATAAGTAAAATCATGAATGAAAGAGGAGAGATCACAACCAACACCAAAGAAATACAAACAAGAACTTATTATGAGCAACTATATGCCAGCAAATTTGACAATCTGGAAGAAATGGATGCATTCCTAGAGATGTATAAACTACCAAAACTGAATTAGGAAGAAATAGAAAACCTGAGCAGACCCATAACCAGTAACAAGATTTGAAGTTGTCATCAAAAGTCTCCCAGCAAACAAGAGCCCAAGGCCAGATGGCTTCCCATGGGGAATTCTACCAAACATTTAAAGAAGAATTAATACCTATTCTCCTGAAACTGTTCCAAAAACTATAAATGGAAGGAAAACTTTCAAACTCATTTTATGAGGCCAGCATTACCTTGGCCTCTAGTTTTTAAAGGATTCTATTATCCTCTTGGCCTAAGTTATGATAGTTCTGTAACAGCATTGTTATTATCATCCTTGGTGTACAGAGTAATTTACCTTTGAATTTCTCAATTATGCCAACAACTTTCTAGTCCATTCCCTGTCTCATTGGTATAGTGCTTCTAGGGCCTTAATTCAGTTATCTGATGGTATTCCTAGCCTTACGTAGATATATGGTCTTTAGTGCCTGCCTGTCTCTTAGGGTTTATTTGCTTCTCTCTCTCTCTCTCTCTGTGTGTGTGTTTAATTGTCTTTCACAGCATTTCTGGGCAATCACTTCTGTAAGGTAATAAGAATCATCCCAAGAATATGTTAGTACCCTCTTTCATCTTTTATTTTATTTATTTTTTTAAAGATTTTATTTATTTATTTGACATACAGAGATCACAAGTAGACAGAGAGGCAGGCAGAGAGAAAGAGGAGGAAGCAGGCTCCCTGCTGAGCAGAGAGCCTGATGTGGGGCTCGATCCCAGACCCTGAGATCATGACCTGAGCCGAAGGCAGAGGCTTTAACCCACTGAGCCCACCCAGGCGCCCCTCTCTTTCATCTTTTAAATCTTATATCAAGGGCAATCCTCCCCTTCTGTTTACTTTTCTTTGGCTGGAACCTTCAGTATCTAGTCCAATATATATATCTTCCAATCTTGGGCAGCACACGTTGAGTATTCCTGAAGATCTCACAGGTCCTGCTGAACAGAGCACTCTTACCTAGATTATTTTGATATTTAAGTTTATTTTTCTCTGGTGGCCAGGAAAGATAGCAGTGGTTGATCCTAAAGAAGAAGATAATGTTTTTTAAGACAGAATTCTCTTTACCACCTTCAAATAAAGGCAGGAGGGTAGAAGCTTTACCAGGTAGGGCTCAATGAGCTCTATAGATCCAGAAGGTCCTGGGAAATTGGATTTAAGATCATTAAAGTACATTGATTACATTGAATTGTATATCCCCTTCCCAAGTCTCAAGAGCATCAGTTCTTACTAGTCAAGGTTCTGACTTTGGTTGGCATAGTGACCTGCTAGGATTAAGAATTCAGCCTTCTCTGGGGCTGTACTGATCTTATAAGCAAGACTCATACCTGATTCTCAGCTTCTCTGAGACTTTGGATGTATAAAAGAAAAAATGCATTTGTATGTAGCCAATAGAGATATCCGGATTTTACACTTGGCCTTTATCTTTGGACTTTTCATCATCTTTTTCTCATCCTTCTCCAGTGAATTGATTGCCCACAGAAACTTTCATCCACATTCATAGTATTCATAATCACTCTTTTCCTTCTACTTCTAAAAAGCCTGAACCAGTGCACCTATCTTTATATTCCATTATACTGGCATCCCAGCTCAACTCAACCTTTGTAAATGTTCAACAATTTAATTGCCCCCACATTCCAGAGACTAACAGTGCTCCTACTTACCAGTTGTAGTTGGGGGTCCCCACTGCCAGCCAGTCAGCCTATGAGCCATCTTCAATATCTCACTTTAGACTTTGCTTCCTGGAACCTTCTGCCAGTTTAAGAACCAGGCTCCAAGATAAGCATTTGTATGCAGCAATTTTATTAGTGATTGGTTTTAGCATCAACATCTGTAGTGAACTAAAGAGAAGAGCATTGTGTAGAGAGAAAAGTTGAATTGGGATGCAGTTGTGAAAAAGGGCCTTATCTGTACCAAAAGGAAGTTCTGAATCTGAGATGATCCCTCAGAGTTATCAAAAACTATCAAAAAGCAGACAACCCAACGGAGAAATGGGAAAAAGACTTGAACAAACAAACACTTCATAAAAGAGAATATCCAGGGGTGCCTGGGTGGCTCAGTGGGTTAAGCCTCTGCCTTCAGCTTGGGTCATGATCTCAGGGTCCTGGGATCGAGCCCTGCATCTGGCTCTCTGCTCAGCAGGGAGCCTGTTCCTCCCTTTCTCTCTGCCTGCCTCTCTGCCTACTTGTTATCACTGTCTGTCAAATAAATAAATAAAATCTTTAAAAAAATAATAAAAAAAAATAAAAGGGGATATCCAAATGGCAAGTAACATCTAACTAGGTGCTCTATTTCATTAGTCATCAGGAAATGCAAATTAAAACCACAATGTAATACCACTCCTGTCATCCAGAAGGGCTACAATGAAAAGGACCATAACAGATGTTAACAAGGATGTTCAGCTACAAGTCCAAGTCTTTCTATTATTGTATTGACTAGTCATTTGATATGACTTGCCTTTAGGAAGGAGGCATGGACTTGGGTAAAGTGGCTCTCTTTGACCGAAAGAAATTCCTGGAGAGGAGTTCAGACAAAATGTTTCAGTCATGAATAATCTCATACAACTGGGAGACTGAGTGTTCCCACGCTGAGGGAGTAGCTCTGGGCTGCGCCCTACTTATCTATTATAAGCAATAAGATAGATTTATTAGAATGAGTTTTTTAATTAAAATCAATGTTACAAAATTTCTCTGCTTGTCTTTTGTGGGCTGCATTTTTTCCTCCAAGATGTCTAACAGCTTGAGCAGATGGCAGAAACTATAATGATCAATGAAAAGATTAGTCTTATCCATAAAAATAAAAAGATACCAGTGGCCTGCTATCATGGACATTCATCTAAAAGTGATTTCTCCTAAGGAGGAAAATGTGCAATTAATGAAAAATATCTTCAATAACACCTTTATAATAAACAGTCCTGAGTTTCATGTAAATGTATCTATAATATCTCACAATAAGAGCCATTGGCCTAAACTCAGTGCCAAATCCATTAAAAGTCATTCTTAAGATTATACTATAAAGAGAACATGATTCTTAAATGACCTGACTTTACTTAGTGATAGATTTTTACTACTTCAAACTGTGCATCCATTGAGCAAATCTCTTTAAGTATTTTTTCTCCCAGCATAGCCTATTTTTTAATATTCCATAAACTAAAAAAAAACAGTATTTAAAAATTGTATTTCTGGTGAGTTCCATATCACCTTTTTTCTCCCACACAGTGTGGACTTGACTGTATGTATCACCAAGTTGAATATAAAAGGAAGTAAAAGTAAAAATATGAGAATATAAATAAGTACATACACACAGAGTTATAAATGCAAATACATACATACTGCATTTACCTTAAATCTTACAGGTAGCAAATCCTTTTAAATTTATTGAGGTCAGGGAGAAATCTGGACAGTGAGAAACTTCGATCCATACCTTTTCTGATCCTAAAATAATTTCAGCCACAATATTTTACAACTTGCAAAGACTTTTTTCATTTATTGTAGCACAAGGAGAATATTTAATTATTTGAGAACACCAAGTTTACTTCACTAGTAAATTTAGGAATAAAATCTATGTAAATAAATGATCATCTACCCCTTTTTGCCTTTCCCAACTTATCTCTAAATATGCTGTTTTAGAGAACTAACCATGTTTTCTGTAACTGTTGCAGGAATGTTTAGATGTTTCTGATTTCTCTGATGCTGGTGCCAGATTAGTTTTCACCTAATTTCAAAAGCAGTTGAAAGAGTATCACTTCTTACCAAGATGGAATGAACCAGATTTACTTTCTTATCTGAAAAAAAGAAAAATACAGACAAAATACATGAAATAATACCTTTTAAGAAAATGGATATCAGGCAATGAAGGATCATGATCCCAGACATATGAAAGACAATCAAGATGAGCTCTATGATTGTCCCAGCTTAGTGCATTGAGAAAGTTTAAAAGCCACAAAAGAGGGATGGGGAACCCATGCAGAGCTCAGTGGACTCCCTGAGTTGAAGGGCATAACTGTGAGTACAGAGAGATCAAGATAGCTAGGATGTTTATGGCTATTAGGGAGGCGAGAGCTTTACAAGAAGAGAACTCTGAAGAGCTGCTGAGAATCACATGGGGGTATTTAGCTGAAATTTTTTTTTTCAAGGAAATGCATGTGAGGTACCTACCCAAGGCTTGAGAAAGAATTGGCACCTGAAAGAATTAAAGGTAGCAATGCTGATTATTCACACTGGACAAGGATTACTGTCTGTTTCTGCTAGGTAAATTGGACAAGCTCATGATTCATGCGGCATTGGACTACAAAAAGGATCTTGCATGATTAAGGTAGAGAAATTATCCCAAGACTAAATGCTGGTCTAATCCTGGCTAACATATCTTTAAAACAAGACACAAAAATATCAAGCTGTTTCCAAGTGACTTCACTGGATCCCCAAAAAAGCTTGAGAATATTTATAGTAATGAAAATATCCAGCACTCAACAAAGTAAAGCTTAACAATGCTTGGCATCTTTCCAAAAGTTATCAGGCTTTAAAAGAAGCAGAAAAATAGTGAGAAAAGATGCTTAATCTGAGCCAATGCAGGACTCCAAAAGATGTTAGACTTAGTGAATAAGAAGGTTAGAATAGCTATTATAACCATACTTGATATATTAAAAAAAATAAAGTTTATGAGGTAGATTTATGAGATAGTTAACTTAAAATTCCAGAGAAGAAATTTTTAGTGTCTGGTAGGAAATATTCACTGGGTGGAATAAACAATGATTAGATATAGCAAAAGAAAAGATTAGCAAGCTGGAAAACACAGAAATGTAACTTATATTAAATTAAAACACAAACTAAAAAGAAAGCAAAAGAGTTAGAGCATCAGGGAGTTGTGGTACTACTTCAAGCAGTCAGTATTAATATATATTTAAATGTACTTGGTGAAAGACTAAAATAGGGAGAGAGAAGGAAAAAAATATTCGAAGGAATGGTCAGGGTTTTGTGTTTTGTTTTTGTTTTTCAAAATTTGAAGAAAATCATTAAGTTATGGATCCAAGAGCCTCCAAGAACATCAAGCACAGTAAACATTGCCAAAAACTACAGGCACATGATAATCAAAATGTTCAAAAGCAGTAAGAAACAGAAAACATTAAAAGAAGTCAGAGAAAAAGAAGATATTATATACAAAGGAATAAAGATAGGGAAAATACAAGTTTTCTTTTTAGAACTGAACAGTGGGAAACTTCGATCTGTGTCAATAACTTTTCTGATCCTAGAATTATTCCAGCCACAATATTTTAAAACTTGCAAAGATTTGTTTCATTTATTGGAACATAAGGAGGATATTTAATTATTTGAGAACAGCATTTATTTCACTAGCAAATTTAAGAATTAATTCTATGTAAATAACTTTAAAATTATTATTAAAATTATTTAAAATAAATAATTTTAAATAAAAGTGCTAAAGTCTTTCTTCCTAAGCTTGGGCACAAAACAAGGATGTCTGCTCTCATCTCTTCTATGGAATTTATTTTGGAGGTCCTAACTTGAACAAGAAGCCACACACAAAAAAGATAAAAATGCATCTATATTTGAAAAAGTGAGTTAAGTCTGTCCTTAGGCTCAGACTACATGATTATTTATGTAGGAAAGACAATTAGACCTGCAAAAACGTATTAGAACTAACAAGTGAGTGTAGCAAAGTTACAAGATACAAGATATATACTCAAAATCAAGTGCATGTCTAAATGTACTAATAACAAATAATCCAAATTTAAAAATATTATTTATAAAGCATAAAAATATAAAATATTAGGGATAATTTTGACCAAAGATGTGAAATATCTTTATATCTTTACTCAAAATGTTTAAAATGTTGCTGAGAAAAATCAATACCTAAATAAATATGTCTATTTATTCCTGAGTTGGAAGAGTCAATATCATTGATATAATACTTCTGAAACTGGTCTCTAGATTAAATTCAATCCTAAACACAATCAAGAAAAGGCTCTTTTGGTTATTATTGTTAAAGGTGTTAAGCTGATTCTAAAAATAATATTAAAATGCAATGCATATAGGATAGCAAAACAGCATTTAAAAAGAAGACCAAAGTTGCAGGGCTAATGTGACCTGATTTCAAGAAGTGTTATAAGGGTACCGTAATTAAAAAAGGATAAGCAAAAAAGATCAGTGGAACAGAATAGAAAATCCAAGATTAGTACCTTGAATACATATAAACAACTGATTTTTGATAAAAATGCATTTCAGTAAGAAAGGGATAGTATTATTACAATTTGTCCTGAAAAGATGGGATATGTGTGTGTTTACATATGTACACACACATGCACATATCCCATTTTTCATATATATACATGAACGTCATTCATGTGTTTTATATGCAGAAATAACTCAAAGCAAATCATAGACTTATATGTAAATCCTGAAACTATAAAATTTCTGGAAAAAGATGAAAAACGGTGACCTTGAGACAGATTTCTCAGACTTGATACCAGCCAAACATGGTCCATTAATGAGCAAATTGATAAAATGGATGTCATAAAAACTAAAACCTTATGATGTTTAAAGGAGAAGAAAAAGGCAAATCACAGACTTGGAGAAAATTTTGCAAAACAAATACCTGATAAAGGACTTATTTCTAGAACCTCAGGAATTTCAAAATGTAGTAATAAGGGAAACAAAGTAAAAAGTGGCCAGAATATGTGAACATTTTCCTAAAGATATATGAATAGCACAAAAGCACAGGAAAAGATGGAACACTAGTCAACATCATCCACCACTAACATACTACAATTTAAAGTCATAATGAGATAGACATATCTGAATGCTAAAATTAAAAAAAGAAAAAGAAAACAAAAACAAAAAAACCCAGAAAATTCCAAAAAGACTGCACCATGCGTTGGTAAGGTTATAGAGAAACTGAAAGTCTCATAAACTACTATAGGAATGTAAAGTAGAACGACTTTTGAAAATATCTTGTCAGTTTCTTAAAGTTAAACATACACCTATCATATGACTCGGTCATTCCACTCCTAGGTATTTACCTAAAAGAAATGAAAGAAAATAGATGTACAAAGATTAGTAGAAGAAGAATTACAGCAGCTTCATTTGTAACAGCCAAAAATTGGGAACTTTTCAAATGTCCAATGACAGGTAAATGGAGAGAAAAACCTTTGCTATGTGTATTCAATATGCAGCAGTAATTTATAAAATAGAGAACTGATACATGCTCCAATATGGATGAATCTCAAAATAATTATGACAAGAGTAGCCAAACCAATAAGTATGTATATGGTATTGCTCTATTTATACATGGTTTTAGAAAATGCAAAGCAATCTATCATGACAAAAAATAAATGAATGGGAGGTATGACCTGGAGAAATGAGTGAGCAGAAGTGGGAGGGAGAGATGACAGGTCACCAGCAAACTTTTGGGGTGATAGAAGTATTCATTATCTAGATTTGGTGATGGTAAAGTATATACACAAGATAAAACCTATTACATGCCTTATAACTGTACATTTTATCACATATTAATTATATCTCAAAAAAAGATGTTAAAAGTAAAAAAGAAGATGTGTGCATGAAAACCTTCATAAGGATAAATTTGAACATATGGACAGAAAAAACAATTCTCGGGAAAAAAGTAATTGTGGTAGTTACAGTGAAAATAATGTAATTATTAGTTACTCCCACAGATACATACACTTTTATACAGACTTAAAATAAGAACTGCAGGGTGCCTGGTGGCTCAGTGGGTTAAGCCGCTGCCTTCGGCTCAGGTCATGATCTCAGAGTCCTGGGATCGAGTCCCACATCGGGCTCTCTGCTCAGCGGGGAGCCTGCTTCCCTCTCTCTCTCTGCCTGCCTCTCTGTCTACTTGTGATCTCTCTCTGTAAAATAAATAAATAAAATCTTAAAAAAAAATAATAAGAACTGCATACTCTGTTAAGTTGCTGTTTTCTGTTTTTCCCCCAGCTTTATTGAGGTATAATTGACAAATAAAATTGTGTACATTTAAAGTGTACAACATGATGCTTTGATACACATAGACACTGTGAAATCAGTACTACAATTCTATCTCTGTTTTCATAGCTCAAGAAAAACTGAGGACAGAAGGAAAATTATGGTTAAGAAAGAAGAGAAATTTTAAAAAATTAAAGCTTAGTTTTATGTGACTTTCCCATTCTTGTTCTTAGTCCTCCTATTGATAAGGGATTGGTTTTCCTCTTTTCATTATTTATTTTGTATTTTGTAAGTTCTTTTTATATATTTATTCTTTTTCAAGTTATTTTCTCTCTCTTCTTACCAAACCTTCTCCTAAGGAAATTGCGATAGAAAAAAAAATAACAACATAAAAAATCCTCTTTACTGTGATGTTTACTCAGGGCCTCTCAGCTCTGATGCATCAATAAATAGGAATACTTTCCTAAGGCAGAAAATAGAATAATAGGAAAAATGTTTCTGAATCAATAATGAAAAGATGAAAGGAAATATGTATTCAAACTTCAGCTTGAAAAAAGTACACACTGGAAATACCAGATTTATGTTTGTCTTATACTAATGACATTTTAGTCTTGATCACCATCTACAAACATCGCATCTACAAACGTGAGTTTAGCCTTTTTGCAGAAACTTCTCTATTAATGATATCTTTATTCACTTCAAGCAACTGATGCAATAATATTTAGCTCTCCTTTACTCTCCCTAGCTCCTCATCGATGTAAAATTGATTCCGTCTTCTAAACGTCTCTAACAGATATATTAAACAAGTAAACTTGTGGAAAGTAATCGAAATATAACTTTTTTTTTTTGTATCCTACTATCCTCTTAAAATGTATTCAGTATGGGAAATTAAATTTTCCCTCTGTTATTGCATGATAACTCCTGCAGACTGCCTCATTTCTCTGTACACTTTAGATAATAAAATGTCCTATGCTCAATTTTTGCTGTAAAAATCTTCATTCAGAAGTCATCCAGTCCTATATTGATTAACATTTTACTCCTCTGTTAAGGTGAAAATTTCTCCTACCTGTCTAACTAGGACCGGCTTTGGCTTGGCTATTTCTAGTAGACAAAAGATTGTAGCAAAGCAGACCTCTCTTTCTCATTTACTTCCTCTCTTGCTAGCTGTCAGTGACCTCTCCGGTGCAGGCATATATAGGATTAAAAAGAAGTGGCCCTTCTGACCTGATACCATTTGTATTAGAGTTCTCCAGAGAAACAGAACCAGTAGGATGTGTGTGAATATATAAAGGAATTTATATAAGGAATTGCCTCCATCATGATGGAGGCTGGCAAGTCTGCTGTCTGCATGGTCTAGTGGGCTGGAAGTGCCGAAGACCCAGTCATGCAGATGAAGTCCAAAGGCATTCTTCTCTTGCGCACAAAGGGTGATCTCTGTTCAATTCAGGCTTTTGGATGAATTGTACATGGCTGCTCTCACTAGAAAAGGTAATCCGCTTTACCCAGAGTTCACTGATTTAAATGTTTATCTTATCCAAAATGACCCTCTAAATTGACACATCAAATGAACAATCATATCATGGCAAGGGGTCTTTACTCTCTTTAAGCTCAGCAGGTACTTAAAAAGAATGTTTTAGTCCTAAATTTCTAGAGTCCTGACTTCCTTTTTCTTTGGCTTCATCTCATTTTCTTCCCAAGTTATGTAATAGGGCCAGAGTCAAGCAGGACTAAGGTACCCGTTTTTACTTTCTGACTCACTTTGGCCAAAAAAAAAAAAAAGAAAAAAAAAGGAAAGAATATCCACCATACTTGGACCCTTGTCTCAAATATTAATAAACTCTTGTATCTCCAGAATGAAATATCTGATAATAAATGTTCAATTAAAAACTATAAAAGAAGGGCGCCTGGGTGGCTCAGTGGGTTAAAGCCTCTGCCTTTGGCTCAGGTCATGATCTCAGGGTCCTGGGATTGAGCCCCACATCGGGCTCTCTGCTCAGCGGGGAGCCTGCTTCCCTTCCTCTCTCTGCCTGCCTCTCTGCCTACTTGTGATCTCTGTCTGTCAAATAAATAAATAAAGTCTTTAAAAAATAAATAAATAATAAGAACTTTAAAAGAAGAAAGGAGCGACATAAGGACAAATGGAAGAAAGAAGTAAGGAACAAAAAAGTATGAGCTGACTTTGCACTTGGAGGAATCTAGAAAGAAATATATATATATATATATATATATATATATATATATATATATCACACACATATATGTCTATATATAAATGATATAGTATTGGGATAAATAATTTTGCAAGACCATCAAAACTTAACTCAATTTACACTAAGTATGAGAATGTGAATAGTTTTCTACTCAGCTAGCAAAATAAAAATTAGGAAATAAACAGCTTAACTTTTAAGAAATGTTACAATTCCAAAGTGTAGCATAGTAAAATGAATGTGTGGTTTTGGTTCTAACATAAGCATGGAGTTATCCTGAAATTATGGATCAAAAACATCAATCTGTATAATGTTTTCCAAGGTCAGGTGGCATGAATTTACTACTGTGATGGTAGTAGGATTAGGAAAAAAGTAGGTCTCTGAAACTTATTTAGACCCACATCTCTGTCAAAATTTGAGACAAGAAAAAGAGTATCAATCAGTATTTATCTCACACAACTTTGTTATTCCATCTTGTTGAATAGTTATATGTTTTCTTTTAAATTGGGGTTTTAAAGGTGACTTCCCTGAAGGGTGCAATGTAAAAATAAATAAGTCCAGTAAGAAAACCGTGACCTGCACACACCCAAAATTTGAAAGTAAAGACCACATACACTCACATGCATAGGCACACACTCACATTTCTCACATTGCAACTTTGGATAAAGTGTAAACTAAAGTAATGCCTATTTATTGAGATAATATTTTAATGTGGTGGTTTTTGAACTGTGAATTTAGCTACAGGCCATATGTTAAATGTTTTCCATACATCCTATCATTTAATCCGTACCACCACACAATAAGATCTAAATGAAGATTAGGCCTCCTTAAGAGTCGGACTGTGAGGGGTACCTGGGTGGTTCAGTAAGGGTGACTCCAGCTCAGGTCATGTTCTCAGGTCCTGGGACTGAGCCCTGCATAGGGCTCTGCACTCAGCATAGAATCTGTTTCTCCCTCTCCTTCTGCCCCTCCCATGACTTGTGCTCACTTTCTTTCTCTCTCTCCCAAATAAATAAATCAAACATATATATATATCTATATATATATATATATATATATATATATATATATATATATAGCAAGAGTTCGCATACAAAATGCTATTAAAGAATGCTCATGGGGGAAAAAAAAAGGAATGCTCTTTGGATCAAAATCCCTGCAAAGGAAACAAAAGAAAAGAAGAGATCTCTAAGAGAAATCTAAGTGTGGTACAGGCCTAACTAGAACAATAGCCAGTCTCACCAAAATCTCTGCAATTAGGATGGCTTTTCATAGTAGTTTTTATTTGGACCAAGATGGGAAGGCCTTTAGATCGTGTATCAAATAGTTATTGGATGTGGGCCAGCTCTGAAAGGTTATAAACATGGTTAGGGCTTTGATTCTTGGCTGAAGCAATCCTTGAAGAGACTGACAGGTAATGGCCATCAGCAGACAGAATTTCAAGTAGCTGGAGCAAAAGTCTTTAATTGAATGGGGTCTTGGTGTTGCAATAGAGTCTACTTGGGAGGAACTACAGTCCTCCTCTTTCGCCACTGACATCTACTTTTTATACAAGTTCTAGAAGCAGGACCTCCATGATTCTGATGCGGCTATCTCACTGGGGGTAAACTTAAGAAGAGGACCGTTTGTAAATTAACCAAAATCGGAGTCTGATTTTTGGGTCACAACAAATGATCACAATCTCTTTCTTCCACCATTAGTTTTAGATTTCCTTCACCTATAGCTGGCCTATCTTTGGGTTCAGTGGCTTGATCCAGAGACATTATCATACTTTCATTCTTCATCCCAGGTAGAGGTTGTTACTGTTATCCATTTCCATCAAAATTAACTAGGACTACCAACATACCCCAAGTCTGATCACCTGAATGACAAACATTCCTTCCCTCATCCATTTGTAACATTAATCCTACCTCCTTCTGATAATGAAGGTCAACTGCAACATCCAGAATGGTGATCTCCATTATTTCTGGCTAGTCCCTTGGAACAGGAAGACTGTATTAGTTTGCTAGAGCTGCAGTAACAAAATTCCATAAACTGGGTGGCTTTAACAGAATTATTTTGTCTCATACTTCTGGCAGCTAGACATCTAGGATCCAGATATTGGTAGGGTTGGATTCTTCTGAGGGCTTCTCATAGTTTGCTAGCAATCTTGGGTATCTCAGCTCTTTGTCTTCATTTTCATGTTCTCTGTGCATATGTTTTTCCATGTCTAAATTTCCCCTTTTCATAAGGACACCTAGTCATTCGATTAGAGCCGACTCTCTTAACCTGGTAAGCTTTATAAATACTCTGTATCCAAATAAGGACTGGGGGTGGTAGGACCTCAACATATGAATTTGAGGGAGAACACAGTTGAATGCATAGTAAGACCCATAGTGTCCAGGGAGTACTCGTATGTGACTCTTTTTCTGTCCTGTGGTATAAGGGTCATCCTGTTGGGAATAATAAACCTTCAGAGCACAGTTTTACAGGGATGGGAAATACATATTTTCCAAGGCGGTCACTAGAAATGATAGTAGGATTACTTTGCTTCTATCCCTCTTTCAAAGACCCATGAATTCTTACTAATATGGATAGAACACCAGATACAGATCTTTGTTTCATAATATCTACTGCATCCTAGAAGATGGTTATCAGTCTCTTGAAGTACTACATCTTTGCTATCTCCTTATCTGTGCTTTAATAGGCCATTCTAAGTCTCACTGTTTATGGATGATACAGTATATGATAAGGACAGTGGATCCCATAGAAAGCAGTTCACTCTCATTCTTTCTTTTCTGTAAAATGAGTCTCTTGCTATATGAGCTGCTAAATGAATGAATCAAGCACTTTATAAGCCCTGGATCGTGGCACTTGTTAAAGTTCTCTAGACAGTAAAGACAAACTGATACCCAGAATATATGTGTCTTCCTGTCAAGGAAGAAAGAAAAACAACAACAATAACAGCAACAGATATCCCTGACTCTCTTATGTAGAAGAAATCCAATATAGTCAACTAGTCATCAAGTGTTGGGTGAGGGGTAGTACAAGGCTGGAGATTCAGTGTTGACCTTTGTGCTGGCAGTTTGGATATTAAGTGTCAGCAATAGGTAGGCAAGCCCTGGTGTTTAGAACATATGATATTTCACTCCTGCATATCATCCATTGCTTCCACTGTAGCAACTACATTTGTGAATGTAGTTGTGAATGTACATTTGTGAATCTTGCTAGCATTAGGTTCAATGAACAAGACACTGCTGGACTGAGTTAATTTATATATTTGGTGTTTCATTTCTCTTTTCCATGGGGAGTGCTCTCTGGATTGAGGTGATTCACATGCAATTTGAAGTTCTTCACACTTTGTGCTCTCTCTAATATCCCCCTTCATGTAATTCTACTCCAGTTTTCCTTGTCTCAAACTTGCAATATTTCTTCTTCCAGGAACCTGACTAAACAACTAAACAACCAAGTTTTTTTGTCATTGCTTGTGAGTCCATATACTTTCTAATTTTATTTATTTATATATTTTTTAAATTAATTTAATTTTTTTCAGTGTTCCTAAATTCATTGTTTATACACCACACCCAGTGCTTTCTAATTTTAAACCCCTTCTCTTTCTTTGCTTTTTTTGTTTGTTTTTGGTTTTGTTTTTAGAGATGGTGGGGCAGGGAGGAGGAACAGAAGGAGGGAGAGACAGAGAATCTTAATGAGACTCTGCCCAGTGCTGAACCCAATGTGGGGCTCAATCTCATGACCATGAGATCATGACCCAAGCTGGAATCAAGATCTAGATGCTTAACCAATGAGCCACCTGGGCTCCCAAACCCCTTCTCTTTCAATATAAAGGAGGTAACCAGGTATACGGGTCAAATCTCTGGCCTTAGGATTATTCTTTGATACTGATGTATCTGCTTTTCATTTATGGTTTCTACCTATGTACCAAGCTGACCAATTCATTAACCAAGTTGGTTTTTTTCTTCCTTCTGTGAGCCAGTCATAAGGGATTCTCAGGCAGCCATGGGTGTGAACTGATACAGTAGCAGCAGATGATACAGCAGGCTGGAACTACCTTACAGCTTACTATAGGTACAGCTTACTTGTTATTCCCAGTCCTACCTGTGCTCGATCTGTCTTCCAGGGGGTTGTTGTTAGGTCCTCCCAACCTCATTATTTGATATTTCACAGAACCCAGCCACTGAAAGGCAAATAGTCACATAGTCACTTTCACAATCCATGGTCAGATAGTCTCTATCAGGACCCAACAGAATGCTGGGAGTTATTTGTTAAAATGTGTTCTATTCTCAGATTCAAATGGCATCACTTCAATTCCAAACCAAAAACTTCTGTGTTATGATTCTCTCACTGGAACTTGTCATAAATTATATACCATATCTTTCACCACCACTAATAGCTCCAATACTATAGGGTTTGCTGGGTCATCTAGTGAAGGTGACAAAGTAACTTGCATCATAGCCTAGACTTTTTTTAGTGTTCTTTCCTACTCTTGTCTCACTCAAAGCTGAAAGTCTTTCGTGTTCTTTAGTGTATAAGTTGGATAAGTACAGTATAGAATATGCTACCACCAGAACCTCCAAATTTGTTACATGCATTTTTTTATTCTTTCTTTGTATTGTGAAGAACAAAATAAATCTATCTTAATTTGGATGGGATTTACTAGCAGGGTCCTGACTTCTGGCTGCCTAGAATTTAACTGGTGTTACAGGCCCCTCAAATTTTGTCAGTTAATTTCCCATTCCATGCAGTGGGTATAATTTAACAAGGTATCCAATTTGCTATCCATTTCTTGCTTATCATATCTGATAAATATTATATCAGTGATATGTTAGATAGATACAAGACAGACTAATAGTCCAGATCTCTTCATGCTTTATTATGGAGATAGGTCTGGGGCAAAGCTGTAAATGTATATTATTGACCATTTCATGTGAATGAAAATTTTCTGATTCTCTTTTCCAATAGGTTTTGAAAAAAGGCACTCACCACATTAAGCTATACAATGTGTACCTGTCTTAGTAAACGTGCTACATTTGGCACTGTATCTCTTATCAAAATTACTACTGGATTGAGTGTAAGGTAGTGTATTCTCTTTGTTTAGAGTATTGTTTTCTTCAGCATCCAGATTGGTCAGTTAATGGAACCATGAAGAATACTACCACCTCTAAAACCTTTAGATCCTAAAAATGGTGGGATTTTTTTAGTCTTTCAAAATACAATGTAGTTTTATATTTGCTATCTTGGTGAGGACACATCTGTTTTTAAGCTTCTATTTGGTCTTCTACCGTGTTGGCTACTACCCACGGGACAAGGACCTAATGTAGAAGTTGTACTGATTTACAAGGCATTTATTACAGCTAATCATTTGCATATAAAAAAATGCCCAATATATGTGTCTGTGGTCCCAGTAGACTGTGAGCAGTCATTGACCAAAAGAACTTTATTTATTCCCTGACTCCTATGTGTCTCTGTGTCTCTGAGAGTCAGTATCAGCTTGAACCTGTGAATAACCATTCTTAAAATGCTCTCCCAGCATGGACTTAACTTAAATACATTGTTAAAGGTTCATTTGAGGAAAATCTATGGGAATCAGTAATGTGGAATCCTCTTCTTAAATCGTTGGATTTAGGGTCAAAACCCTGGCTCTGGTTCAAAAATTGAACAAGGGATCATCATACTTAATAGATTGCCCTCATTCACCTAATCTATTCATCCTTGATTTCTTATGATTGTATAGGTTTAACAATGCCCTTTTTGGGAGCCCATCTAAGCCACTAGAGATTCTGTATTCTATTAAATATATTTATAACCTCTATAGATCGTCTCTGCCTCTTTGGACCCTTGGATCTTGCTGTGAATTATGAGTTCCCATCTATATGATGAAACTACCTGGACGTTGGGGGAGGATCCCATTACCCTCATTGATATCAGTGACCCTAATTTTGTTATGGCCTCTCCTATCATCAACCCTGGCAAATTAGAGGGGAGACCATGAGTTTGGGGCCTCAGCACCTATATAATCATAGAGACATTGGGAAATGGTGTATTTTCCAAGCCTTCCTGTTGCACATAATCATCACATGTATATCTTCTCCACCACACCCACTTTTCTGAACATTTTAATCTCTTTTTTAATCATCTTCTATAGAAATTCTGCTCTTTCAACTTCATTTCAAGTAGTTCACTGCCATTTCCATTTTTCCAGGCAGCATCGCAATAGCAAATTCAGACAGTCATTTCAAATTTTTGCCAGTGTGTTAAGTTCTGTTGTCAAGATCATGTTCTTAGGATGATAAGGTTCCTCTTATTCAAAATTAACAACTTTTGTCCTTAGTTAAGTGGACTCAAAATCCTATCCCCTTTATGTTCTTGTGAACTGCTCATATAAATCTTGAACCTTTTTGGAGTGTAATTTTTCCTTCTGTTATTAGCCCCAGTGTATTCCTGCTGACTAATGATGGAACTTAATCCTATTTATTTGTACTGTGACAAAGAGGAGAGATGAGGGTAGACCTTGAGGGGATACATGGTATCTTGCAGAAGAGAGGATTTCTCTTGTCTCAAAGCAAGGGAAGAATGCTTTTATCATAGAGGGGGTAGTTCACTTCTGCCTCAGAAAGTTCAAGAAAATTTATGGGTCCAAAAGTTTCAGAGGAATCAACTCAGATATCCACACTCATTTATTCTAGCCAATAGTTCAACTCCGGCATAGTAGAGTTGCCTTGGTTGGAGATTTATCATTTGAAACTCTGCCTTTCATTATTCCTTAAGCCTTTCC
This sequence comes from Lutra lutra, assembly GCF_902655055.1. Lineage (NCBI taxonomy): Eukaryota > Metazoa > Chordata > Mammalia > Carnivora > Mustelidae > Lutra > Lutra lutra. The sequence goes on along the minus strand of NC_062294.1, from coordinate 23,777,051 downwards.
TCAGTTTTCCCTGACATTCTATTTCCTGATCTTTGGCTTTCATTTTTGTTATCCTTCTTCAGAGGCAATAGAGCTTGGCAATAATAGCCATCCAGTACCCATTGACCTTAAAGTTACTATTCCCTTCATGTCTTTCAAAGAATAGATACTTTGCATCATGTAATACATTTCCTATCAAATGTGTATTGTCTTATTTCATTGCCAATAAAAGTTTTAAAAAACATATTTTATTCCACAGGCTAGCTGTGTTCTACCTGCCCATTGCCAAAGGTTTCTCTAAGATTCCTATTGCCAAAGAGGTGGCAAATAATCTAACTCCAAACCTTTCCTTATCATCTTCTTTATCAAACTATATCTGATGACTGCCACAGATTTGGTTCCCCAAGGAGCAGTTTCTGTTGAATTTAGCCTACAGGATAATTGTTAATTTTTAAGTAGTGCCTAAGAATCAACACCCATGGAAGGGAGGAGATGAAAGCAGTAAGCAAAGGCAGAATTCAAAGTTTGGTGCAAGCATGATTACAGGCTTTGTTGACCCAACAGAGAGGTCTAGAGTTAAATCATCCTTAACCAAGTTAAGCCAATAAGACCAGGCCTCAATACTCAAGCATTGATATTGGTCACGTTTGATGTGATAACTTCTGAATCTAAGGCAGTCTCTGAAGTCACTAACAACAAAACGATACCTGGTGACACCATTCTCAGAATCTCTGGTCACAACACTCATTAAAACAGGATCTGGGAAGTACATGACAGTGTCTATACAGTAGGTACTCTTAGCTTTTGTAAGCCTCAATTTCTTAAAATTAGGATAATTAAATTGATCACCTGGCAATTGAGGGAAATTGAGGTTCAGTCTGATCCTTATTTGAAGAGCTTGTACTCATTTGTACTCTGAATCTCTATTCAATAAATCTTATTAAATATTATGAGTTCCTCTTCATATCATCTTAAAATATTCCCTCTACTTCTAATTAGTATTGCTTTTTGTTTTAATAATTAGTCCTTTGTTGATACTAATTGTTTTCTTTAATAAATATTTGTGGTGTTAACGAGAGTTTTAAAATAAAATTTTGGTCCCATTTTTTAGGGTAGTTGATAAGAGTATATAAAATAATCCATGTAAATATGTATACATTTATTACTTCTTATCTGGTAATATATAGTATGCTGTTATTGATTATATTATTTTATTTTAATGATTAGCTAATTAAGAACTTGGATGGTGAGTGCTGTGAAGTGTGTAAACCTGGCGATTCACAGACCTGTACCCCAGGGCTAATAATACATTATATGTTTATTAAAAAAAATTAAAGAATAAAAAAAGAGAACTTAGGTCATCAAACCATTCATTATTTTCTTTTACCACATATGCCTTAGTTATTTTTCAGCAACTGTGTGTTGAACTACATAGACCATAATGGTGTAAAATCAGGCTCCCTAGTTGTTGTTGTTGTTTATTTAAACTTTATTAAGTTTTGCATGTTCATTCAATAAAGATGTCTGAGTGCTTACTATGATATAACTTTAGTGCTTGTTGTCTATCAGTCTTGACACATCACTGATGATCTGAAGTTGAAGAGGGCAAATTCCTGTCCTTGATAATAATAATGCAATTATATTCTGTTGGGAGAGACAGATGAGTAAGTCATTGATAATACACTGTGATTAGTGGCATGTCTTAATAATATCCATTTGAGATAATTTCTTTAAATGTACATCATCTACACTCTCATAAATCAAAGTGTACATAAGCCAACCTCCATCTTATTTCTTTACTTTTTTGGAAAAAAAAGTTTTTTCGTTCTTTAGATATTTGATGAATTGCCTTGAAATCATATTTCTTATCACATATGTAATTTTGTAGGAGGAGTGTGTTTTTCTTAGGGTTTATTAAGAAAAAACTAAAATAATTGGTTCTCATTTTAATTCACACTATTGCCTCCTCTGTTAAAAATATTTATTTTTATTTTTTTTAAATATTTTATTTATTTGTTTGAGACAGAGATCACAAGTAGGCAGAGAGGCAGGCAGAGAGAGAGAGGGAAGCAGGCTCCCTGCTGAGCAGAGAGCCCAATGTGGGGCTCAATCCCAGGACCCTGGGATCATGACCTGAGCCAAAGGCAGAGACTTTAACCCACTGAGCCACCTAGGCGCCCCTGTTAAAAATATTTAAATATTTTTATGCATTTTAAATATTTAAATGCATCTATACACATGTAACATAAAATGCTATACATAAGCATGTATAATATAAAATTCTAAACTTTTTAAAATAAATTGAGTTCATTAAAAATGGAGAATGCAGATTGTCTTCAAATTCAGGAAAGAATGATTTCTCACTTTGAGTTATCAGGCACTAAATATTATTTATTATAATTATTTTGTTTGATTTTTTAAAATGTATTTTGTCTTCAAATGCCTATGTGGATTGATAAGAAATAATAATGCAACTATTTTGATGTGTATTTTAAACTTCAAGAGAACATTATAGGAAAATCAATATAATATAGAACTAAGAATTAGTACTTGTTTCCATGGGAATTTAAGCCACTTATTTGTAGACATGAAAAATTCAATTTATTATAACTGTGGTTCAAAGCAACTGGTTGAAACAGATCTCACAAGACTCAGCACAACGATTTCTGAAAATTTAAGGCTTAAAGCAATTTAGAGCCCAAACTGTATAATTCTATTTGGCTCTACATGAGAAACTGGATTGTCATTAGAGCCTTTACTAGTATAAGATGAAGACCCTTTATGGGGAACAAATTGAAGACCAATGTGATTTCACCTTGGTCTGCAAATCTTCAGCTGTCTAGAAGTGTATTGGATCATGTCAAAAGATCCAGAGACAAATAATTTTGACTGGAACTGACAAACAAAAATCTCTATGAAATTATTCATTTTAATTTATTTTTGTAATTATAATTTGATGACAGATTTAAATTGAATTAGATATATGTTTTCATATGAAAACACTAGACTTGAACTTTTTTCATTTAATTTTGATATCTTACTATCTCACTATTTACATTAATCTTTAAGAATCAATGAGTATCTTGATAATAAGCAATGAAAGTGATGGAGAGGGGCGCCTGGGTGGCTCAGTGGGTTAAGCCGCTGCCTTCGGCTCAGGTCATGATCTCAGGGTCCTGGGATCGAGCCCCGCATCGGACTCTCTGCTCAGCAGGGAGACTGCTTCCTCCTCTCTCTCTGCCTGCCGCTCTGCCTACTTGTGATCTCTCTCTGTCAGATAAATAAATAAAGTCTTAAAAAAAATTATAAAAAAAAAAGAAAGTGATGGAGAATGCATCTTAAATTGAAACACAAAGCACTCTAGGAATACATATTCCTATTTGTTTACAAGATAAGACATTTTTGAGTTTCATTTTCCCCAGCAAAGTTACCAGGTCCCACTTTGAACATGTAATCTTAATTCTCACCAGCTGAATCTCTACATATCTCTCAAATGCACTCCATTTTTTTTTTGACTTTCAAAATACAGGCACACCTTGAAAACAGTGAGGTTTCAGTTACAGATCACCACAATAAAATGGGTAACACAGTAAAAATAAAAATGCACTCCTTCTTATATATCAGTTCTTGTCTTAGTTGTCTTAGGTGTCTTAGGTCAGACTCTCATAAATTCTTTCTTGGATTACAGCCGTAGCTCCCCAAATGATCTCCCTTTTTCTTCGCCTGCTTTAGTGGATTCTCTCTCATGGCAGTGTAAATCACATCACACACTCCTGTGCATACATAACTTTCAGAAACTCTCTCTAATCTACAGGACAACATCCCTATACTAGTATATATCTCATTTCATAATCTGTTCCTTCACCAATACCTTTTCTGTATGAGTCTTGAAAGTGAACCACATTAAGATACCAAGAGCTTAAGTTCTTGCTATACTCCTCCACTAACAAACTGTGTGTGATTTTGGAAAAATTTGGATGAGTCCAAAGTCTGTGCCTTAATTTTCTCATTTGTAGAAGGGTTATAAAAGATATCTGATTCAGGGTTTTCAAGAATAAATAAGTGCTACCACTACTAACACAATAAAGTAATGATGATAATAGCAGTAGCAAATACTTAACAAGCAATGACTTAGTGCCAGATACTGTGCTAAGTATTTTATATGCCTTTACCCATGTTGCCCCAAGAATTCACTTGTCTCACTTTCTGAGGCTTTTGTATAGGACATATTCGCTCTATAAGTGATTTTCTATCTTTATCTACCTGGAAAATTCCAATACGTTCTTCACAGGAAACTCAAGCATCTCTTCCTCAGGGAAGTTTTGCCTCATGCTTTGGGAGGCATAATGAGAAACCCTTTTTCTCTGATCCCATCACATTTATTCTGCTTTTTTGTCTTTTTTTTTTTTTCCATTTCATGATGGAGCTACTTTGTTCAAAAAATGGAGTATGCACTTAGACACAGAGATAATCTTTTTCTCACCCCTGTATTCCCAGTGCCTAGTTTGGTGTTTGGCATAGAATAGATAAACAGTCATGTTCTATGTATAAATGATTAATTCCAAGAATAAATAAATAATATAAAGCCCACATGTTCAGCAAATGTTGTAAACATTTCTTGAATTTCATTTATTTTTGTTGAAATCAAAAGGAAGCCAAGGGGCGCCTGGGTGGCTCAGTGGTTAAGCCGCTGCCTTCGGCTCAGGTCATATCTCAGGGTCCTGGGATCGAGCCCCGCATCGGGCTCTCTGCTCTGCGGGGAGCCTGCTTCCTCCCCTCTCTCTGCCTGCCTCTCTGCCTGCTTGTGATCTCTCTCTCTCTGTCAAATAAGTAAATAAAATCTTTAAAAAATAAAAAAAAAAAAAGGAAGCCAAGAGGAAGGTCAATTTTATTCAACAGCTATGCTCTAGGTTTCATGTGAGCAAAAACCCTTTGTTAGAACATATTATTATGAGAGATGCCTCATATTCACAGGGTAGTATTTCAGGAAATTTCTTAGAAACAATAGTAAACAAGGAATTTGGATTTCCATCCCCAACAACAGTCACAGAATTGTCTTGCTCATAATCATGACCTCAGTTTCTATCTCCTTTATATACCCCTTCCATCAAAGATAAAAGCTGAATGTGCATATAATAATGTAAATTCATTTTTATATAAGACTAAAGTTATAGAGATCAAAACTATGTGCTACGCTAGACTCTTAGACTGTTCGAATTGTCAGAAAGTTCATGGCCTATGTTGTTTCTCAAAACATGTCCAGATTTGGCAAAGGAATTCCACGAGCTGATCAGACATTGAACCAGGAATGTATATTGGTGGAAAAGAAAAAAAAAAAAATAGAGGGGCGCCTGGGTGGCTCAGTGGGTTAAGCCGCTGCCTTCGGCTCAGGTCATGATCTCAGGGTCCTAGGATCGAGTCCCGCGTCGGGCTCTCTGCTCAGCAGAAAGCCTGCTTCCCTCTCTCTCCCTCTCTGCCTGCCTCTCCGTCTACTTGTGATCTCTCTCTGTCAAATAAATAAATAAAAAAAAAAAATCTTTAAAAAAAAATAGAAATTAACTCAGGGGTATGAAAATGTTAAAACCTACGCACTCATTTACTAGCCAATTCCATATCTAGGAATCCACAAACAGAAAGACTTGCACCAGCACATTAGCACATAAGGATATATTTATAAATATGTTTATGGAAGCACTGTTTGACAAAATTATCTGAGGCAGTCTAAGTGGATATTAGATTAGGGACTGTTTAATCAAAGGCTCCTTTTTATTGTTTTTTTTTTTCATTTTTAATATCACTCCTAGGAAATACAGCCTAAGTAACACTTCAGTGTTAAAAATTTGTTTAGAAAATAAACCCAAGGGTAAACATACCTAAGTAAAAAAAAAGCTTCTCAGTGAGATCTTAAGCAGGATCCTCATAATCCTCCTTTTCTTATGTAATTCCAGAGCAAGATTCTGATGAGCACATGGCAGCCATAGACATACATTTGATTGCATAGACTAACACCAAGACAGAGATAGTCGGAAAAATCCAAAGATATTACACTGAGAATTTAGGGACAGGGGAAGAGCAAAAGAGGGAGTTTTTCCCCTGCATTCCTAAAACTCTGGTCTCTATTTCTGTGTCTACTTAGTGTCCATGGCCCATAATTTATATCCTTCCTCTTAAGAGAAGAAAAAGATAAAAGAGATGATGAAGGTGAATCTAAATTCCTGGGTGAGTCCAGCAAACTTACCATCACTATTAGCATGAGATTGAGTCCACAGAGCTCAGACTCCTCTTCAACATGAGAAATTTCCATTCTTGGTACTAAAAATATATTCCAAAAACTTTGTAGTAGAAAAAAACAAACACATAAGAAATAAGCTGTTTAAATTCTACTTAATCTCTATTTTCCCCATAAACTTTTCTTACCATTTCACTTCAGTCATCCTTTCCTCCAAGACTGTTGACTAGATGGGAGCTCTACTAGAGATGAATTTAGGATAAGGGTTGAATCTCATAAACACAGACCATCAAAGTGAAACGAATTTCATAAAAATTAAGTCTTTTTATATTTATCATGTTTACTTTTACAAGTATAAATGAGGGACAGCCTTCATGAGCAAAGCAGAAATATCCAGAAGCAATTCATATGTGTGGAAGGTTAGGTGTGGGAAAGTAAGGATGATTCAAGGAAATCTCTGTTACATTAAATAATATAATTGATCTAGGAAGAAGAAATATCTTTTAAGTCATATTTTATCACAAAAATTTATATTGTTGCAGGAAGTACTGTGATCATTGCTATTTTTTCCTTTTTTTTTTCTGGGATGCACTCCAATTTTATGTTATTCTTAAGGAATGTTAGATTAATTTAGTAGCCTTTATCTTAGTAAGTTTGACAAGCAATACACATTAAAATAGAAGAGAAATATACATTTATGGTAGTTATTTTAGATCATCACAAATATCCAAATAAGTATACAACTTTGTTCTAATGAGTTTTGTTTGTTTGTTTGTTTGTTTTTTTTAAGAACTTGGTTCTTTGTAGGGTAATCCGATAAAGTCAGCTGAATTAGGAGTTTTTGTCAAAATTTTTTTGCAAGTTTATGTATTTCATTAAGAAGCCAAACGCCAGAAGAGTAACACCTTTCATGATTCTAGAAAAAAAGAAAGAAAAAGAGAGCAAGAGAGAGAGAGAGACAAAGGGAGAAAGGAAGGAAGGGAAAACGGAAGGCAGGAAGGCAAGAAGGCAGGAAGGAAGAAAAAATTGCATATTGGAGAACATATGATGTGGGGCAAAACTCTCACTTCCCCAAATCTGTTTTATAGAGTGCCTTTTGATATAACCACAGGAGTAACCAAACCATGATGAAATTAATATAATCTCTGTATTTAAACAAAGTTAATATTCTGTCCATGTCTGGTTTAAAGTATTATCCTTCTGGGGCACCTAGGTGGCTCAGTCGGTGAAGCATCTGCCTTTGGCTCAGGTCATGATTCTGGGGTCCTGGGACTGAGTCCCACATCAGGCTCTCTGCTCAGTGGGGAGTCTGCTTCTCCTTCTCCTTCTGCCCAGCAACCCCCCACTCTCACTCTCTCGTGTGCTCTGTCTCTCTCAAACAAATAAATGTAATCTTAAAAAATAATAAAGTATTATCCTTCTAATAGTAAAGCAAATCTTGATGCTGTTACAGAGAAAAAGAATAGGGAATAGTGGGCATTACTATAGGGGAGTTAAATTCATTTCTGGGTCCATCATTTGCTCACTGTGTGACCTGGGTGAAATTAAATAATTTGCTCAAAACTGATTTTTTTCTGGGTATATTATTTATCTCTCATAATTAAAACATGCTGATAACTAGTTCAGTGCCTGCATATGGTAGATGCTCATTTAGTGATGGTTCTTACTTTAAGTGGATGCATTAATCTCACATCAATATTCTTGTTATTTTGTTGTTGTTGCTGTTGTCTTAATCTTCTGAAAATATGCCAGCATTCAATATTACAATGATGTAAGATTATAACACCATTTTTATACTTGTCATAATTTTGAAGTATGTATCATTTAAAAAGCTGTTAGTAGTGAGATCTTGCATAGTGAATGATGGTTACCTTATTAACACATAGTTTAGGACACTATTCGCACAGTGATATAACTTCACTGATTCATTTAGCATTTACTTTTTAAATGTAATTCCTCTAAATATTATTAAATTTATCTGAATAACTTGAATAGACATTTCTACAGTTGAAAAATGTGTTCTATACTATTTCCTTTGAAGATTTTATTTATTTATTTATTTATTTATTTATTTATTTATTTGACAGAGAGATGGAGAGAGAGCACAAGTAGGCAGATCAGCAGGCAGAGGGAGAGGGAGAAGCAGGCTCTCCAATGAGTGGGAAGCCCAATGTGGGGCTCGATCCCAGGACTCTGGGATTGTGACCCGAGGTGATGTCAGTCACTGAACTGAGCCATTCAGGCACCCCATATACTATTGCCTTTGAAAAGGTCTTCTTGAATGTATCCCAGAAATTGTGGAGGTGTTCTTCTCTACAGTACCAGATAACAAATCAAATGGCTACTTTAGGTAGATATTTACATTAATTAACATTAATTGATAAATGGTAATTGATATATGTACCAGGGATCTATAATCCTAATTAAAAACCCACTACTCTGTCTTGAGAGCTTCATTGAGAATGACACATGCTTAAAGTGTATTTGTGTGTTCATTAAATGTCAAAATCTAAAATAAGCTTGTTAAAACATTCTTTTTAGAATTTATATTCATCCCTCATCATTCTTCATGCATTTCCAGAGTATAGCTTGCATGTGAAATTTCATGAGATATGACATATATAGGTGTATGTGATATTATAAAAAAGATTAAATAATTTCAAGATGTAGTAGATTGATTTATTTAGGTATGAACGTGTTTTCTTCTCGAGAAAAAAAAATTAAAATCCAGAAACATAATTAACTGGACTGTCTCTGTCAATGTGACAAAAACTATGGTGACAGAATTTAAAAATCTATTTTATTTTTAGCCAACCCTGAAATCAAGGCACTTGGTTTTGATAATTCTATTTTAAAGTAAGTTTGAAGTCAGAAGGATTTAAAACTCAAATGAGGGACGCCTGGGTGGCTCAGTGGGTTGGGCCGCTGCCTTTGGCTCAGGTCATGATCTCGGGATCCTGGGATCGAGTCCTGCATCGGGCTCTCTGCTCAGCAGGAGGCCTGCTTCCCTCTCTCTCTCTCTCTCTCTGCCTTCCTCTCCATCTACTTGTGATCTCTCTCTGTCAAATAAATAAATAAAATCTTAAAAAAAAAAAACTCAAATGATATGGCATTCTATGTGCCTGTTTTTGATTTAATAATTCTTGCCTGCGATTTGATAAATAATGAGTGAATTTTCTTTGCTATAACCTGGGTTCATTCAACAAATCAATTAGATTGAAACATTGTTTATCACTGTGCAACTTAATTAGTTTTTGGGGCGCCTGGGTGGCTCAGTGGGTTAAAGCCTCTGCTTTCGGCTCAGGTCATGATTCCAGGGTCCTGGGATCAAGTCCCACATCGGGCTCTCTGCTCAGCAGGGAGCCTGCTTCCTCCTCCTCTCTCTCTCTCTCTCTGCCTGCCTCTCTGCCTACTTGTGATCTCTGTCAAATAAATAAATAAAATCTTTAAAAAAAAACTTAATTAGTTTTTAAAACAAGTTTAACATATCTTATGTCTTTATTTTCCTGAACATTTTGTTGTGTTTAGACTTCTGATAATTTCTGATAATTTTCTTATCATTAAACTAAACATTGTTTTCTTATCAAGTGAGAAACAGAAATATAAATATTTTATAGCTTTTTCCAAATAATTCAAGATTTATTCTGTTGAGTACTCTGTTACATATTGAGACCTCCACATTTAGGGACAGATGTGTGTGTGTGTGTGTGTGTGTGTGTAAAAGTATATTATTTGTATTTTGGGTTTGAAGTGGAGTAAGTGAATAATCCTAAATTTCTACCTTAAAAATTCTTGTTCTGCAGAAAAGTACACACATACACACATAACAGTAACAGTAAATTTGCCAACTGTTATCTGTATCAGTAAAAACTTTGACATTGCATAGCTTTAAAAAAAAGGAAAAACTCTTTTTAAAAGTATGCCATATTTATCCCCTGCATCTATATCTTCATTTAACTTTGAAATTATGTCGGGAATATTTTGTAATGTGTGTCTGAAAAAATAGGGTCTTTGTATTAATCAATAGTTCCCCAGCTGGGGATATGAGGATGATATCATTAATAGAAATAACTGTAGGAAAGGAGGATTTAGAGATAAGATAACTGGTTTTAATGTGGTAGAAATAGGCCTGGAAATTATTTTTTTTCCTCTTTATGCTACAGATGGGTTGTTTGATCTTGGTAGTGTCACTTCTCTGTTCTGCCTCAGTTTCTTCATATGTAAAATGATAGTATTAAAATAGACATCTTCTATGGAGCACCGAAATTTTCTTAGTCAGTGATTTATGAATGGTCGGTAATTATATTTAATGGGCACCTGGTGTATTGTTTTCCATTTGTCTCCAACCACTTAATACCTATGAGTCAGTTGCACTGGCATGGCTAGATTCTGAAGGATAATCAATAAAAAGTGGAAATTGCTAATGAATCTACCATACAACCCATTAGGTATTTTGCTGATGCAACAATTTTAAAATAATATGATTAATAATACTGTTTTAGTATTGGGAGATCTGATGAAGTAAGCAGTACCATCCTCAAAAATTATCTCAAACTAGGTGGTTCACGTTTCAAATGTTTATAAAACAGGAAAAATTTAAGACATCTTATTATCCCATTACGTTTTCTGAATTGGGATACAAACCCAGGATTGCAGCATCAGTGAGCTCAAAAATTCCCTTCCTACATAGCACTTTGGTTTTGTACTGAGATCTGTTCAGTACATATCTGCACAGTGACTCTTGATGCAGAAATTGTGAGCTGCCTACCCAGTATTCAGTCTCTCTTTCATTTTTATCAACTGAACCCAGGTTTTATTTAGGAGAACAAAGCCACTAGCTGGGAAGTTCCTCAGTTTTCCTTTCAGCTAGGGAAGATTGTGTGGCCTACTTCTAGGAAGAGTGAGGTACAAGGAAGTCATAAAGTAGGGGCTAATAAAGTTCTTTAAAGGAGCATACTCAGTTGGCATGCAACTTTTTGACACAGACCCTTGTCCTTTATTGGTGTGATAACATAGATCTGACAGTATCTCCCATGTGGTCACAAGGTGATGGCCCAGAGTGATTGAATCAACAACATCTACTTAATTTTAGAGCTCCTATTACCCAAAGAAAAATACAATAACCTTTCACTTTATTAAGCCAATGTTAATTATTTTCTCATAGGTCACACAAGACTCATTCTTAAATGATGGCTACTTGGATGATTGACAGGTGTATTTGATGAAGCAGTGGGAGAGTACAATATCTACATGACTTCAGAAACACACAGAGTTGTGCATTTTATCCTAGGTTTAAGTAGTCGGATACATTTTATAGACACAACAACATTCATGTCCAGTAGAAGGACTAAAAGAGAAAATCATTGTAAGCCATTCTGTAGCATAAAATAAAAAAATGATAGAACAAAAGTTCTATCATCAAATGTAGGTGTTCAGAAGGAATTACAATAGAGAGAAAACAAGGACAAATCATACTTCATTACAATTGTGTTTCCCTAGCCACACTTGGGACTGGCATACAAAGAACATAACCGACAATACCAAGTTCTGACAAATTAGAAGATCAACTTCTAATGCAATTAGCACTCAATAAATGTAGCAAACATTCACAGCGTTGTGTTCAGAACTTTACAGTATAGACAATAAAGGAGAAAACGTTTTAACTTACAATATTTATTTAATAAATATTGTTCAAATACTTGTCATTTGCTTTTTAAGATTTTTAGAATTTGAGGTACTATACTTTCTTCTGCATTCTTTCAGAGTCATATCATAAACTGTATATTAGATTAGTATAATCACAGAGAGATTTCATTCCAAGATTTTGAAAGACTGCCAAGACATAGCCAGAATCTAGTCCTCTTGATCTAGAATTAGATGACTGATTCGGAGCCAGTTGTTTGGTCTTTCTTAATTTTGGTTTCTTTATATTTAAAATGAAAATAATAATATCAAATTCACAAGACTGCTTTAGGATTAAGTAATTTAATAGATGTTATTATCAGAATAAATTGCTAAGTGAATCCAAAGAAGAGTGTGGGAGAGCAAAGAGAAAATTTTTAAGCATTAAGAGCCCCTCAAAAATATTTACCAATATAAAAACATGAAAAAAAGATCAAGTGGATGGATAAGAAGCAAGTTAGATCAGTTTTTAAATCAGGTATTTTGATAAGTGCATAGAAAACATTTGGGATGATATAGATCAAAATATTATGGGTAGCCACATTTATAAGATAAGATTATATTTGATGCTTTCTTTTTATATATCCTGGAAAAATACTTTGCTGTAGAAATTTTGCATATACATATATATATATATTTTTTTTTCCTCCTGCCCACCCTCTACAAAAACAAAGTTCTTAGCCTCTCTTTTATTTTCCTGAGGCTGCCAAAAACATACCACAAACGTGGTAGTTTAAAACAACAGAAGTTTATTCTCTCATAGCTATTGGGGCTAGAAATTCAAAATCAAAGTGTTGGCAGGGTCATGCTTCCTGTGAAGGCTCTAGGGAAGAATCATCTTTTCTTGTCTCTTCCTAGCTTTTGGCGGCTCCTGGCCATCCTCAGTCTTCCTCAGCTTGTAGAAAGAGGAATCACTACAGTCCTTCTATGTGTGTGTCTCTCTATGTGTCCTTTTTTTTTTTTTTTTTTTTTTTTTTAAAATAAGGAAACCAGTGGTTGGTTTTAGGACCCACCCTGCATCAATAGGACCTCACCTCAACTAATTACATGTGCAAAAGACCTTATTTCCAAGTAAGGTCACATTTTGAATTTCCAGGTGTTCATGAATTTTTGAGGGAATACTATTCAACCCACAGCCACCTCCTATTTCTAATTTTCAAGGCAAAGGCCTTCCATAAAGTGAATAACAAGCTTTGTTCTCCATTCTCTTCTCTTCTTCAAACTAAATATAGTATTAACCTACTTCATCAAATAGAATTATAATCTAACAAGCACCAGGCTGTTCAGCCTGGCAGGAACGTATGTGTGGGGCTCCTGGTATCCTTGGGCCCAGACATCAGATTTCCAGCTTCTGAAGCTCCCCACTCTCAACCAATTGTGCCGTCCCAGGTCCACAGCAGCATATGCGGTGACCACAGGCCCCATGCCCTAGGTGCAGTCCTTCCATGCAAGTGACCCAGGCAAAGATTCATTTCCTCCTCCAAATGTATTTCATTCTTTTCTTCGTCCTTCAACCTGCTTCGTGTTATCTCCCCTGTTGCTGCTGGGTTTTTTTTTATTTTTTTTTTTAATTATCTCACCTGTAATCACACAAGTCAGTTAAAAGCTATTGTGACAAGTTTGATTTTGTGCTTGAAGTGCACAGTGAAAATAATCTCGTATCACCTTCCTATGTTATAAAGATGTCTGGGTACCAGTAATAAGACTGTTGTACATTATTGAATCTGTGTTCTGTGATAAGAATTATGACCCAAACAAGGTGGGCCATAATTCACATGAATGATGTTAAGAATTCCTTGCTAGAACTCTACACTATAGGTAATATTACTATCACCTCTTATAAAAATGGGGAAAACTCAGAGCCAATATTAAGTACTTTGTTCAAGATCACGTATCTATAAATTGTCCCCAATCTATGATGGTTCCACTTAGGATTTTTCAGCCTTATGATGGTATGAAAGCAATATGCATTAAAAGAAAGTATACTTTGCAATTTGATATTTCCCTGGGCCAGCCATAAGTGGTAGGCTACTCTGTCATGATGCTGGGCAGGGGCAGTAGCCACAGCTCCCCATCAGTCATGTGAGCACAAGGATAAGCAGCCAGTGCAGTCACAGCTGTTCTGTACTCGTACAGTCATTCTGTTTTTCACTTTCAGTTCAGTATTCAGTAAATTACCTGAGATGTTCAACACTTTATCATAAGATAGGCTTTCTGTAGATGATTTTGCCTGATGCTAGTGTTCTGTGCAGTTTTAAGGTAGGCTATGCTAAGCCATGATGTTCAGTAAGTTAGGTGTGTTAAATGCATTTTCAATGTATGGTATTTTCAACTTATGATGGATTTATCAGGACCCATCATGAGTCAAGGAATACTATAATTGCCAGACTGGCATATGAACTCAAGCATTGCTCACGTTTTAGTGTTCTTTTTTTTTTTTTTAAAGATTTTATTTATTTATTTGACAGAGAGAGAGATCATAAGTAGGCAGAGAGACAGGCAGAGAGAGAGAGGAGGAAGCAGGCTGCTTGCCAAGCAGAGAGCCCGATGTGGGGCTCGATCCCAGGATCCTGAGATCATGACCTGAGCCGAAGGCAGTGGCTTAACCCACTGAGCCACCCAGGTGCCCCTCACGTAGTGTTCTTAACCATTATGGCATTCTCCTGAAATTCATATCAAGACTGTCCACACTTTGACTAGAAATTGTTCCCCATCTGCTTGAATCCAATATAGTATCAGGTTCTGATGGGAGAGGGAAACATGAGGTCAATAGTTCTAGTTGTTACCCTCTTTCTTCCAGGACATCTGGGAAATGTTTTGGGGATGAATTGATTGTGTGCGTGGGATCACCTACTTAGATTGACATTACACAACTAAAATAAAAAACAAGTGATTATCCAAGGGCACCTTCAGACATAACTTCTCTAGATGGCCAAATGATAATACTAGGGACTGTACTTCTCCATGGATCCCTTATTTCTGCTATCTCCTATGTTGCCATCTTTGCCAGGTTTCAAGAGATGATCTCAGAGAACTCCAGGCTATATCTAGTCTTCCAATAGTTCTAGCAAAAATAAGAACTATTTCTTCTTAATTTAGGGTATATGGATGCTAATCTAATTATATGCTCCTACCTGACCTAACTGATAAAGCCAGGAAAGTGTGATTATCTGGTTGGACAAAACTTTCTCATCCTTTGATCCTAAGATGGAGTTTCCTCCTTGCCAGGCATGAGAACTCAGAAGTGGAGAGGGAGATACATGAAGAAATTCAGAATAAATAAATACTGCAGATGGCAACACAGTAGATGTCTACTAAAGCTGAATCCCAAAGGTTTAACACAACGAGAAAGGACATTCCTGTAAGAAGAATGAGCTAGGTCCCCAGCTGCAAGTGGACACTCTCAAAAAATTATTGCTTCACTCTCTGCCCTCACTCTCTAAATAACCATTGTAAATAATTTTTTGCTATTAAAAAAAAAAGGTATTTGTCCTGATTGAATAAAAGTTGTGTTGTGAAAAATCCAGTTATTTTTCCTTAGCTATCCCGATCAGCAGGCGATTTGCTGAATGTTTTATCATAAATTATAATAATTACCATCTCAAACAACCAAATAACATTTGTAGTAATTATTATGTCCCAAAAGATTTTATTTCAGTGAACTTAACATTTTTCCCCACTTTTCATTCTGCATGTGCAACTGAGCTTACTGCAATTAAGGGTAGGGGGGTCAAACAAATGAAAACTACTAATGAGGAAAAAGAGGAAAGTCTTATCCTATTTTGTGGTTGTGTTGAATGTATTTTTTAGGTTACTGTAGTTCCTTAGAGCTTCCCTTAAATATTTCTGTTAAATTATCTCCATTGAAATCTACAACTGACTCTGTTGACATTCAGTTTTCTCAAATCTAGGTTCTGGATTTTTAGAATTTTATGAAAGTAAAAAAAAATCATGGGTCCCTAGTTTATTATTTTTTAATTTAAAAATATATTTGAGGGGTATGGTGAAGTATGAAAATCATGAGCTTTGGACTCTGAAAATAACCTGGCTTAATTTTTAAATCTGTCTTTCATACACATGCTCTTAGTAAACTAACTGAACCCTTTCAACCTTACAAGATAAAATTCTAAGAAATTACTACTACTGTCTCTTCAGAGAGAATGTATGACCAATTAGAATGTATTAAATTTTTTATCTACCATTTTGAATGTACATAATGGACACTGCATATGTATCTTATGTAAGACTTAGCAATCTAGCTGAAATATAAATATCAACTGAATGATGCTTAAAAACTATAATCACTGGGGCACCTGGGTGGCTCAGTGGGTTAAAGCCGCTGCCTTCAGCTCAGGTCATGATCCCAGGGTCCTGGGATGGAGCCCCGCATCAGGCTCCCTGCTCAGCAGGGAGCCTGCTTCCCTTCCTCTCTCTGCCTGCCTCTCTGCCTACTTGTGATCTCTGTCTGTCAAATAAATAAAATCTTAAAAAAAAAAACTATAATCACTAATTACATATCATTATATCAAAGAAATTAGATGGGATATTCATTGACTACCTTAAATATTGATATTGCATCCAAAACATGAAGTTAGTAAAAGATGAAAACAATAAAATTTAATTCTTGCTGCTTATATTGTAGATCCCCAAATATTCAAAAAATTACATTACCTCATTATTTAAATACATTTATTTATATAATAGTTTGCTTCCCTCACTATGTTTTTTCTTTACTGTGTCTTCTTCTTTTCCAAAAAAACATTATTATAGCTACAAAAATATTTTGATTTTTTTAAAGGTGCAAATCATTGCAAGGGGGAGGAAATATAGCAAGGGCTATCTCCAGCTTTGAACTTTCTGGGTTCAAATCCCTCTTCTACTTCTTGCTAACTTTATGTTCTGGGAGAGCATTTTAATTTCTTTAAACTTCAGTTCTCTAATTAGTAAAATGTGAATCAGAACATGTAATTCATAGGGTATTAGAAGATTAATTGAGTTATTGCATTTAATATGATTAACACAGAGCATGGTAACTTAGTCTACGTTTGATAAATGTTAGTTTTTCTTTTTACCATTAATGCTGAGGTGAGGAAGGTTAAAATGCAAACATATAGGCTGGCCATGATAATTTGTTGAGCAAGTAGATATAACCCAAAATTTGTTGCCAAGCTTCATAGAAATCAATATCACAGGAAAGCATTTTTCCCCCTATTGTGTTAGGAACCTATAATTTCTATCAGAAGAGCAAAACTCTTTCTGCCACTTACCTCAATGTTTTTTTCTCAAGTAATGCTTCTTCAGGGAGCATACAGAGTAGTGTATGGGTTAATGTATTTGGCAACAACTCTCTAGTAATTTCAAAGCAGATTTTCTAGAGCTCATTCATATCACTGCTGGAAGTGGGTTATAGGAAACCAAATCACAGTTGAGTAAAAACCCCAACAGAGGCTATGTAGTTTATGATGAGCCAGTGTGTGCTTTGAGATTAAAATGAAAAATAAATTAGAAATTAAAACATGTTTTTAAGTTAAAATAAAAAGGCAAACATCTCTCCCACATGTAAAAGTGAATACTTTACTGCATACCAGAATCATTTAAAATCCTTGTTAAGTCTATACATTTCTGGGCCAATACCTCAGTGATTCGGATTCAACACTTTTAGAGTGGGATCTAGAGACCTGAAGGTTAAATAACATCGTAGGTGGATTCTGATGCAGGTGGTCCAAGAAACAATCACTCCCTTAAGAGTGTGTGTGTGTGTGTGTGTGTGTGTGTTTTCTATATAATAGGTAAAATGGATCAAAAATAATTTAAATAAACTTGTTTGAAAATCCTATAAAACACATCATCCTCTCGAAATGTCACATCAAATCAGTATATTAGAAGCCTTGAGGTGTTCTTCATTAGTAAAACAAATTTATCCTTACTTAATGTTATGTTCCACAAACATATTTGTCAACAAAGCCATTTTAGCAATTACAAATATCAATACTTCTTGTAAACACTGTTGATGTTCCTCCTGATCTTCTCAAGTGGGCTGGTTTCCCATCCCCCAGATTCTGCCCAAGTTAGGCAAACTTTGTGGTGCCTTTCATACTCCAGAGCATCAGGCTGAGACTCCAAGCAAGACCACATCTTTGCTTTGCTCCGCCCCCTGCCCTTATCCTGTTTCCTCCAGTCCCCTTTCTGCACAGGATTTTGCCGAGAACATTGCCTCAGTAAATCTCTTTCTCAGAAATCTCCATCTCAGAATCTGCTTCTAGGGAACTGATCTAAGACATTCTACTGTTGAAACTCATGTTACATAAAACACACTTTTAAGAAAAACTGAAACAGAAGAGTAGAGGTTCTGTATCTGTGACACACCATCCCCTTTCAGGATGGTGTGTCATAGATACACTGAAAGGATAACTTACTTCCATCACATCTTCATTGATTTGAATAATTGTTGAACACCATGTGTAGCCCGTTTGCCTGTGGATATCTTGAGTGTTGAAACTTTGCCTCATTCATTGCCTCTATCCTTAAAGGTTCTTACAAGCATTGTGAATAACAAAAATGTTTCCTCAAACTGTTCTGACAATGCCTAGCAAGGGCATCTTATTAGGCAGTACTGCACGCTATTCTAGAGTACAGGCTCTGGTTCATAAAACCTTTGTCCACATTTGATTTTATCATTTATTTGATCTGAGGCAAACAAATTTGCCTGTTTTCAAATAGATATTAAGGTACTTACTTCAAATGTGTGTTTTGAGGATTGCTTTCCTTTGCAAAATGGAGTAAATATATTTAGCTTAAATATTTTCATGATTATTCAAGGCAATAAATAGTATTTAACTTGGTAGCTGGTACTAAGATCCTTAATATTTACTAAGCATTACTGTCTAGCACACTATCTGGCACAGTGTAGGCATTTTGGAAAGTTCTTTTGGAACAAATATTGTTGAATATTTAGATAATCAAGTAACTTCAATATCTTTCACAAAGACAGTAATTCACCTGGCATTGCGTTATTTTCCTTTTTTAAATAACCCAGAGGCCACCTCAAATCCTCTCTGGAAAAAGGCAGAACTTTGAATAACAGTAAACAGATTTCTCCAAGCAGTATATGGTTAGCATATACTGCATGCAGGCAGAAGCAAACACAGGAACCAGTTCCTGAGGAAAATACCATTTCCGTGCAAAAGTATTTGATAAAAAGTGATAATCTTCTTATATTTACTACATCTATCAGAGAATGTAAAACCCTTTTTTTTTTTAAACTTCTTGGTTTATGCCAAATATGTCTGTGGAAATGCTGTGTGGACAGTGAGAAATGGATCCCCCTACCCCCACATATACACACCGAAGCACACACATACATCGTTCTTTTGTTACGTTCACAGACATTTTGAAATGCCCAAAGCCAGGTTAGTAAGTCAAGTTAAGTCAAGAGGGTATTTTCCCAAAGATTGAGTAACACAGCAATTTGCCTGTTGGATCACACAATCTCATCCCAAGAGGGATTCAGCAAAGCTACTTGAAAAGGAGATAGGAGCTGCTTTCTGTTGCTTTTGAACAGTTTTTTATAGGTAACTGATAAGAGAGAAAAATGAAGAGAGAGAGAGAGAGAGAGAGAGATTGAATTATCCTATTTGGTTCTTTCAAGTTTCAAGTTTCTTTCCTGTGAGCTGCTATATATATTACCACAACTTGAAAGACAGTAAGAGGGGAACCAGACCTCCCTCCGATCTTACATTTCTCTGACATTCCTTCCATCCTGGGTTTATGAAAAATGCCAACTGTCTTTAAACCGTCTCCTGTCCTAAGGAATTCTGTAAATATAACCACCCTAGTCGATCTGCATTTGGATCCAAGCTAGTGATTGTGCAGTTAGCCATGGCCACAACACTTTTATCCTGCGGTGACAGACGACACTTCATTCCCATCTTCCTGTAGCTGGGCTTACAGAGTATGCCTTAGCCTATGCATATATTTTCCTCCTTTGCATGAGTAGTGCATTCAGAGTCTGGTCAGCTGGGTGCAGACTGTCTTCAAGGCACCTCCACAGAGGGACTTACATGATTTATTCAGATTCTCATTCTCTTTCCCCTTTTCTTTCACTTCTACCTCTTAAAAATGATTCCCTTGGCCGTAACTACTTAATTGTATTATCATAGTCCAGTCACCTGAACTTCCTGTTCTATTTCTTCATCTGAAACAATGAAGATAAAAATACCATCCTTCTTGGGGCACCTGGGAGGCTTAGTTGTTGAGCGGCTGCCTTCGGCTTGGGTCATGATCCTGGGGTCCGGGGATCGAGCTCCATATCGAGCTGCCTGCTCATCAGGAAGCCTACTTCTCTCCACTCTCCCTGCTGTGTTCCCTCTCTTACTTGTCTCTTTCTGTCCAATAAATGAATAAAATCTTAAAAAATAAAAAATACCATCCTTCTTTAAGAAAAAAAAAAAAAAGGTGGGGGGTGAATATTCCAGGAGAGAACAAAGAAAATGCCCCACTCTTGCTTGGTCTGATCGGTCTTCTCCTACTTGCTTACTCCAGTGAGTCTCAACATCCATGAAGCATGACATTTCTATGGGGAATGAGGAGAGAATTGAATTTCAGGGTCTGCCCTGCCAACTCAGAGATCAAGCTTGATCAAAGCCACTGTTCAAATGAACATCTCCTTAAACACAGTACTGTCCATATATATTCATATTTAAAATCAATAGACCTATACCATATCTTCCACATGTCAGAACCGAGGTAGAGATTTGTTTGGTAAAACACATTATTTTGCTTCTAGAAGTTAGATTCTGGGTTCCAACTCGGACCTATCTGTGTTGGTGCCAGCTATGTACCAGTTTGGGTCCGACTGTGATTGCTGAGCTACCCAGTATCTCAGATCCTACTGTCAGACATGAGTTTACACAAAGATGTTTACCATTATTGAAGGATGGGAGTAGTTAACCTCAGTCAGGCAAGATCCATTGTTTGTTATATTCAGGCTGCAGGCTTCATTTTGGGGGGGGGGCGTGGTTTGTTGTTGATAATGATGTTGTTGTTGTCATTTTCCACAGGGAATGTCTTTACTTTCTCGGGTTGTCTAATGACAACTCATGGGTTTTTTTTCCCACAGATTTATAATTTTCATTAAGAAAAAACAACGGGAAGTAATAGATTATGCCACCTCATTTGCGTGTGCCATTTTTTCACAGACTCTTTTTTTTTTAACAAGCAAGTTTTTCATCCCTCACTTTTTATCAGTTGAAGAAATAAAATAAGGGAAGTTCAAGTAACTTGACTAAAATCATACAAATAAGTAGAAAGCCTGGGACTTGATTCATGACCTACTCTTACCTCTTTGTGATGATATTTGCATTATAGAATGTTGCTTTCAAATATCCTGTAGTATTTTTCCGGGAAAAATAGTACTCAGTGTTCATGTCACCCTGATGGATTATAGAGGTAGAGTTTATGCAGATTTTGTAAGCCTAATATGATAAGAAAGTACTCTCCTTTGAAGAAGAAATTACTGAGTCACTAATTTAAAATTTTATGATCTGGTACCAGAGCTATAATAACACTGAAAATTTCAGGCTAAAGAAAAATCATGAGGGCAATAATTGTGTCATTTTCAAGATAGTAGGCTATTTCAAAAGCCCCAAGCCACATGTACTTTACCTTTGATCATATAAACGTGAAAACAAGTTTTACCCTGTTATGCGCTGGTATAGCTATTCTCTCTTTCAAGCTGCTCTCCTCCTCTCTCTGCCCCCCTTTTTAATTTTAGAAACTAAAGAGTCAATGTCATTTAACATTTCTATAAACTGGCCTATATATTTTTGTTTTAGGTGTCCATCTGCCTAGGATGCCACCACCCAACTTCTCTACACATTAAACAAACAGAGAGTCATTTTAAGTAGATTATTTTTTAGATACAGTGTGAAAATAGGTCAACTATAAATGTATTGAACAACAAAGAGATGTATTACTGTGTATAATAAGAAGTCTGATAGTAGTCAGGATTCAGAGTTAGTTAAACTCTATTGAGTGAATGGATATGATCAAGGACTAAGGTTCCTACTCCTTCTCCAGAGAGAGTGTACTGAGGATAGCAAAGTTTGCCTTTTTTTTTTTTTTTTAATCTCAAAATGGAGGGCTCAGTTCCAAGTGCCATATGCTACAAATGAAGAACTATTCCTTCCCTAGGGCCCCATTTAAGGAGTAAGGAAAACCTTTCCCAGAAGCCCCTTAGCTATTGCTCCATCATGTGTCATTATCCAGAATCACGTTACATGTCAAGACCTAAATCTGTCATTGATGATGGAAATGGCTCCATCCTGATTGGTCTAGACAAATTCAGATTTCATTGGCTGAAGCTGGGGCTATGGCTGCAATGGCCTCTCCTGAAGAACTTGACTGTGGCTAATTCAATCAACTGTAGTTTTTTAAACAAGAAAGATGATCGGATGGGCACCATGCAGATCACTATTTGGGTAGGGAACCAAACTTCTTTGCAGCTGTATTCTCCAAAATTAAGGTATTAAATTTTTTGTGAAGTCTTCTCCAGTCAGACTGGACAAGGTTAATTATTTCCTTTTCTGCACTATATCTGAACCTTGTACATACCTTTACTGTTATAATTATTCTGTTGCATTGCCCAGAATAAAATTAAATGGGGATCTCTCCTACCAGTAGTGAACTCCTTAGGGCAAAAAAGAGCTGTTTTATTCATCTTCATAGTCACAGCCCCTAACAATGACTGGCACATAATTGGTTCTCAATGAGTGTTTACTAAGTATAATTGGAAAGTAGATTCTATTTATAAATGTAATCATTTTAAAGTGTAATACATCATTTATGATAAAATTTGAAGAGAAAATTTCACTTTGCTCATAAAAAAGGGCCACGGCTACACTAACATTATAAATGATAGTTAAGAAAAAAAATTACAGCCACATGGAAAAACACTTATTATAAAATGAGAAGAGCAAAATATATAGATTTGAACCTATGCTAGATAGATGAATAGATATGTTATAAAACAAGTATAACAAAATATTAAAAATAGAATTCAGATGATAGGTACAAATGTAGTCACTATAAATATTCTTTCAGCTTTTTAATGTTTGAAATTTGGCATGGTAAAATCTTAGAAAGTAAAGCATTTCAAAATTTTCTTTGGTTATAATTGCATTAACTATTTTGGAAACGTGCATATAAAGTAAGAATTTGTGGAAAAAATTAATGATTAGTCAAGGTGATGAGATTGTGAAGTACTGTTTTTTTTTCCTTTCCTTTGAATGACTGTTCTCCTGTGGTTTGGGTGAGGCAGTTTCACATGGCGAGAAAATCCACACTGAGCCCTGTTATAGTGGAGTCAGGAAATATAAAATACTTTTGGTTAAAGACTAATTTATGTGTAGCAAATTATAGAGGAAGGAATATTTAGTTATAAATAATAACCTAATACATTAGTTAGTCATATAGAGAAATACCAAATTACATTTGTAAACTAAGACCTAACATCTGAATTTAATCATTTTTATAATAAAAGTCATAAATATGAGAAGATGTAGAAATAAAATGGAAGTGGGAAATACTCATTATTTCTTTTGTCCTAATTCAGTTTTTCCTATATAAAAGACTCCAGGAATATTAGTTTAATAAACATCTATTGATCACGTAGTAAATTTCAGCCACTATGCCCTTCAGACTTCGAATTGTGTCTAAAATTCTCCATCTGCAGGTAACTGGGAAGAACGAAATTATTCAATAATACTGAGCAGTGTACAGTCCCCTCTGTCTATTATTATTTTTTGTCTTTTCTAATATAAGATGAACATCCACCAGTATCAATTCTATTTAATTCTCTCCAGTCTATTTATTCACCGAGGGCACATATAACTTTGCACCTAGGAGCCAAGCACAGCATTTACTGATGCCTGGAAACAGGTGTGTCCAGCTAATGGGGTCTCCCTTCTGCTGACCATGACCTCTCCAGTATGAAGAGCACATCTCTGCAGCCAAGATTCACCTCTAAGGTAGAAAAAAGAAGGTCCCTTCTGGTGGAGAAAATGAGATTGATAATAGGGAAGTGATCCCACTGTAAAATTAGTGCCACAATTAACAGATTAATGACGGTTGTGTAGGATTTGGCTTCCTGAGGACACAGTACAGAGGGAAGAGTCAGTTCAATCAAGCTTGTTCCTAACACAAAGTACATTTTGCTTTACAATTGAAGTGTTTTTTCCCCCCCTTTGGATATGTATTTTTTTTTCCATTTGTGTGTCTGTGATTATAAATATGAATTTATAAAAACACACAAGCATATTAGCTGCTACTAATGAAGACAGTAATTGCGTTCCTTCCCTGTTACCACTGTAAGGAGATACCACAAACTTAATGGTTTAAAGCAACACAAATTTATTATCTATGGTTTTGGAGATTAGAACGATGAAATGGTCTCAGGTTAAAGTCAAGGTGTCCTCAGGCTATGTTGTTTCAGGAAGCTGTAGAGGAAAAATACTTTTTCTAGTCTTTTCCAGATTCTAGAGGATGTCCACCTACTTTGGCTCCTGGTCCCCTTTCTAGCTCCAAAGTCAACAATGGCTCACATTCTGTCACTCTGGCATTTAACCTTCCACATTTAAAGTACCATTTTGATTAAAGCCCATCATAGAATCCAGGACCATTTTTTAAATTCCTTTGTCGGGGCACCTGGGTGGCCCAGTCAGTTAAGCTTCTAAGCCTTTGGCCCAGGTCGTTATCCCAGGGGCCTGGGATTGAACCCTGACTCAGTGGGGAACCTGCTTCTCCCTCTGCCTGCCACTCCCCCTGCTTGTGCTCGCTCTCTGTCATAAATAAAATCTTTTTAAAAAATTCTATTGTCAGCTGATTAACAACCTAATTAACACCTTGCCATGTAACACGTGTATTCATAGTTTGCAAGACTTAGGACATAGACATATGGGAAGATGGATATTCTCCTTACCTTACCACAACCACTAGTTGAAAGAGATTATTCATTTATATCTTACTTTTCTTTCTTTCTTTCCAGAGAATGAGATTTAGTGAACGTATTATGTATTGGTCACTTTACTGAATGTTAGACCTATTGTCACTTATTTATTGTATTTTTCTTATGAGATAAATGATTTTAAAATATCATTTTCCCCTTTAACAATAAGGAAACTAGGATCTCGAGGACTAAAATGTTTACAGAAGGGGGATGATGGTTTTTTTCTTTAAATCTATCTAATTCTGAAACCATCCCCTATGCTTGAGTCATTACTTTATAACCAATTAAACTCAAGAAAAAAAATAATTGATTTCTCAAATTATTTGAACTCTAAGATTTGAAGAGAATGAGGAAAACAATGTAAACAATTCGGAATATTCTCAACAATCAGAGAGAAATTAAATTCTTAGATGACATTTATATGAAAAAGGCAGTCTCTATTCAGTAGATAGCCAAGATGTAAATACCTTTTGTATCCTTAAATTCTAGTCCCAGGAGAATACTGCTGCAACTGAGCAAGTACTCCAGTTACTAATTCACTAATTCATTCAACCGTATGTATTAAGCCTTAACTGTATGTTGAAAGAGCATCAGTGTGTACGTACAAATGGTGGGACAGAACTGTTCTGGTTTCTGTCTTTGTGGAGTCTATGATTATATCAGGAAAATGAAAATTAATCAAATAGCCAATAAATAGATAATAACTTGTGACCCTGATAAGAGCGAAAAAGGGCCAGATTTGAAAGCACAAAGTGGGGATTGATCAAGTTGTGCAGGTGATGGAAGACATTACTGAAATGAAATTAGAAGTTTAGGCAGAAGTTAACCAGACTAAGATGGGGAGGTGGAGCTTTCCACTTGAGAGAATTGACTGAGCAAAAGGCCTTTGAGGGTGAGGGAATGGGTGATTCCCAATCTAGGAGACCAGGGTGGATGGGGGATGGGAAGAAGGGAGGAAAATGGTGCAAGGTGGGCTGGGAGAGGTAGACACAAGGTATGCCATGCAGTGCACACCATTGTTACCTATCTGGACAACAAAACTTAGCACCAAGAAGGCAGGTTGGTACTCAGCACAAAGGAGGGTGTGCAAAGCATAGCATCTGAGGAGGGTCTAGATTGCTCTCTGTGCCAGGTGAGACCCATCCTTTCCCTGGGAACCATCTGGCATACCAGATTCAGAGCAAACCTCACATCATTCCAGATTGCTTTATTAAGTTAGATGTTGAAAACATGTGCTCCATCCCATGATGCCGAGCTCAGTGTTTGACATTGTCACTCCCCAGGGAGAGTGGGCCTCCAGGGCACCAGAAGAGGCCATAATAATCACGTAGGTAATTTACAGCTGTTGTAACATTATGGAACCCCAGAGCCTTACAGAGTTAGCTTTCACCACATTTAAAGAGGAAAATGATGGTAATTAAAAATGGCATTTCTAATTAGTGAGAGGTTAATTAGTGAGAGGCTGGAAGGACTGAGGAACACAGGTCTCCCATTTCCCAATCCTCTGTTCCCTTGCAACGGGCTGCAGTGTTCTCTACTTTTCTCTTGCCTGCAAGGTAGCTGTGGACCTTGGGGCAAGTTTTTTCAATGTGTTTGGCTACAGTCTAAGTTTTGATAAGGAGAGCAGGATGTGTCTCAGTGTTTGGTATGGGACAGAGATAAGGATGTAGATGAGCTATACAGCCAACACGGGTTCAACACATTTTCAAGACTCAGCAAAGTAAGAGGATCCCAAACTGCCAATGCACTTTACTCCTATGAGAATATTGTAGCCTCTCTCACAATCTGTTTATTCTTGTTTTACAGTCAAAACTATTGTGATTACTCTGAATAATTGACACAAGTTTAGTAAGGGAGGTAAATGACTCCTAGTATATATTCTGACAGTAGAGAGAAGGGAGAGTTGAAGGACAAAAATAATGAAGACTATACTAAAAAAAAAAAATCAAAACAAAGTAAATTTTTTAAAAAAGCAATTCAAAAGCAAGAATTAGTAAGAATGTCCCTATTCCAATACACAATAAGCTATGCATATCTCTTTTGGTACCTACCTTATAATAACCTATAGCTTTATTTTATCTTTTCAAGATGATTCAGGATTATTAAATTTATTTCATCTATTTAATTAGACAAACATTTTTCTATAATGTTTCATATACTTGACTATCTTTTTTAGAGATTTATTTTTATTTATTTGAGAGAAAGAGGATGTGAATGGGGTGGAAGGGCAGAAGGAGAGAGAGAATCTCAAGCAGACTCCCCACTGCATGTTGAACCCTATGTGGGACTTGATCTCACCACCCTGCGATCATGACCTGAGCTGAGATCAAGAGTCAGACGCTTCACCAACTGAGTCACCCAGGTGCCCCTTGACTGTCTTCTTAATCACCACAAGTTTAATGTAGCAAAGGGCTATGAGTCTGTGTTCATGTCTGTGCAGTGCAACCTAGCATTGCTTGTCCTTTTAATTATTAAAAAAAAAAAAAGTCGTAAGAAAAGACTAATCCCCATGACCCCCTTCCATGAGTAAAGTTTAGATAGCATAAATTGCTTTATACTGTGTGAGGTGTCTTTATATTCTCTGAAGGATACACATTGTAAATTCAAGAAATCATAATGTTAAAGGTCAATTAACATTTCTGTTTTTTTAGAAAAGAATCCTTTTTTTTTTTTTCCACATTACACAGAACTCTGTGGAAGTAACTCAAGAGCCAATAAGGAAGTTTGGTGGGGACAGAGGAAGTTTACTCACGAACCAAAATATTTGTTTGTTTATTATTAAGCCCTTCTATTTAAGATCTAATTGGGGGAAGAGTTACGATAATTGTTTTAAAAGTAGTTGCTTTTGAGAAGGAGAATTTGTCACAGATTAAGGACCTACTATGTGTGAAGCTACTTTATATATCCATTATATTCGATGACTGTTATCGCAACCTTGTCAGTAACAACAGCCCATTTCACAGATGAAGAAACCAAGGCATGTAGATTAAATTTTCTTTTTGTAAATCAGGCTGCTCTATCAAGTAAAGCCAGAAGAAAAATCCATGATTTATGTGCTATTGAACCCAAAATCATTCTTAAGGATTAAATTTACTAATGCCTTCACATCTGTTCTCAAAAGATAAACTTACTTGTCAGCAGATTGTCAGCCTTCCTAATTTTCATTTCTCGTGTTTTTGCTAAATGCAAAAGTTGTTTTTCATTCTGGTGTTCTTGTGAGACTCTTCTTTTTTGTGTGTGTGTATGTAACACTTTTTTTTTTTCATTAAATTCAACTTTTTTAACTTAATTTCTTTTCAGCGTAACAGAATTCATTGTTTATGCACCACACCCAGTGCTCCGTGCAATATGTGCCCTCCATAATAGCCACCACCAGGCTCTCCCAACCTCCCACCCCCCGCCGCTTCAAAAACCTCAGATTGTTTTTCAGAGTCCACAGTCTCTCATGGTTCACCTCCCCTTCCAATTTCCCCCAACTCCCTTCTCCTCTCTAACTCCCCATATCCTCCATGTTATTTGTTATGCTCCACAAATAAGAGAAACCATATAATAATTGACTCTCTCTGCTTGACTTATTTCACTCAGCATAATCTTTTCCAGTCCCATCCATGTTGCTACAAAAGTTGGGTATTCATCCTTTCTAATGGAGGCATAATACTCCATAGTGTATATGGACCACATGTCTTCTTTTATTTAAGGCTTACCATCTTTGTGTGGCCTTAGTAAATCGTCATTAAAAGAGTATAGAGATGTAGAGATCAACTACAGATCCCTTAGCCCTTGACAAGGAGAGGTGGTAATTTTTTTTTTTACACTCCTGAAGATGATCCTATGACCATGTAGATTATTAAGCATTGGTGATTCTCTCTCTCTCTCTTTTAATTTTAATTCCAGTATAGTTAAACAGTGTTATACTAGTTTCAAGGCATTAGTGATTATTTTTTTCTATTTGCTGCCAGAATAGATAACCACAACTTGTTGACTTAAAACAACACAGCACACACATAGAATCCCACAGTTCTGTAGGTCAGAAGTCCGAAGCCCGATGAATCTCATCAGGCTAAAATCAAGGTGATGGCAGATGTGTATTCCTTTCTGTGTTCTCAGTGGGAGAATCTGTTTCCTTGCTTTTTTCTGCTTCTAGAGGCTGTCTACATCCCTGGGCTCCTGGACCTATTCCGCCATATTCAAAGCCAGGGATGTTGCAACTCTCTGACCATTCTTCTCTAATCTTCTTCTGACCATAGCCTGTAGAAGATTCTTTGCTTTTAAGTATTTGTGATTCGTTTGGGCCCAACCGAACCATCTGATACTCTCATTTCAAGGTCCTTGACCCTAATGATATCTACAAAGTCCCTTTTACTATGTAAAGTATGTTTCATAGTTTCTGGGAATTAGGACTTGGGCATCTTTTTTAAAAAAGATTTTATTAAAAAAAAAAAAAAGATTTTATTTATTTATTTGACAGACAGAGATCCCAAGTAGGCAGAGAGGCAGGCAGAGAGAGAGAGAGGAGGAAGCAGGCTCCCCGCAGAGCAGAGAGCCAGATGTGGGGCTCGATCCCAGGACACTCGATCCCAGGCCCCTGGGATCATGACCTGAGCCGAAGGCAGAGGCTTTAACCCACTGAGCCACCCAGGCGCCCCTAGGACTTGGGCATCTTGATGGGCTCTTATTCTGTTTTCTGCAGTTAAGGTGGGTGTGTCAGTTAGGTGCACTCATCTACATAGAGGATACTAACATAACAATGAATAAATCTGTGAAGACATTGAGTTTACCATAAACCTGGAACAAAGGAGTCAGGTGATTTCAAATTCATATAGTGGTTTCAGCATGAAAACCTGAATCCTTCTCTCATGTTTTCGTGCCATGCTCAGGTGTGACTGCTATGCTTGGGCTCTTGTCCAGAAATCACAAAGAGGCTGCCTTACCTACAACACTGCTTTCTCAGACAAATGTATTCAAAGCAGAAGAAAGGAGAAGAGGTCTCACAGGTGGTCTTTTCTTATGCATGTGTTTTTGTTGTCAAGATGAAAGAAAATCTGTTTCAGAAATCCTCATATATCACCTATTTTCATGTGGACCCAAACTGTATAATTAGGCTGCACTTATCTGCAAGGAAAAAAGGTAAAGGAAACTGAGATTACCTTAGTATACCAATCATGATTCATACCTACCTTCCTAGAATGTTTTTCTAATAGTTCCTGATTCCCATCAGGTTCCATAGGCAAGAAATAAGGAGGAAGTGGCCACTCAATGGCCATTTCCTCCTTATTTCTTGCCTATGGAACCTGTTGGACAGGATCTACACAAGGGCATATTCTGTATTAGACCTATATTTTTCAAGGTTACTATAGCAGCAAAGTGAATATGTCTAAGTTACCTAATATCAGTTATTGTGCAAGATGTAGGCATTCACTGAATAATTAGTACAATTCTAATTCACCCACTAATACGGTGTCCTGTTGTTCTGGAAGAGTTAGCTGCAATAACATAAAACATTCCAACATAATGTTTTATCATATGATATAGGATAATGCCATGTGTTACAATAATGATTATTATAAAACTTATTAAACCATTTAATCATATAGACATATATATGGAGAGATGATACACTGATATATACTTTTCACCTTGCCCTCCATAGTCCAATAAAGATCTCCATTTCTTATATAACCAGCTCTCATATAATTGAACTAAAGCTTGAAATAAAACTGATATATTCACTACATATTAATAGACTCTTAAATTTTCTTAGGTATGCTAGAGGAGCTAGTTGTATCTACTGTCCTGAATTAGTGAATTTGAGCATTCTAGAGGGAGACAGTCTAGTTGTGAGGAGCTATACAATCAGAACGCCAAGCTCCCAGCCTTGGACCCACCATCTAATAACTGTCTGAATATCAGCAAGCTGTTGTATCTCTCTGAGCTTTAGTTTTTCAACTTTAAATTGGGAATAATAATAATAATACTTAGTCTAAATTCATGATGACTAAACGAAAAATATAAATGCTCTTGGAAGAATGTCTTTTTAAAAAGTAGAATGTCACTATATAGTTGTATTTCTTTCTTTATTTATATCCCACTATTTAGTTATATTTCCTAGAATATAACATAATTGCAATCACAAGATGCGAGGCAAGAAGCAGCATAGTAAAGTGATTATGAACGAAATGTTGACATTAGATAGCTATAGATTTCATCACCCACTCTGCTACTTTACTAATTCAGTGGACTTCATTTATTTATTCAAATTTGCAAAGCCTCAGTTTTCATGTTGTCAGAATGGTTATAATGACCACACTAAGTTCCCAAGATTATTGTATTAAATGAGTCCTTCTATGTAGTGTGCTTAGTTAAAACAATGACTGCTATGCAAAAATCACTCAGTAAGTATTAGGTGCTCTTCTTTATGTTAATGAAAGACAGTGATTAGAGAGAACATTTCATTAGGGAGAACCATCATCAGCGTATTCCCTCCTGTTCCAGGCCAAGTACGGGAGTCTTCTGAGAACTGCTTAGAGAGGTAGAATTTGGGAGGTTAGGTTATGCCATCTCAAACCTCTGTGGGGAAAAAAAAAATGCTAAAGGTGAAGCTAAGTCCTAGCAGTAATAATGTAGAATGAAAAGTTGTGGGGTCCAATGAGGGTGAGATTCCCAAGGAACCTTGCTTTGTTACAGGTGGGTGTTGCATGAGCCAGACATGTCTCACCTTAAAATGGACTAAGCGCAAACAGATTGTATGGATAAGCCAGTGCCTGAGCAGGGCTTTCTATCTGTGGGATTGATGAGCATTCATCCAAGAAATGGCAACTGCCATTCTGCACATGGCTTAGAGGAATGCTAAGGAACCCTCAAAATCATTTTCCTTAGAAAGAACCAGTGTTGAGATGTTTGCTAAGCTAAGAAGTTTACAATATAAGTTAAAACTCGTTATATAAAAATGTGTTCACCTCTCCCTCATCTCTTAAAAGAAGTGGTCAGCTGCCTAAAAAGTAGGGACTGAAGAAAGGTGTTGAAGAGAAAAACAAGGTAGAGAAGAGAAAAAAAAAAAAGTTAAAAAAAAAAAGAGAGAGAAAGAAAAAGAAAAGAAACAAAAGCATATAGTGATGCTCTCAGCTTCCTTCCCAATTAGCTGACTCTGGATTTGGGGCTGGATTTGAAAAAGTAGAAAAAAAATAAGTTGGTAATTCAAATTCATATTATGAAATCTTGATTTTAAAATTATTAGCCAAAAGATGTATTTATGAAGTATTGAATGTGCCAACATAGTAGGTCAACAAATTAGGTCAATAAAGCATATGTGTGGGCATCCTTGGTTGGCCAGGTTGCAACTTCTGAATTAATATTTTATATTCTGTATTGACTTCCAGTCCTGAGGTACATATTGACTTCCAGTGCTGAGTCCTTTTTTCATTTGCAAACTCTTGGTTGAACTGATGACTTTCTAATTATGGGAAACTCTAATACTTGTAAATAGAATGGAAGGGCACAAGGGTTATGTTCCCTTCTCTGCTATATTATCCTAGATATTCTGAATTATCCTCCAATTTGAAAACCAGTTCTAAAATTTAACAGGTAGTAGAACCGTTTGCTTGATTTATCTTTTGAAAATTGCAGTGGCATTTTTACACTTTTCCAGAACCATTTTACTTTGCCCTTGGGTGCCAACACAATGTGTCCTTTAGATATATAAATTTGATGAACCAGTTGAATAGAACATTTCTTCCTCCATAAAATAATGACTTCTATATTAACCACTTAAGCCTCCAGGCAACTAACAGATCTTCATTTCTTTATTAATGTTGGGCTTCCCTCCGGCAGATGGATGTCAAGTCTCAGACATTCATTGTGAACAAACCTCCTCATGATGGGGAGGTCAGATGCCTGGCGATGATGTCATTGGTACCTGTCTTTCTTTAGATGAGCTTGAAACCAGGACACTTTCCATTTGAAAGGGGAAAGACAAGTAAGAACATTTGCTATAGGGATAAACTTTTCCTCATGTTAGCATAGAACAAATAGAAAACCTGAAAGAATGCTGGCTTAGGCGTCGGTCAGTTTTGAATTTGAATGTTGCATTTGGCATTGAAAAACTGTGTGACTCATGGCAAGTGAATTTTCTTCTATTAGTCTGAGCTACGAAGTTATACAAGAATAATAACCCAAAAAAGAATAATTACTGAACCATAGTGGCCCAGGTTTTAGCATGTGTTATTTTGTGAGATCCTTTTCTTTCATATTTATCTTTCATTATATCAAAACAGAAGCATCCAAAACAAGAAATTGTTAAAAAAAAATGAAATAAACACAATTTCCAAATGCTCTTTGAAATATTAGCTTCCTTATTGCTGCTTCTGGAGTTTCCCTTTGCCAAGACCCCTTCATTCTTAAAAAGTTAAAAAAAAAATTACTGATCTAGTGCTTTGAACATATCACAGCATAACAGGATGAATATGAGTTTTGTGTTTGTATTCAGTATAAGCAAGGCCTCATAGTGTCTTGATTTATAGTATTAAAGTAAATATACCAAACAATAATTTTAGAAGGATGTTGTAAAATAAGAACAAGGTGGCTGGTGTACAGAAGAAGCGCTCAGTGCTAATAACAACATCTGTTTGTTAAATGCTAAGTACTATTGCTAAAAGTTCTGGGCACTATAGATGGTTATTCATTTTGGTAAGTGATGATTAGGAGTTTAAAGTAAAGTAATAACATTAGGGTATAGAGTTATAGTACAAAGAGCTGAAACTTTGGTTTCACAGTGACTTGACTCACATTCTCCATTGGATCCCTGACCTTTCTGAGTCCCCATTTCGTCATCTGTCAAAGAGGATGACAGAAATCCACTAGTTGGTAGATAAAAGTATTACATAAAATTGAATAATAAACATTCGGTATATGCATTTTAATAAAATGATCACTAATGTAATATATTAATTCTTTTATATGTTCATGACATAAAGTCACAACTCTTTTGTTTTTCTAATAAGTAGAACTACGGATACCTTATTAGAGGGAAACCAGTTTCCTTCTCTTGAGATTCCTGTCCTTCAGACTGTCCCCAAACCCTCAAGATTTGCTCAGTTCAAAGTTAGATTTCACTGTATTCCAACAGCAGGTTAGAGAGAAAATCCAAGTCTGTTCAGTTAATTACTGTCAGCATTGTTTGCTATTACATGGGGTCACAATTGAATGATTGTCCTGCACACTCTGAT
The DNA here is from genome assembly GCF_902655055.1 of Lutra lutra. Lineage (NCBI taxonomy): Eukaryota > Metazoa > Chordata > Mammalia > Carnivora > Mustelidae > Lutra > Lutra lutra. The sequence continues at coordinate 23,742,937 of NC_062294.1, read as the reverse complement.
AGATGATGCTTGTCTCTTTGCTGGCCCAGATCCCTGTGCAGACCATGATGAATTCCCAAGAGAAGATGGTAGCATACCCTTAGTACTATTTTGGGCCAAATGTTTCCCAAGACACTTGGCACACCAAGGTTATAGCTCTCAGCAACCCATTTTTTTGTTGTCGTTCATATAAATAGCAACCTTTGTGAACCAATGGGTCAACAAAAGAACTACTATCTCCTCTTGTTCTTCCCAGTGACTTTCCCCTTCCAAGGAATAAGAAAGATACTCAAAACACCTCAGAATTTAGTATACTCTTCTCCCAACAATGGCATCCTAATTGTTTGTTTACCTAAATGGGAAAGAAAAGACAGAGGGAAAACAACTATTTCAGTAGATACATTTCACATACTCTGTCTACTGCTATATGAATGAGAAACTATCATTTTAAGCAACCCACAGAAGTGTATCTGGCTTATCCTTTACTTTGGAAGACACTCCATGAAATGGGAAAGCATTACAATCATGCACACATAAGATCAAAAACCATGGTCATCTATTACCTCAAAGAATGGAGTTCAGTACAAGGGTACTGTGTATTCCTCATTTTCTGAAGGCAGCATTGTATAGTGATTAAGAATATGCACTTTGGGGGTACCTGGGTGGCTCATTCAGTTAAACATCTGCCTTTGGCTCAGGTCATGATCTCAGAGTCCTAGGATCAAGTCCCTCATTGAGCTCCCTGCTCTGCCAAGAGCCTGCTTTGCCTTCTTTCTCTGCCTGCCCCCCACCCTTCAGTTTGTGCATGGGTGTGATTTCTCTCAAGTAAATAAAAATCTTAATAAAAATAGAATATTCAGTTTGTATGCTCTTCCATGTTTGAAGTCATCTCTATTAAATTAATTCTGGGAGATCAAGATGGAGAAAAGAGCCAAGTCCCATTTGTCATGATTTGGAGTCTAAATTACACCCTGTCTTCAGTGGGGAACCAATGAAAAGCTTTAAGTTGGGGAAGTGTATGACAGGATTTGTGCTTTAGAAAGCTCACTTAAGAAGTTGAATAGGAAACAATAGATCAGGTAAGAGGTTCTCTTCCAGGTCAGACATGAGAAAAACATTGAATAAATAGATCTCTTATTTATCAATAGGAAGATAGAGAATTTTGAAATCATTTGAAATCATTTCCCCCGAAAATGTGAACTATCTAGTATAACTTTAATAGTATAACCAAAATCTAAAGTGGAATTCAAGGTATTATAACATCACTTTAGAAGTACAAACAATGGAATATACAATTCTACAGGAACTTGCCATAAATCATTTGATACTGAAAATATGGGTAATATATGTTAAGGTAGTGTGGCATTGGCAGAGGGCAAAAGGAACAGAAACTTGGAAAATCCTATTGTATGACATTGATGAGGAATCTCAAGTTTGCTACACATTTCAAGGAAAAATGAAGAGGCTTTGCAAAGAAGCCACTTAATAAAAAAAATCCCTTAATTGGCTATTTTCCTTGATTTCCCATTATCTTCTTAAGGCCTTCCGAATCCTACAAGAGCCAAAACCTTCATTTTGCCTTTCCCATACTTTCTTTCCCAGACCTCACTTTACCTAGGGCAGTGTGGTAGGGGCTCTGTTTGTATACATGAGTGGAAACTTGACAACTTGGCTCTCCTTCCCAGGTTCTCATGAATATTTAACTCCTAATAGCTTATTAAACTCTTCATTAAAAAAAAAAAAAAAGGCAGATCTCTCCACTGATAGTGTGGAGGGATTCTATTCTTTAAGAACATATTTTTGATCCCTTTGGTTACTTGGGAATTTATTTTATGAAATTACTCCGAATGTGGATGAGTGTTTCTTTACAAGAAACACTGGAAATTTCAAGGTCAGTTTTCTTTACTTTTTTATCATGATGTTGAGGTAGATAACTTACCTTCCCAAATCCCAATTAAAAAAAGAAAGAAAGAAAGAAAGAAAAGTCAATTGCCTTTAAGTTCTTCTTGACTTGAAGAATGCTGGGTTCTATATTCACATATATAATTGTTAGTATCTTGCTGCTCTCACTGGCAATTTTCCTTCTCTAGACAATTGTAAAAATACCCAGAGAGATCAATAATGCATTAAAATTTGGGTAATTTAGATTTTTTTCAGTATGAATTACACTATTACTTTCTTTCCATTGATACTTAACTTGTTCTTTGGTATTTAGAAGGGAGAAAAGAAGATAACACTTGCACACACATTACTATATGTTTAATGCTTCGATTTTGTAGGAACTTTGAGATATAGTTCAAACCTGTATTTACGCTATTATTAAATAAATCTAAATGTCAATGTCATTCTGACTTGGAATGAAATCTAACTTTCAAGGAGGTGAATGACACCATTCAAGAGGATTGTGAACACAGGTGAACTTGCAGATTCATACTGCTCTGGTTATAGATAAAAAGATGGAGGCTAGGAAGACAAGGTAAGAGTGTTTGAGAGGGACTCCAAAACCACTGGATTCCAGTCCAGTGCCTCTTGCAGTTATTCCATTTTTTTTTTCTTATTTATTTATTGGAGAGAGAGAGCCTGAGAGGAGAGAGGTCAGCGGGAGAAGCAGACTCCCTGCCGGGCAGGGAGCCCGATGTGGGATTTGATCCTGGGACTCCTGGATCATGACCTGAGCTGAAGGCAGTCGCCTAACCAACTGAGCCACCCAAGCGTCCCTGTTATTCCAATTTTTTTTTTAATTTCTTAAGTATTTGATAAAAGCAAACCAGAGAAAAGAACACCTAGAAGGTAAACACCTCCATTATCATAAGCTCTGTGTCCACAAGTCAGCTTTACACAGTTTATGGTCACCTTTTCCTCTCAACACCATAGTTTCTCTATTAGCTTTTGGTACAAATGATTTTCTAGGCATTCAACAGAATTTGTGGAATATATAAATAAATGAGAAAAATAAAGATAATAATAAAAGTACAAATAGAGATTTTAATAATCTGACTTGGCCTGCCGATATTATGTCTCTGTGGGAATTCAATTAAAAAAAATTCTCATTCCTTAATCCCAGATTTATAAAAGAGAGAGTGAGAAAAGTTGTTCTTAAGGCAGGTAATCTTAGTAGTCACAGTTTAAAAAAAAAAAAAATTGGTTACCTGTGTTCATTTTCTCTTTGGATAAACTTGAATCACTTTGAAAAGACTCAAAAGAAAAATCACAGTGCCATTTACTGGAGAATTTTGTCAGTTTTTTAGACTAATCTGGGAAGAACTGGCATGTTTACAACATATTATTTCACATTTAGAATCATAGAGAGTCTCTCCAGTTAATAAAATTGACCTTTTATATTGCTCCATAAAGTCCTGTTTTATTATTTAGAACAAGATCATTAATTTTAATTAAGCTTATTACTAAACTTATATTTTGAGGTATTTAAATTTTGTATGTCTGAGTGAAATCTTATTGTTATATAATCCAATTATTTATTTTAATGTGTAAAAATGTCATATTTTAAGCAAACTTTATTATTTTAATATTCTTTTTCCAGCAGAATATTTGTGTTTACCTGATAGACAATCATATCATTAGCAAGCCATAGAGATATTCTTTCTATCATTCTGTTATCTACACTAGTTCTCATCTTGTCATTCATGGAATGTAGTTCAAAAGCTCTGCTTCTCAAGAAAGCAGTACCTTTTGATGGTTCCAAAGCCACCAACAAAGAAGTTTTTTGTTTTTTTTTTTTTTAATCTAAAGCCCCCTTGGTCAAATGAATATTGATAGGGCTTCTTTATCAAGCTTATCACCTATTGAAAAATCTCACAGTTGTCTAAGACTTTATCCACCCACTAAAGCATGATAACAAGGTAAATTGTTTCCAAGGCAAGATAAGTGTCCAAAGTAATTTCCACTGAATGAAGAACACTTGCAAATGTATCCGTTCATCTGCTAAATATACCATTTGCAAGCCAGATACCACTAATCAGTGTAGCAGATACAAGTTATACACAGACAAAACAAAAACAAATCCTAACATACCTTCAAGTCCTTCATAACTTGTGACCTGTCAATATTTTCTTGGAAGGAAGGTCTGTAACAGGGTTTCTCAACATAGCTGCAAAAGAGAATAACCCACAAAGCTTTAAAAGAATTTTCTCTGCTTTCTATTAAGTCTTGTTCCTCACTCTGAGAAGATAGGACTTCATTACTCTGAATTGGGGCCTGGATATCCTGAGATTTATTACTTTTTTTTTTTTTTAATGAATTAAGCATTTATTTGTGGAGAAGTTTTTGGTTTTATAGAAAAATTGAGTGGAAAGTCCAAAGATTTCCCATCTACCCTTTACTGCACCACCCACCAAGATTCATTACTGTTTTTTGAAACAGTGGTCAGGATTAAACTTGAACTTCTTAATTTGAATCTGAACATTTCAATGCATGAAATGTAAACATATTAGGAAAAAAGTTATGATTTTCAATATCATTATCATGCCTTTAAATATGAAACATCTTGGTAAGGCTAAAGAAAAAAATTAATGAAACTCTAGAAGTCTCTTATTTCCTCTTCCCATGCATATCTGAAAGAAACTATGTCAAGATACTAGCAAATGCTTAGAGTTTGGAACATATAAATAAAGTTGGTGATTTTGCTGCTCTTTACTTTTCTAATTTTAAGAATCCTCATGCTGTTGAAAATACTTATGGCACTTAGCACTTGTTAAAGGAAGGTACTTAATATTAAAATAGCTGATAGCTAGAGATTCTCAGGCAAGAAATGTGTTTAATCTTCTATTTTAAATGATTTAACCAAATTCTCCATCTTAGAAAGAATATTGCTTTATTTTCAGTCCTACAACCATCATAGGAAGATAGTGTAAATAGTATCTATTGTATATAAATTTTATAATCAGTATAAGGACAGAAAAGTAATGAGCAGAGATTGTGAAAGACAAAATTTGACATTGTTGATTTTATAGGAACATAATCCTTATATTTTTTTATATGTCATACCAATATATTGACATATATTATAGGGTCAAACATAAGAGCTCTACCTACTTCCTAGGACTGTGTCTGTATGAGTTTCCTAGGGCTACTGTACAAATAATGGAAAACTAAAAAGCTTCAAATTAAGGTAATTTATTTTTTCACCATCCAGGAGGCTGGGACACTGAAACCAGCACGTCATCAGAACTATGCTCCCTCTGAAGGCTCTAGGGGAGAATCTGTTCCATGCCTTTTCTTTAGCTTCTGTTGTTTGTCAGCAGTTCTTGGTTTATAGAAGCATACCCCCAATTTGTACCTCTATTGTAGCATGATGTTCTCTGTGGGTGTCTCTCCTTGTGTTTCTTCTCCTCTCCTTATAAGCACAGCAGGTTTTTAAGATTAAGAGCCTATCCTATTCTATTAGAACCTCATGTTAACTAATTTCATCTTTACAACTTTATTTCCCAGTAAGAACATATACTGAGGTTCCGGGAATAGTTTTAGGAGCATGCTATCTAACCCCCTGTAGTGTGTTCAGATCAATCTCTCATAGTTTCATATATTGTTTTGGATGGAATGTTTATGTCCCACCCCATGCCCCAGACTTATACGTTGAATCCCTAACCCCCAATGTGATAATATTTGGGATGAAACTTTCAGGAGGTAATTGGAGTTAGATGAGACCTGAGGGTGGGACTATGTGCTGGGGCGGGGGGGGGGGGGGGGGGGGCAAGGACATGTGAGAACATGGCAAAAGGCTTCCATCTTCCAGCCCAGAAGAGAGCCTTCACTAGAACCTGACCTGGGGCCCAACACTGATCTCAGACTTCCAGCCATTAGAATTGTGAGCAAATACATTTTTGTTATTTAAACAACTTAGTCTATGGTACTTTGTTATGGAAGCCTGAGCTGACTAAGGGTTGTTTACTACTTTACTTTAGAATTGTTGGGATTACATGAAATAAACACATGTTTGTTGAGCTAAATCTATTAAAATTTTGTAACTGCCTCTAAGGTGTATTATAGACATTTGAAGATTAGGAAGAAAAGAACCTTGTACTTGAAGTTGTTGAAAGTTAGCGTTAGTGTGAAATTTAGTGAAAGTTAGTGTTCATAACACAGTGTCCCTAAACCCCCATTTACCATACCAAAAAAGAAACTGAATTGCCTCCAAGTGGAGTAGAGGGCATTAAAAAGGATGGTGGAGTACAGAGCACCTGTTAGGTGCTCCATGGATGCTAATTTCCTCTCCTTCCTAAATATTTAATATCATTGTGACTATTATTGTAGGTCTTTTGCTTCAAATATAGTTGTTTGGGGTTTTTTCCATGGTATATTCATGCATATATCAAAATTCGACATGTTTATGGTCTTAGATTTTGAATTTCAGAACACAGCGTCCAGTCTTATGATATTCAGTACTATCCCTTTGCCAGTAGATGTAATTAAATTCTAAATGTTTATACTGGCATTTAAGAGACACTGTAATCTAACTGCAAGGTAATGTTTAGCTTCATTTATTAAAATTTTTCTCTCCAGAAATTCTGAGATTCTTGTTATTCCTCAGCCCTTCTTATAACCTTCCTTATACCATGACTTTTATTATGTACTCCCTCCCCTCCACTTGAAATGCTACCCCTTGGTGAGGTTTCTAACACGCACTATAGAATTCAGTACTGAGGAAGGAAACCATTGTTCCTTCCTGGGTTGCTGGGAACCCCAGGCAATTAAACAAAATATTGCAATATAATGCCATGAGACAGGATAGAAATGCAATATCCTAGGACTGAAAATGGGGCATCTAGTCAAGGCTTCATGGAGACCATATTTGACCTTTGATCCCAAGAAGGTGGGTGTTAGTGGGAGATAGACCCAAGAATAGCAGAGATCTGTGCACAGAGTACACTCTGCATAAAGTTGTGGGTGAAGACACAGCTGGACTTTCTCATGAAACTGAAAGAAGTTTCATTTGGAGCATAGAATTTGGGGGAGAAAAAGCAGAATAGAAATGTGGTGATACCGGAAAGCAAATGAACTTTTAGATGATAAAAGGCATGGAAGGTCAAGTTAAAGAGTTTACTATGTATTCTAGACCAAGAAAAAGCTATTTTTTTCTCTGATTAATTAGCATATAACTTAGCCAGGGTCCTTCTTACTGAAGTTCTGATTCTTATACTCTTCCTCAATCTTATGCTCTCACTAACATGCTGACTTCTGTACTATTCAATAAATACTTGGTAGGTGATATTATAGTATCAGCAAATAATAGTTCTTCCAAAAAGGATCAAGAAACTCCATTTCTTTTTAGTCAGTCACTTGATGAGCATCCTCCCAGGACTTGGTGAGAAAAGCCCAAAGTCAGCACATACTCTCTACAACAAAGTGAGAATGCTCTTTTAAAGATCTGATGAGCGGTCTGATTGAATTGGCCAAATACTTTTGTCTGTCTTCTTATTGAAAAAAGGCAGCTGAAGATTTGAAACCCTCAACCATTTCAAGTAATAATTTAAACCAGCTCTGTACACCTTTCAATTAAAATTCTGTTTGATAAACAGAAACACACTATCTGATTTGCAAGAAAGAGAATCAATAAATCTCTGTAATATGGATACCAGTGAATCAACTCTGAGAAAATGGAACTTGCAAAAATAGGCTAATATCTCAATAGAGCCCCCACAATATTCCAAATGGAAAGATAAACCTAAATAAATGAGAAAAAAAAATAAAAGTTCTCAGCAAAAAGAAAAAAAAAAAACTAAACCAAATTAAAAAAAAAAAAGTATATGATTGAGGGTTTGTGTTAGAATTAATAAAAGGAAAACACCAATATCCAAAGTTGTATATGCTATTATAAACTTCTTTATATCTGTGGTACTTAGATTTTTATTTGCTCACTATGCCTGCATTCTTCCTGAGATATTTTCCCCAAGTTCAGTTATATTGGAAAGTAAGATTATATTGCTATTGAGTTCATTTTCCTAGTATATAATACCAAACTGGGTTGCAATATCTGACAGATTTATGACTATTTGCTGAGACATATTTTATAAAATGGCAGAATAGAAGGCATTTTTTTCAATCTGCTCTCGGTAGCAAACCTTCATAGAAAAAAATAGTTTTTAAGGAGGAATATATTACAATTTTTTTCAAAGTCTTTTTTGTCTGTGGCAAAGGATATTTCTGAATAATATGTTGTAAAATAATGTATTTCAGATGAAACACACAATTCATTGCTTATCCTATAGAGAAAGACTTCTTCCTGTCAACTGCTAAATGTGTGAGTTCATGGGTATATAAAAATAGAATGCACTTGGCAATGAAAGTTACAGGCTGATTGATGACACCCCATTGTCAAACAATTGATAGCTAGTGAGGAATTATAGCGACCTTGTAGTAGAGCACAAATAATTCAGCAGTCCCTGAAATATGTTAAACAGACTGGCTTCCTTCTTAAGGGTGCCTAGGTCACTGAAGTGGGGGAAGTGTATGTCTTTAATTTCCATGGGTCAAACTGTAATCACCTCCAGGAAAGTAAAGGAACGGGTGATTCAAGGTGGTTCCTTAGGTTACCTTTTAAAATGTTCATTCATTAATGTTAGGTATAGCCCAGATCACCCTATAAAACCATTTGATATGATATGATGTTAGGACTGGGAATTTTAAAATTTTGTCTTCCTTGTCAAAAAAAATGGTGGTAATGAAGCACAATGAATTCTATCAGCTGTTGTCTCAGCCAGTCTTGGAAACAAATTGAGCCTAGCACTTACCAGCTGAAGGAGCTCAGGCACACTTCAGTTTTCTCATCAAAAAGGAAATAAAAACACATCTTTCACAGATTTATTACTATGGCTGGACATAATAGTGGGTATGTTTGAGTGGACACCAAAACTCAAAGCATTGAAATTCATTTAGGAGGTACAACCAACAGAACTCTGAGCCAAAAGGGCATAAGGATCAAGTAGGAAAGAGCCAGCCAGGATGGTTCAAAGACATTGGGTTTTATTGTTTGTTGGTTGCCCTTAAGAATGTTTAAAAAAATATTTTTTCAAATAAAATGATAAGAGTGTTTTTTACCATTTTGATCATATTCGATATAGACTTCTGCTTGGTAAATGCTGAGTTTGGAGATCAATGTTATGTTTATATTGGTATTTATTATATATGGGATCTTATGTATATATGACAAGCAAGTCAGAGATGAGAGGAGAACTAAGCAAGTCATTAGCTTCTCGATGGGACTGGAAGCCACAGGAGTCTTTAAAATCATTCTGGATGAGCAATGAGATGCTCTGAGAGGTGAGCAGAGACAGAGGATCAATGAAGGAAACTAAGTGAGTCTGAAAGCTGATAATTTTGTATTTGAAGATGCCTGGTCCTCCTCAGTACTAGGCAGTACCTTTGGCAATCTTTTTCCTATGCTGAAGTCACTGATACATGGAATATTATCCTATGCGTCTTCAGGGAGGGAGGGGAGAAGGTTGGAAGCTGGCCAAGCCACCCAGTCACTTTCAACCCAAGCAAACCACTAGTGAGGAATAACTCTGGCACCCACAAAAGTAACAGAAATCACATAAAAAGTCTATACCTTGAAAGAATGTAATTTGTTCTTATAAATCAGCTCTTTCATAAATGCACTGAGAAATTTAATTTTTGAATGTTCACTTTGGACAATGGAAGGTGATTATTGCATTCTTGAAAAACTCACCTTCAAGAAGTTGTCACCAAAACAGACTGTATAATTAGAGGAGAAAAAAAATGATCATGCTTGGCATTAGGAGAAGAAAAGTAGAGCCCAAGTGGAGCTTGGTGCAGAACTTTTGGGGGCCTTCAGGCCCATATGGCCCCTGTGAATCATGACAGGGAGTTTGAAGAAACCTATTCTAGTACTAGCCTTTATTCAATTTAGTGAAAGGTATTTTTTAAGCATCTACAATATGGCAAGAACTCTGCCAGATTCTGAAAACACAGAGATCAATAAGACTCTTTAAAAGCTAAAGAAATATGAAAAAAAATTAAGGCGTATATAAGAGAAACTCAGGTGATTTCAACAAGCACAACGATTTTATCTTTTTTAAGAATGTTGTGCAACATGTCCGAATGTATCTGAGTGTGAGGCAGCTCGGTAAGACCTATGAGATTTCTATTATTCTCTGATGCCCCCTCGTTTAGAAAATGGTGTGTACAATGTATGCTTTCAATAAAACTAAACAAAGATCAACACGTACTCTGGCAGCAACACTACCACTGAGGAAATTGAAAGGTAAAAGGCATTTTGCCATAAAAATGTTTGCTGAAAAAATAAATCCAATTGACATCTCAAAAGTGCTCTTCAGAGAAAATAGTTTACATTTTTTTTTCCTGTGTAGTTTGCTATCTCTTTCATGGATAAAATAATATAGATATTTTTCTTTTCTCCAGGTAAAAATTTTTTTCAAGAATCCTCCCAAATTCTTTGCTTCTGCAAGAACACAGTCTAGCCAATGATTGGTTCATCAATGACGGTAAGTGTATTTTACTTTTGTTGTAATCAGAAATGCATATCTCCCTGAATGGGAAGTAACCAGGGGTTCAAATCCAGGTGCTTATTAATATAATGGTTACAATAATAGTAATGTTTATTGAGCGCTTATATGTGCCTGGATCTTTGTTCTGTGTCATATGTGTGATGTGTTTTTCCCAGGGAATCCGGAAGCTAAGAGTCAGTAGATGAGTTTCCCATAAACTTTTAGCCTATAAATGAGGTATGGGACTTTCTCCAGAGTCGAAACTCCTTTTTGTAGAATTATAGCAACTCTCGCTTGAAAATAAATTTGCTTGGTTAATTTTAATTCTTTACCAGAAGTTTGTTTGTTTGTTTCTTTGTTTATTAATTATAACATGTACCTTCCTTGGGCTGCATATTTTAAAAGGCTAGTATTCACTAGAATACCTTTTTCCCCCCAGTGAAGTATTTTCCAAGTATTTCCCTTTTGTTGTGCCAAGTATTATTTTCACAGCCAACAGTTCGCCCAGAATGAGTACGTATCCCAAGGACTCTGGGAAACTTAACATCTCCAAACCACCATTTCCTCATCTGTAAAAAGCTGGTGGTGCTAGACCTTATCTCTTTGAGCTGTAATTAGGACTAAATGAGTTAACGCATGTAAAGCCCCTAGCACAGGGCCAGAGACATTGCATATGCCCAGGAATGTTGGGTTTATTATTTCTTCGCATTCAAGAAGATAAAAGAAAGAGAGGTTAAGTAACTTAGTTAACATCAACCAAGTACTTGGTTGCGTGGCCACAGATGAATGAGTGTTTCATATACGTTATCGTATCTCGTGTTCACATTGACCAGTTTTAGGTAGAAATGTTGCCTCCTTTGCTGAGAATCTGGTAGGATTAAGTGAATTTATATGGCCAGATGCCCTAACTTGTGTGTGTCAGAGCTGGAATATGAGTTTTAGCTCTACAAGCAAGCCAGCTAGGATACATTCTGCAGCAAGTAATTGGAAGCCCAAATCAATGGGCTTAACCATAAGGAAATGTACTGGTACCTATCACTGGAATTCTGGAATTATGCAAAGCTTCACTGCTCTGCCTGATTCAGATGTTCTGGTTCCATTATCTGCATTTCTCTCATCTTGGTTATCTGCTTGGTATCATTGTCATGCTCAGTCAGGAAGTGTGTGCCTACAGACACTCAGGGTTTCTGTTCTGGATGTGACAGTATGCAAAGGGAGAGAGCATGCTTTTCTCAGCCCTTCAGGCAATATTTATTTAAATTAGACCTCCCCGTTCTTTGTCTATCCTTGTACCATGACTATATTCAGGAAGACAGAGTTGAAGAGTTCAAGGCTTTGACCTTAAAGAAATTCCCTACTCACACATACATACACACAGAGAGAGAAATAAACTGAAAATAATTTGTGAGAAGTCAGTGTTTCTTTTCGAAGAAGAGTTGTTTAATCTCCGTTTTTAAGTGGATTTTAAATAAATAAGCAACTACACTACTATAGCAAATGTTTAACCTTTATCACTCTTTATGATAGATTCTTGTATTTGGAAAGGAATATGGGAAGACATGTGAGTATTTACAGAATAAAGGGAAATGTAATCTTTGAACTTGCTTTTCCATTGCACAACTTCAGTGAGACAGCCTAACATCTTTCAGCCTCTGTTTCTACTTCTGTAAAATGGGTTTCCATGAGGACCAGGTCAGACCGTCAAAGTTGCTTAGCACATGTAATTTATAATCAGAAAGCAGAAGTAGAATTTAGAGGTAAAGAGAGAGGCTTTGGAATTTGCTGGGCTGGAATTCAGTCTAGATTCTACCATATACTGGTTACATAGACCTGTACATACCCCTAAACTTCTCTATGTTATCTTAAAAATATTTTTAAAGCAAGCAAAAGAGAATGAAAAATAAGGAAACAAATAAAACAAACAGAACTATTTCTTGTTCAAAGTTTATTATGGGAACACTAGGGCATACTATACAAAAAGCATTTAGTTCAGTGTCTGACCCAGAGAATACAGTCAACAAATGGTTTTGTTATTGTTGTTATTAATATTACCACAGAGGTGCAACTCTGTCACTAAAGACAACAAGAGAGAGAGAGATAGTAGTAAAAAAATAAAAGATAGCACAAGAGTATTAGAGGCATTCAAGGAATTTTGCAGGTCTGCACGTAGAAGTATTTTCTCCTTGAGGGGTCAAACATTTCATGGAGGGGTAAAAATAAGTTGTTCAAGAATATATACAAGGTCCCCGTTTCAGAGTGAGCAGCGTGCAGACAGCCTCAGGGGTGTGGAGAAACAAGGCGATTAAGTTAGACAACTCATAGCACGGATGAGAATGCCGGCTTTCATAGCAAGTCTGCACTGTCTTATCCAAAGCAAAGATGTTCTGGTGCAGACCCAGCCTGAGAAAGGAAAAGTGACAGAGAAAACAGATTTCCTCCTTATAATGTGTCAGGGAACTTGGAGTAGATTAAATCCTTGTAGGAAGGCAATAGAAAGGCTCAGTAGCTATTTTGACAGAGCTGAAATAGAGCCAGGAGCCCATTACTTTAATACTCAGGGAAACCGGACTGATCAACATCAGAGCCATTCAGGAAAGGTGGGTAGATTGATGATATGGTCCCAGGTGACATCTTAGAGCAACAGCAGGCTTTCAGTTCTGGGCAGACTTCCAACTGACACCCAAATTATCTTCACATACTACAAATTCCTCAGGCTCCTGCCAGATTAATATAGAGTGTCCAGAGGTAAGCACACAGTAGGCGCTCAGTTCATATGGGTTTGCTAGCTTAATTCGTCAACAGTCATGCAAGATGGGTTAATTTATGTTGGGGTTTGATGTACTATGATATTCTGTAGGCAAATTTATCTACTATCTCCAGATTATCTGGCTGCCATTTTACCTCCCCCCCCCCCCGCCCCCAATTAACAAACAATAGAATAGGCAAGGATCCCAGAGACTTAACTTAAGAAGGACAAGAATCTGGGGCCAAAGAAGTGAGATGGCATTTGGGTAATGGTACAGATGGGTAACATCCAGGCTCCTCTTTGGAGGGTTTGCAAGAAACCTTATGCTATGCTCTGAAATTTCAAAAATGTAACCACCATAAGCACAAAAAGGTTGCTATTAGCAAGCAGCAGAGGCCCTAGCTGAAATGGGTGATCACCCATCCCATCCCATCCCATTAATATTCCAAGAGAGCAGAAACCCACTCAAAATAGTAAAGATTCTTTGGAAGAATAGAATTTTTCACAAGGCAGATATGCCACTGCTGTCCCCTATTTAAAATATCTACCATCTCCCATGGCCTTCAGGATAGAAACCTAGAATCCTTAGTGAAACGTATAAATCTCTAACATTTTCTTCTCATCTTTCTCCTTAAGAATATCCTTCCCTCCCCACCCCACCCCATCTACCTTTCATCTCACATACTCCATCCTGTGCTCTAGTCATGCTAAATTATTTACAATTACTCAAAAAATTGTGTATTTTCACACTTCCTTAATCTCAGATATGCTACTTTATGTGGAATATTGTTTCTCTTCCTCACATGCTTATTCTTTGTCTAGATCTCTCGGAATCACCCTTTTTAACCTCTTTCTGACATCAGCTCTGAAATTCCTTCCTATACCAGGGTTGCTGAGATATTTACTTTTCATGTTCTCTCACTAATTGCCTTATTCCTTTTTTCAATGATTGACTCATTAACAAATATTTGTGGCTCACCACCAGATGCCAACGTAAGAGAGCATTTAGTAAGTCAGGCATTTTCTTATAGGCTAGGACCCTCTGCTTTACCTCCCTCCCCCCATAGCACTTATCAATGAGTACTTTAACTGTCTCTTGGCACTGGGAACAAGACTATTCATAGGGAATCCTTGAGGACGGGATTCCCCTGCATTATTCTTTTTGATACGTGCAATGCCCTGTGTATACACAGGGCATAATGACTTATCAATAAAATAAGCACAAGACTTAATGAATGAAAGCAGGCTGTATTGGGTTCTGAGGCCTTCCTGACAAAGTGCCACAAACTGGTCAAAACATTACGGACCTAAACATAATGTATCCTCTCACAGTTCCGGATGCTCAGGTTCCTAAATCAGGGCGTCCTCAAGGCCATGCTTCCTCTGAAAGGCTGTAAGGAAGAATCTCTTTTATACCTTTCCCTACATCTCTGGTGTTCGCCAGCCATCTGTGGCCTTCCCCTGACTTGAGGCTGCATCACCTTAGTCTCAGCCTTCAGCTTCATGTGGCTGTTTTCCTCTTGTGCATTTCTCTCTTCTAAGGACACCAGTCATAATAGATTAAAGCCTCCCTCCCCCACTGCAGTAGTAATTAGTGATATGTGGCATGTGTTGGGATGCCCGAGGTACAAGGAACAGAAACAGTGTCCATTTTGTATCAAGGAATTTGTACCCCGGGTTTAGAGTGTCTTACATGATAGAAGGGGTAGCTGAAGGACCTGGTCAGGAACCAAGGCAATTACTACAAGAATCAAGGGAGCAGAAGGTAAATGGCAGAATTGTGACAATTTTGTTACGTTTAAAAAAAAAAAAACAAAACAGTGCTTTGATAATTCTTAAGATCCCACATTCTAGAAAAGAGAAATTGAAAGTTTAGCTTCTATTATATACTCAGCTTTTATTTGAGGAGCGCCAAACTTGGCAACAGTTCACAAGGGGAGTGGGGTGGTTTCCCGGAATGGAATAGGGTGCTGTAACCATGATACAGGGGAATGAGGAATGTGAGGTCAAAACTGGGTAATGTCCAATATATTGATATGAACAAGGTGATGGAAAACGCTTCCCTTGTTAGCTCCTTCTCTAACCTTCTGATGGTTGGAACGTTAAGTCCAAGAAAGGGGAAGTGAATTGTAATTAGTGGAGTGTCAACTTAAAGCAGGTTCACTCCTGTGAAGGTCATGCAAACATGAATTGTAATTCCTTGCCCCAAACACTGCAATGTCCCAAGAGAACTGCTGCAGCCCAGAAAACTTAGGTAATAGGAGAATCTTATTCACTATACTTAACTCAAACATTTAAAAGGTAGAGTTTGAATTCACTAAACATTTAGACTCCTCTAGCAAATGCTCAATTTTTTTGATGATATTCTAGCTCAAACAAACTTACAGTGAAGAATATTAAGTCAAACCTTCAAATCATGCTCAGGCTTAAAGTATATTGCTTATTGGTATCAGAATCAAAGCTCTAAAAATAGCCCAAATGGAGAGATGATGTTCCCATTCTAAAGATGAGTAAGAACCAGATATTATTTAGAAATATTTCCTAGGGGGGCGCCTGGGTGGCTCAGTGGGTTAAGCCGCTGCCTTCGGCTCAGGTCATGATCTCAGGGTCCTGGGATCGAGTCCCACATCGGGCTCTCTGCTCAGCAAGAAGCCTGCTTCCCTCTCTCTCTCTCTCTGCCTGCCTCTCCGTCTACTTGTGATCTCTCTCTGTCAAATAAATAAATAAAATCTTTAAAAAAAAAAAAAAAGAAAGATTTCCTTAAGTCAGACCCCAATTTTTTTATTTTTACCTTGCATCTGACTAGTTTGATACAAACAAACAAACAAAAACACACAAACACTGACTTTGACTTTGATAGAAGTAGCCACTCTCAAGGGCCCAATGTTGTATTTGATATGGCAGAAAGTCTCATAGTGGACTGAAACCATGGGCATTAACAAATACCATATACATTTTTTTTTCAATTTTTGATCTCATTATTTTGTATAGAATGACACCTATACTTCTTTCAGAAACAAAGTCTTCCAAATGTGGAATGAAATCTGAGTCACAATGCAGAGGGATTCATTGAAAATTGTCTCCATACTGGAAAGCAGTCGTTTGTGGCATCATACCCTCCCTGTCCTGCATTTCTCTGTAGTCTTGCTTTTCTCCTCATTCAAGTTGTGCTTTAAAAATATATGTGTATATATGGCTATTGTTTGGGAATAATGAGAAAACTTTGCTCCTGCCAGTTGGCCTGAAAATTTAAAAAACACAGATACAAAAGTACATTTTTCAGTTCATATAAACCTCTCTAATGAGACAGATGAAAATATGAATTGCTTCTAATGAGCTCAGAATTGCATATACTTCCCTGGGTTTAATTTTCTAAGTGTTCAGAGATATTTTTTGTTGTGCTTATTATAAAACAAGAAGTGGCCACTAGGCTGTGATAAACCAATTTGTGAGATTAAAGTGCTGAACTCGAACGGTTTCATTAAATTCTAAGTCATGAGCTGAAATCAGAATTTTAAAAGCCTCCTTTTCTTATTGATACAAGACCCACAGCATTTATACAGGCAGAAAGTAGTGCCAATTAGTACCAACGCTGTGTTGATGAGGTCCACAAGTTCCCGTAAGGAATGCTGTCTTTTCACCATATCTGCCCTTCAACCCTTTTCCCCAAAATACAGAACTCAAACTTTAATGGCATTAAATCTGGACACCTCATAATCCCCCAAGCCCATCTCCTGGCTGGCTCTCATTTACACATGTTTAAAAACAGGTTCTTAGAGGCTTTATTTAATATGTTATACCAGGAGAGTTTTAGAAAACCAGTTAATCAAATTGAAAGTGTATTGATCATGGCAATGTGCTCTGTTTTTTATATAAAGATGAACAGAATTACAGTAACTATTATTTGTATGCAAACAGCAGCGTCTAGTTAATTAGTGGTGCCACTTAGAAATTATGGGTTTCTCAAAAAACTGCAGGGTGTAATAAAATAGAATGGAAGATCATTAGCTTTCAGTAATGAAGTTCAAAGAAAATAAGTACAGCCCTGCTTTTCTTTAACTCGTAAGAGCCAAATTAAACTATAATCTGAATATAAGCACATAATACTTAATAGCATTAAATACAGTATAAATTTTAACATATATACCTAGGCACAGGAATATATTTATATTTTTAATAAAAGACATTATCAAAATACCTTAGCACTCTCAACTTCATGTATTACCATACTTATAATTGGTGACCAGTGTCATTAAGGGAAAGTTATTTATATCATTTGAAATAATTGAACTTCCTTGATGTACCTATCTATTCATCAAAACTCCTCCAAGCCTGTCTTATTCTTATTCTTTCCAAAGACATAACTGGATATTGTATATAAATATGTATACCTAATCCCCCAGGAACTGTCTATTCCCTTTCTGTACTCTTACTAAAAAAATAAAACTACCCGCCATATTTTGTAACCTGATGTCAACAGTTGTAAGACAAGAGTTTCACTGTCATCATTGTTCTTAATCCCAGTATTAGCATATATAGTACTGGATGTGTAACCTTGGAGCATATGACTTAATTTCTTTATGGCTTAGTTTTCTCACCTCCAGAATGAGACACCTATTGCATAGAGATGAACCAAAGATATAATTAGTTAGGAAACAGAGAATAATTAGTAGAGTACCTGACAAGTCACTGGCATTGGACAAGTGTTAGTTACTGTATGTTTCCTTCCTTAGCGGTGTTATCTGCAAACCATAGGTTCCACAGGCTTCACATTGTTGGTAAGAAAAGAAATGGTCGAGCAATTTTTCCTTGAATTCAAAGTGTACTCCAAAAAAAAAAAAAAAAAAAAAAAAAGTATCCTGATGGATTGTACACTACAAATTGCTCAAAAGTTTTCAAAAAATTTTAAAATGAAATTTGTTCTTTTCAGGCATCTGAGTCACCCAAAGACTGACCCATGCGGAATAATACTGTTGTCTTAGTTTATGTGTTTTATTTTTTTCTCTTCCTCCAAATTTTTATTTAAATTCTAGTTAGTTGACATACAGTATAATATTAGTTTCAGGAGAAGAATTCAGTGATTCATCATTTACATACAACATCCAATGCTTATCACAACAAGTGCTCTCCGTAATGCCCATCCCCCTACCCACCTCCTCTCCAGTCACCCTCTGTTTGTTCCTATAGTTAAGCGTCTGTTTCTTGCTTTGCCTCTCTTTTTCCCCATATTCATCTTTTTTGGTCTCTTAAATTCCACAGATGAGTGAAATTGTATGATATTTATCTTTCTCTGACTGATTTGGCTAATGGTGATATTTGGATCCCCAAGTAACCTTTAAATACACACCATAAGCCAATGTACATTTTTGGAAATTGGTCCCAGAGAAGACACAGAGGGCTCTGAATGGTGAATGCATTCTCTTGGCGGAGTCTGCAGCATTATGCCCAGTGCAGAAGTATCTCTGTGCCTTCCTCCAGCCTCTGCCAGTGTTGCAAGTCAAAGGCCCTTCACATAATTTCAACACTTGAGGAATTACTCTCACACCTGGAAAACCATTAATAAACCAGAAAATGTATTTCCAAAGCCGACTCGGAAATGCTCCATCAGGTTATGTTATAATAAAGCTCCCGCTATCAAAAGTGCTGCGGTGGGAAAACAGCTTCAGAGGGAAATCTGGGCCGCCCAGAGTGGTTTTCATTTATGAATATAAAACAACTAGACAACTTAAAGGAAACAATTAAAGAAAAAAGTGAAACAAATAAATATTGGACCTGAAAGATAGATGGAAATGTAATACAAAAATAGTTTTGTTGTTGATGTTGTTGCTTTCAGTAAGGTGGTAGAAGGCGCACACACAATTCATCTGGGAAATAATGAGCTTTAAGACATTAACCTACTTGTAAATCTGTGGCATGCATAGGGCAGAGGTCTTACTACTGCAAAAGAAAGGACAGGGAAGAAGCAGGAGCAGGTGGTTGATTTGTACTTTTTCAATTTGCTTTTATGTATTCTGTTGAAATCTAAGAATCTATTTTCCTTCCCTCCACAAGCAACTTTTATGATTGACTTCTTTTTTTTTTCCCCCAGTGGTATCTACTTTGGGATGTTTCATTAAGGAATGTATGTCTGCCTGTTGCACTAAATACTACATAAGGTTGGCCTTTAAAATCTTTGTAAATGAAGACCATTGGCAGAACAATTAGCATTTAAAAGCTGACTGACCTTACCTCTGTGTACCACTGTGATTAGTTTGGACACTAACATGAGGTGTCTCACCTAACCGAGATAAAAGCCTCTAACTTTAGCCCAAAGGACATTGGGTAATAGTGTGATACTTGGGCAGTGAAACATAAAGGACAAACTAGCGTGATTATGTTTGATTTGTGTTGACTTAGAAACTGGGAAAGGTCCCTCAGACCTGAGAGTACAGGCAAATGAGGATAGACATGGCCTGTCGGGTTTGTCTCCTTTGTAACTGCTGTGCTATTTAAAAACCTAATTTCAACATGGTCTTTCTCCCCAGTGAGATTCTCTTAAATTTTGTCAGTTACAAGGTTCATTTATTAACAATGGCAATGGAATAGAATGTGAAGGAAGAAATATTTGCTTTTGTTATTAAATAGGCTATCGCTGCTTTTAATTTAAAGCATACATCATGAGGCCTGTTGTTTTGCCAGGCCCTCCACTTATCACTGGGGATTCTAAGATGAAAACCACCTTCTGCCTTTTGTGTGTGTATGTGGGTGTGTGTGTGTGGAGGGGGGTACTTTACTGAGATTATGCCATAACCAACACCCGTAGAACTGAATTGATATGACCTACTTACCTATACACAGTAACATATATTTTATGGTTTTGTATAGTTTATAATCTTACATCTTATTTAAAATCATATATAAAAATCTCATATTAAGGCAGTGTAACTGGTCTGTATGGGACTGTGAGTACACATCATTATAAATTTGCTTGAAAGCATACAATATGTAAGAGTGACTTGTAGTACAAAGAATGGACTCTGGATTTTGATGTGTCATAGGCTCATCAGTGTAAGAGATGTCCCACCGTGATGGGAGATGTTGGTCATGGGGGAGGCAGCACACTGATAGGGTAGAAGGTATACAATTCAAGTATAGCTGTGGTGATTGATGTTTATGTTGCTATTAACATTGTTTTGATTATTATTTTCATCATTATTACTAGCTTGGAGTTTTCACTGACCTGTTTATAAAATGTGATTACTTATTTTTATTTTTTTCTCCTAGATAGATAGATATAGTTTTAAAAAAAAGAAATACAACGAAGCACTTCATGAAAGCAATAGTTTCCTTTCAAATTTCAAATATAAATACAATTAAATTCAATTAACAGAATGGAAGTTCTTTTACACATTTAATTAGCCTTAGTTATGCTTTGTGGAAATGCACTGGCAAATGGTCTTAAACTCCAAAGTAGGTAGGAATTGGTTACCTACTACATGAGCATTAAACACAGAAAGCAAAGACCAGTCACATATCAGAGCTCATGGTGGGAGGGGAGAGAGAAAGAGAGAGGGAAAGAAAGGAAGGGGGAGAGGGAAGAAGGGAAGGAGAAAGGAAAAGAAAGAAAGAAAGAAAGAAAGAGTGAGAAAGAAAGAGTGAGAAAAGGAAGGAAGGAAGGAAAGAAGAAAAGAAAGAGAAAGAAAAAAGAAGGGTGGGAGTGGGGAAGGACAGAAAGGGAAGGGAAGGAGAAGGGAAGAGAAGAGAAGAGAGAGGGAGTTATAAATCAGTACAATTAAGTACTATTAAAAAAAGCCAGCAGAAAATGGTGTGAGAACAAAGAGGAGGGAGAGGAAACCCAATTGGTTAGGGGCAGACAGTGACAGTTACTCCATCTGGCCATTCTATAGCAAGTCCCATTAGAATACTTGAAAATTAATTTAAACTGGGTAATATTATTGCATAATTAAAATAAGGCTGCAAAGAAAATAAACAACCAGTAATAGGCTATAACTCCGTGTCACATATGTTGACTTCTTACATGCTTGTTTATTTTCTTCCTTATTTTTGGTCAAATTCCTGTTCATTATGGTTGGTAAGGAACAAAAAGCTGAATACAAAGGGTTTTCTGTGTTACATATTTTTTTATGAACCTTCAGACACAAAAGATAGGGGTAAATGCTCCCATCAGATTTGTGGAGTTCCAGTAAATAATTTACAGTAGTCTCCCCTTATCCACAGGACATGTGTTCCGAGACCCCCAGTAGATGCCTGAAACTGCTTACAGACCAGTTTATAAACTGTTTATATACTTTGTTTCTCTTCCTTTATGTACATTCCTATAATAAAATTTAATTTATAAGTTAAGTACAGTAAGATTAAAAATAACCAATAATAAAATAGAACAATTTTAAAATATATTTTAATAATATTTCTGTGGATGTGGGTCTCTTTCTCAGCATACCTGTTGTATTGTACTTGTCCTTTTTGTAATGATGTGAGTTGATATATTATCTATAGTGATGAGATGGAGTGAGGTGAATGATGTAGGCATTGTGACACAACATTAGACTGCTACTGCCCTTCTGATGATAAGTCAGAAGAGGATCATCCTTTTCTGTCTGTGGTTGGCCGAGGGTAACTGAAGAACAGAAAGCAAAACCACAGAGAAAAGGGAGCTACGTAGGTAAAAGCACTGACCTACCATGCCAAGGAGATGTTACTGAATAGAGAAGGAGAAAATTCCCAAGTTCTGACAAACCATGAATTTAACTATAGTTTACTGATTGATTGTGGAGTCCCAAATTAAAATGTGCATGCACATCTCTTGAAGCAAAATTGCTTAAAATTGCCGTTAGGCAAAATTCAGTGAGAAATGATTGTTTTAATTTTACGGTTATCTAAATCACCTAATAATTTGTCCCAACCAAAGAGAAAGTTCTAGTAATGATTATACCAATGATTTTCATATCAAGGAACCATGGGGCCAAGAAGTAAAATACTTCTTAAGCAAAAATAGGGGCTTTTATTTACTCTCATGAAAATTTCATGAATTTGACAAATATTACTTAGGTTTCTTTTCTCACCCAAATTCATGCAAAGCAAACTCACAATTTCAGCCAGCTGGAAACTTAATGAACATTCTGCAAAATTCTAAATTAGCAATGAGCCCAACTTGGAAACAATTCAATAGGAAGTCAAAGTGATGAAGTCGGCACAAATGGATGAATTTCTTGACTGGTTTATTTTGTTTGGGGGACATTTTGGAGGATTCAGTGGTTTTAATTTGTTTTGTTGAAATCTATTTCCAGCTACTACTGACAAAAGCTGGAAGAAATACCACTTAAGGTGTTAAAAGAAAAAATCAATGTTTTCAACCCCACAGATGATTTAATTATATTTGGAAATCTAAGAGCATTTAACAGGAGGCAGGGGCATTTGGAGATCATGCAAACAGGTTTCATATACTTTCATTCTAATAGTCAAATCTGTATATCAAATCAAAGCACTTTTTGAAACAACAATAACAAGGAAAGGTTGTTTCTATAGCTTGTGCGAAAATTATTGGTCCTAGTAGTGATTGTTTTTATGAGTGGAATAAGTAGAAAAAAAAAAGAGTGGGGGTGCCTGGATGGCTCAGTCATTAAGCATCTGCCTTCAGCTCAGATCATGATCCCAAGGTCCTGGGATGGAACCCCGCTTCAGGCTCCCTGCTCAGTGGGGAGCCTCTGCCTCTGCCTGCTTCTCCCCCTGCTTGTGCCTCTCCCTCTGCCCACTTCTCCCCCTGCTTGTGCTCTCTCTCTCTCACTGTCTCTCTGTCAAATAAATAAATAAATAAAATCTTTAAAAAAAGAAAAAAAAAGTCGATTAAGTTAATAGTATAAAATGAAGTGCTAATTGGAAAACACATTCAGGCCTTTGGAATTCTCCCACAACAGCAAACTTTGTTGAGGATCCTGTAAGTTCCCCTACTTTATTCATAAATAAAGCCATATCCTGATGGGTTGCATAATGTGTCCCAAACCCCATGTTACTTAAATGAGTAACTTATAAAAAAGTCTCACCAATATAAAAGAGTCATGATTAGTGTAAAATCTGATTTTGAATATATGCATGTGAGCCCTGTTCTGCACTTACTCCTCTTTTGTACTAGGCAGATCAAGGAGAATCTTTTGATTTATAGAGCTGAATCAGGAAAGAAACCTTGGTCCAGACTTGAAAGAAAAGTAGCAATGAGTAAAATGGACATACAAAGGTTTTACATGAATTTTAGTGAGTTTGTAATTATTGAAAATAAAGAGAGAACAATAGATTTCTGTACTTCAGTGACTGTCGACACTTTTAATATTAAATCTTTCCACTCACGTCCTCCATACCTGAAGCACTATCTGAATTAAACTAAATCCTCTACAATTCAAATGAATATATTTTGAGATGATTTAAATAGGAAGTTTTTTTTTTTAATAGAAGTTCTTAAAGAAACTACAAGTGAATTCTTCTTACAACTTTAGATGGAAAATCAGTGAAGCTTACAAATGAAAATGGTTTCTAAACTATATTTTTGGGAAAAGGACACTTTCAGGGGACAGAGCAAAGCAACAAACAGGAATAAACATCATTACTCTCCAGTAATGCTTTGTCCTCAAAGTTGAATGTCTTTCTGAATGGTGAGCCTGAGATCAATGCCTCATAAGCGAGACACTTCCTTATAGCTGCCTTCTGACTTCTTGTTGTAGGGTCCAGCTATAGGACCAACAAGACTCTCATGTATTTTGAAAATTTGATGAATTCTGAACAGAACATATGTTAATAAAAAGAAGTTTTGTGGAACTGTGGGAATACTATATATTCTTATAAGAACATTATTTCGTGAAGTGGAGAAAGACGTAGATAAAGAGTAGACGGAAGATAGAAATTTCAGTTTTAGTCATCCTTACTCAGTTTTAGCCATCTTTACTTGCTATCTGTGTGATATGAGCATTAGAATACATCTGTATGAAACTTGATGTAGCAACACCGTTGTCTCCCACCCTTTGTTCCTTTGGCCAATGGCATCTTACTGTGATCACCTTCTTTTCTTTGCTTCAAGATTTTCTCTTATGGAATCCTGAAGTGCTGAGGATTTGATGCCTGAGAGCACATTTCAATCAATAACAAATGAGAGGGGCACCTGGGTGGCTCAGTGGGTTAAGCCTCTGCCTTTGGCTCAGGTCATGATCTAGGGGTCCTGGAATCGAGTCCCACATCAGGCTCTCTGCTCAGCAGGGAGCCTGCTTCCCCCCCTCCCCTCTGCCTGCCTCTCTGCCTACTTATGATCTGTCTGCCAAATAAATTAAAAAAAAAAAAAAACTTTAAAAAAATAACAAATGAGAGTTAGTTCATAACTACCAAGGGTCCTGCCTGTAGGTTTTACATAACATATCGAGGATCTCACCAGGACTTGACTGTATCCTGAAGGATGAGATCTACTTGGTTCTAATAAAAATCTGTTCATTCACATACTCTATTTTCTTTTGTTTTATTTTGTTTTGTTTGTTTTTTTCATCCTTGTCTCCTGTTTTTGCTCCCACAGAAGAGCTTTCTGGAATCAACTTATGCATAAATTACTTAAACATGACTCCTTTTCTCAGGCTTTGCTTCAGGTCAAATACAACCAAAGGCATTTAGCTTTTTTTATATCTAAAGATCTCACTAATCCTATAGTTCCAAGTTTCAACTCCATCATGTAAAATGCTTGGAATTTATCACTCCCAACCTTATAAGAAGAGTAAATGTGAGATGGGGCACCCGGGTGGCTCAGTGGGTTAAAGCCTCTGCCTTCAGCTCAGGTCATGATCCCAGGGACCTGGGATCAAGCTTTGTGTCAGGCTCTCTGCTCATCGAGGAGCCTGCTTCCCCTTCCTCTATCTCTACCTGTCTCTCTACCTACTTGTGATCTCTGTCTGTCAAATAAATAAGTAAAGTCTTAAAAAAAAAAAAAGGAGTAAATGTGAGAAACTTGATTTCATTTGTTCTTCTTGGGACCTTCAGAAGACAGAGGTCTCAGGGCAAGCTGTCAACCCAAAGCCCTGACAGATAGGTACATAAGTGAATCTGCTTACTTGGAAGAGAAATTCTGAAGTCATGATTGGTAAGAACACTAAAGTGTTAATTTTGAAGAGTTGCTGGAGGAAAGTAAGGAACTCCTGAATGTTGCAGCGTTAGGAGGGTATCCAGTCACACCTTCGTGAGTTTTACTTCCAGGGACCCCCACAGGTTCTCAAAGAGAAGAACCAAGAAAGAGCCCCTCTTGGAAAGATGGGGGAAAATAATCCTTGTGGAATATGTCCAAGGTTTCTCCATAACAAAAGCTCATTTTTTCATGGTAAAAGAGAAAGACTTTCCTCTAACTCCAAGCCACTCCAGACTTCCTGTCTCACTCAAGGGTAGTGGAAGCTACAGAATACTTGTAAAGTTCATATCCCAGGAACACAAGTTCACTAAAGGATTTAGATACCAAATTATGTAATGTCTCATTTACCCATGCCTTACCACCACAGCAATCTTGCTCCAGTATAATGACAGTGGATTACAGCCAAAATAGCTGCAAGACACAGTTCTCTCTGAGAAGGAATAGTTTGGGAAGCCAAAGTTCAAGACCAGAAACACAAAGACACTAGAAATTTAAGCCTCTGGTACCTACATTCATGAGTACATCAAAAAGCATCTTAAATATGAATGGTCTCAATGAATATTTTAAAAGACAAAGATTGTCAGACTGGATTTAAAAAAAGACTCAACTACTTGTTATCTACATGAAGTCCAGTATAAATATACAGACTTTGATAGATTAGAAAGTAAAAGATTGAAAAAGAAATACCATGCTAAGAAATCATAAGAAAGCTCAAATAGCTGTACTAGTGTCAGACAAAGTAAACTTTGGAATGAAGAAGATTATCAGGGAAAAAGAGGGATGTATATAATGATAAAGGCGTTCATTCTTCAAGATGAAGTAACTGTAAATGTGTATGCATCTAATAGTACATGAGGCAAAAAGTGATGGAAATATAAGGAGAAATAGATAAATTCACTGTTATCATTGATGACTTCTGCATTCCTCATGCAATAATTGATAGGCCAAGAAGAGAGAAAATAAATATTGGTATATTTAACCTTAACAACCATATCCACTAGTTTAATCTAATTAATATGGAATATTCCATTCAACAAGAGAAGATTCTTCTCAAGTTCATTTGGAACAATTCTCACAATAGATCATGTTCAAAGCCATAAAACACACTTTCAACATTTCAAACAATATAACTCATACACAAGATATTCTTAGACTATAATGGAATTACTCTAAAAACCAATAAACTAATATGCTGGAAAATCCACAGGTTAAATTGGAGATTATACATTTCTACATAATACTTGGGTCAAAGAAAGTGTTTCAAATGAATGCAGAAAGTATGTTGAACTGAAGAAAACTAAAATACAACTTGTGAGGATTTATGTAAGGCAATAAAAGTGTTTAGAAAAAAGTATACAGAATAAATACATACATTAGAAATAAAAAGAGAAAAGAACCAAAATCAATAATCTAAGTTTTTGACCTTAGTAAACTAGAGAAAGAAGAACAACTTAAGGAAGACGAAGCAAGGTCCTAATACAAGGTAAAGCAGAAATTAATTAAATAGAGAATTAATTAACTATTTAAACCAAAAGCATATTCTTTGTAAATATTAACAAAATTGACAAATCTTTAGCTACATTAACAAAAGTAATAATAAAATTAAAAAGAATTATTAGTATGACCAATAAAAGACATTACTACAGATCATGCAGAGATAAAAAAGATTATAAGAGAATACTATATAATACTATAATAATTAGACAACTCAGATAAGATGAGCAAATTCTACAAAGAATTTGTAGAATTCTTTGCATAAATTATACAAATTATCTGTATATTGTCAAAATGAACACAAGAAAAAATGGACAATCTGAATAAACCTACAAAACAAAGAAAGAGATTTAATTAGGTATCAAAAAAACGACATACTGGGCGCCTGGGTGGCTCAGTGGGTTAAGCCGCTGCCTTCGGCTCAGGTCATGATCTCAGGGTCCTGGGATCAAGGCCCGCATCGGGCTCTCTGCTCAGCAGGGAGCCTGCTTCCCTCTCTCTCTCTCTCTCTGCCTGCCTCTCTGTCTACTTGTGATCTCTCTCTGTCAAATAAATAAATAAAATCTTTAAAAAAAAAAACAAAAAAAAAACGACATACTAAGAAAACTCTAGGCCCAGAGGTCCTCTGCTGAATTCTGCCAAACACTTAAAATAATGATCTTTTACAAAATAGGAAAGGATACACCTTCCAGCTCTCTCTGTGATGTTAAAATTAAACTGATGCCAAAATCAAAGACATAGTAATAAAATAAAACTGCGAACTGGTATTCTCTTAAATGTCAGTACAAAAGTCCTCAACAAAACACTACCAACCAAATCTATCAATATGTAAAAAAAAAAAAAAAAAAAAAAAAATTCTACTCCATCACCAAGTGGGATTTTTACCAGGAATCAAACATCAGTTTAATATTCTAAAATCAATTATGTAACATACCATATCAATATGTATTACATTGTATCTTAATGTAAAACACTATAGCTATATAATAAAAAAACACATGGTCATATCAATAGACACAGAAGAAATATCTACCAAAATCAAATATTCTGATAAAAGCATTCAACAAACTTGTAATAGAAATAAAATTCTTCAACTTGACAGAATATGTATGAAGCACCCACAGCTGACATCATATTTAATGATGAGAGATTAGATGTTTCCCCCTCAGATCAGAACCAAGGCTATGATGTGTACTCCTATCATTTCTATTCAGTGCTATGCTAAAGGTTTTAGTCAGGGAGATTATGTACAAAAATGAAAATTTAGGTAGAAAAAAGGATCCACCTTACGAAGAAAGAGGTAAAACAATGTTCATGGGTGACATAATCTTACATATAAAAAATCTTAAGGGGCACCTGGGTGGCTCAGTGGGTTGAAGCCTCTGCCTTCAGCTCAGGTCATGATCCCAGGATCCTGGGATCGAGCCCCGCATCGGGCTCTCTGCTGAGCGGGGAGCCTGCTTCCCTTCCTCTCTCTCTACCTGCCTCTCTGCCTGCTTGTGATCTCTATCTGTCAAATAAATAAATAAATAAAATCTTTAAAAAAAAATCTTAAAGAATCTACTAGCGAACTATTATATTTGACAAATCAGGAAAATATATCCAATGGAAAAAAGACACTCTCTTCAATAAATCACGCTGAGAAAATATAGACAGCTATATGCAGAAGAATGTAACTTAACCATTCGCTTACACCATACACAAATAGAAACTCTAAATGGATGAAAGACCTCATTGTTGAGACAGGAATCCATCAAAATTAATATTAATAAATTTGTTAAGATGGCAATATTTTTTCAAATTGATCCACAAATTCAACACAATTCCTATTAGAATACTTGATGACTTCTTTGTGAAAATTAACACACTCATTCTCAAATTCATATAGAAATGCAAGGGACTAGATAAGCTAAAACAATCTTGCAAAAGAAAAACAAGACTGAAGGACTCCCACTTTCTATTTTCAAAACTTACTATTAGGCTATAATAATCAGGAAAGTGGAATTTGAGGAAGGAAGGTGAACAGAGATTAGTGTAATAATTAAAGAGCCCAGAAATAGATCTATATAGTGTAGCCACCTAATTTTGACAAAGAAACAAAAGTAGTTAAATGGAGAAAGGATAGTCTTTTCAACAAATGGTGCTCAAACATGGTCTATACCCTAAAAAGTAAACCTAAACACAGTCCTTACACTTTTCACAAAAACTAATTCAAGATGGATTATAGACATATATGGAATTTTGAATTCAAAACTATAAAACTTCTAGAAAAGACACAAGCAAAAAACTTAGTGCTCCTAAGTTAAATGATAAGGTTTTAGGTGTAATACCAAAAGCATGATATATGAAAGAAAGAATAATAATTTGTACTTTATTTTTTTAAAAATTTTTTTAATATTTTTTATTTATTTATTTGACAGAGAGAGATATCACAAGTAGACAGAGAGGCAGGCAGAGAGAGAGAGAGGGAAGCAGGCTCCCTGCTGAGCAGAGAGCCCGATGCGAGACTCGATCCCAGGACCCTGAGATCATGACCTGAGCCGAAGGCAGCGGCTTAACCCACTGAGCCACCCAGGTGCCCCTAATTTGTACTTTATTAATATTAAAAAGTTCATTCTGTAAAAACATGGTTTAGACAATGAAAAGACAAGCCTAGACAGGGAGGAAAGACTGGCAAGACACATATCAGATGAAGATCTTTTATCCAAAATACATCTAGAACTCTTACAATTCCATAACAATAAAAAAGACCCAATTAAAAAATAGACAATGGATCTAAGTGGGAATCTCAGAAAAGAATATATATGTATGGCAAAGAAACGCATGAAAATGTGCTCAATATCATTTGCCTTAAGAAATTGCAAACTGTTTTACTAATGGATAATTGACATATTAGTTTCAGGTGTACAACATAAGGATTCTATTTTTGTATGTACTATGAAATGAGCACCGTAATAAGTCTACTTTCCCCTGTCACCACTTTATATGGTGACAGGGGAAAGTAGACTTATTATGGTGATTGTCAACCATAGTCACCATTCTGTACATTGCATTCCATGATATATTTTGTGACTGGAATTTCATATCTCTTGGCCTCTTTCTTCCATTTTGCCCATTCCCCAACCCCATCTCTTCTGACCACCACTGATCTCTTCTCCGTATCTATGAGTTTTGTTTGATCATTTGTTGGTTTTTTTTTTTTTAGATTCCGCATATAAATGAAATTATGTGGTATTTGTCTTTCTCTGCCTGATTTATTTTACTTAGCATAATACCCTCAAGATCTGTCCATATTGTCACAAATGGCAAGATCTCATTCTTTTTTATGGCTGAGTAGTATTCCATATTTATATATGTCACATCTTCTTTATTCATTCATCCAGTGATGGACACTGTACCAGGAGTGGAGTTTTTGGCAAGATTTTGCCTCTGTCTCTTCTACCTATCTTGATGTGGCCTTTTAATACTTTGTGATGGAGGAATTGCTCAGTTATCAGGTCTTCCTCAGAGAGAATTGTTCTATAAGTAGCTGTAGAATTGCTGCATCCATAAGACTTTAGTGTCTTCTTGTTCTGCTATCTTGAGATGCCCTCGAGGAATAAACAGTGAGAGATCACCACCACCTGTTAGAATTCCTAAAATCCAACAAATAAACAGTTTCAAATTTTGGTGAGAAGATGGAGTAACAGGAAATGTCATTCATTGCTAGGGGAATATAAAATGCAGCAGACACTTAGGAGCACTGTTTGGCACCTTCTTACCAAACTAAATATAGTTTTAGCATACCATCTAACAATTGCCCTCCTAATTATGTGTGTAACAAATTTGAAAATCTATCTGCATACAAAAATTTGCACGCAACGTTTTACAACAGCATTATGCATAATCGCCAAGAACTTGAAGCAACCAATATATCCTTTAATTACTGAATGGATAAATAAATGTTGGTACATCCATACAATGGAACATTATTCAGTGAGAAAAAGAAATGGGCTTCATGCTGTGCCAAGACATGGATGAATTTAAATACATGTTGCTAACTGAAGGAAGCCAGCCTCAAAATCCATATAAGATGATTCCAATTACATGGCATCCTAGGAAATGCATATCTATAGATACAATGAAAAGATACTGGTTGCCAAGGCTCCAGTTAGAGGGAGTTTAGGGTGAACAGATGAAGTACAGATCATTTCTAAGGTAATAAAACTACGCAGTATCATACCATATGATGGATCCATGACTGTGCATTTGTCAAAACCAAAATAACTTTACTGCACAAGGAATAGGAAAATTAAAGATTAGCAATAATAGTAAGCAAATAAATATAGGGAAATTAAAAATATTTAGAAGGTTGAAGAAATTCCTGGTGGAATGTAGTATGTGATAAAAACAACAGAATTGCACTATAAATGTATGAAACAACCTTAATGAAGGGTGAGTTAAAAAGTTGCTTTGGAAAGTTGAGTCTCTAAGACTAAAGTTAAAGTAGTGTACATAAGGACTATACTCTAATGAAGATGTTTGCCACAGGGATATCATTAAACATTTGGATACACCTTTATATATATCCTGAGATTGAACAGTTAACTTAGTAGATGGTACAAGGCAGGTTTCTCCCTGTTGGTGTGATGGGTTTACAGATAAGCAAGGGTAGGATACCAGAATGACCTATGTTGTAATGAATCAGAGTTGGAGATGTCAGTATAAATCACTGTGTATGTAGCTTAACATAAATACAAATGCTTGCATACAAAAATATTTATAGGGGCACCTCGTTGGCTCAGTCAGTTGTCTGCCTTCAGTTCAGTTCATGATCCCAGGGTCTTGAGATCGAGCCCCACATAGGGCTCCCTGCTTGGTGGGGAGTCTGCTTCTCCCTCTTCTGCTCCCCCTGCTTGTGTTTCCTCTCTGTCTTCTCTCTCTCTCTGTCAAATAAGTATATAAAATCTTTAAAAAAATTATAGATATGTGTATATATTTGGGTAAGAGTATATACATATCTTCCTGCTCCGTCAGCTGACAGAACCTAGACACGATGTCAGCCAGTAGCAGTGAGCAAACCTAAAACCCAGATGGAATCATTCTTGAATAAAACAAACCAGAACCTCTTGGAAAATTGTCTGTTTCTAGGAGTAGGACAGAAAATATACAAGATGACTGTTACAGAAAACCTATACATCTGTGTTTTGCCTTCACTCCCCCGCTGCTACCAAACTCACAATAACTTGTAAAACCAGATGTACTGGGTTTTTCCCCATATTAGGCAGTTCTCTGACACCAGCTGGGTGTTCTACAATTTGTGAAATTATATAAAGCTCCTAGACATGAGAGACCCCATTTTGAGAAAAGCTCCATTTTTCATTCGAAAACAAATGGCTAGTGAATTCCTGAAGTGGGCAAAAAGACCCTTGAACTGGGCCAAATGCAGCAGTTGTTTCAAACAGTTATTCATAAATTCCATAGGAAAATGGGCATCCTGATCATAAAACTGTTGGTTGTGGACTTTCTAAAGACAGAATAGTTAATTAATGCATACTAGGAATAGTTTTGTTGTTAACACCAATAGAATAGTTGATCAATGTATAAACAAAAGTAGCTTAGCATGTTAGTACCAACCAACAGTTTTCCTCTTTTATTGTAGTCATTTAATTGCCCCATCCCCCTTCTTCTGTTTCATAAAAACCCCTTGCTTTTACCCTATGGGCAAGACACTATTCTGGTTACTACTGGAATCTCTGATTCCCAAGTTGCAATTCTTTGATTCCAAATCAACACTTATTTGCCTCTCATTGTGGCTCTTTTTTTTTTTTTTTTAAGTTTGGCATGCCCAACTCAATCCTGACATTATCTTGCTGATTCCACATTAGAGTCCATAGAGTAATGGCTCAGTCTTATAAGGTGGTTCTGAGCTCCCCACCCCCTAAAACAACCATCACCACCACCAACCTAAAGTTTACGCTGCCACTCAAAAGTCCAGTCTTTTTTATCCACAGGCTATAGATTAAAGAATCCCTTTCCTTAGGGTCGAATAATTTGCTACAGCAGCTGTTAGAACTCGGAGAAACATTTTAGTTACTAGATTACCAGTTTACTATAAAAGGATGTCATTCAGGAACAGCCAGATCGAAGAGATGCATAGTTGGATGGGCAAAAAGGTGCAGATTTTCCATATACTCTCTGAGCGTGATCTTCCAAGCGTTGGCCAACTGAGAAGCGCTTTGAACCCTATCCTTCTGGGGTTTTATGGAGGCTTCGTTAAATAGGCGCGGCTGAATAAATCATGGGCATTGATAGTTGATTCAAGCTCCCCACCCTCTCTCTTCCCCGGAGGAGGAAAGAAAGGCCCATCATTCTAATCACAAGGTTGGTTACTCTGGCAATCAGCCCCCATCCTTAGGTGGAGTCCAAAAGTCACCTCATTGATGTAACAAAATGTATCTTTATCATTCTTATCACTTAGGAAATTCCAGGGTTTTAGGAGCACTGTGCCAGGAGCAAGGACTGAGCCTGTGGTATCTTACGGTGCCAGAAAATAAGGAATTACACACACACACACACACACACACACACACACACACACACACACACACACACAGAGTGAGGTAGATTGGAGGACATAGGCCTGTTTAAATTACTCCCAATAACCAAAGCAATATATATATACAGTGTGTGTGTGTGTGTGTGTGTGTGTGTGTGTTTATGGTATATATCTAAATATGTATATGACATGAAATTCTTAGAGATGTGATTTGTCCTAGTATAATGTTTTTAGTAATAATTCTAGTTTTTACCTTAAAGTGTTATATATATCACAAAAATAAGGATGTTTCCCTGTCATTTATATTCCAGTGACTTCTCATCAGACATTTAAGCTGTCATCAAGGGACATCTGAGGGTGGTATTCATCATTTTTAATGCATGATCACTCTCTCACTCTCTTCTTTGTGTTCTTGGATAGAGGTACTAAGTACATTCAGAACAAATTGTACATGGGCTTGATTAAACCACTGGGGACCAGTGGCATAGCTGTCACACAGATGGCTTGGTTGGAGGAATCTCTAGTAGAAGTATTTAAGGTTGTTATAAAAGTGGTCCTCATTTTCTCATGAGCTTGTATTCTCTCACTCTCTCATCTGTTTAAAATATGTCTTTCTCTCAAAGAAACCATTGTGGAAATAATCTCCACATCTCTTAACCAGAAACTGTTACAAAGATTTTCACAATAGATATTGAATGGATAGATGAATTCATGTTCCTGAACTATTAAATGGTGTAAGACCAACTTACCAGTTGCCCAGAAATTTGCTAATATTAACAATGAAAATCTTACATCTTGGGAAACCCCCTCAGCCCTGGGCAAACTAGAATGGTTGTTCATCCTACTACAAGGTATAACTGCTTCATGGTAGAGAATGGGTTTTTAAGTCCAAATAGAAGAAATATTGGGACCAAGGAAAGGAACTGAGAATTCTGTCTTCTGCAACCTTATGTTCTCTGGTAGAAAACGGAAGCCAATATCCATGTGTTTTATTTCATAATGTTATTCAGAATATCTGCTTTGAAGAATAATTTGAAACTTCCTAGGAAAACAATAGCTACAACACAAAGAAACAGTGTTATTTTTGCTACCTTCAGCCTTGATAATTGAGTAAATAAATGGAAAATGCCAAAATACAAGATATTTACAAGTAAGTTGGAGTTACTTATGCAGATTATTTACACTGGTGAGCGTTAATAAAGTCTGTTGAAGCTGAGTATTATATTCTAATATAACCTATATTTGTTTTTTTTTTTTAAGATTTATTTATTTATTTGAGAGAGAGAGACAGAAAGCAAAGAGTGCAGGGGGGCAGGGGTGGTGATGGGGACAGAGGAAGAGGGAGCAAGAAACCCAGGCAGACTCAGCATTGAGCTTGAAACCCAAGGCATGGCTCAATCCAGTGAACTTGAGATTGTGCCTGAGCTGAAACCAAAAGTAGGACCCCTAACCATCGTGCCCCTAGTACACCATAACCTATATTTGTTAATATATTTTAATTTTAGTAAATTTCAGAGACTGTGTTCTAGTTACATAATTAGATTTTTTTAAATCATTTAAAGTTAAATTAGTATCAGTGGGCACTACCTTAAAAAAACATATCAGTCACAACAGGATTCTTAAAATCATATCCTAGGAAAAACTCTTTTTAAGAAAAGATTACAGAAAATTTAACTTTTCGGTTTTCCTGACTAAACAACATTATGCATATGCACTTGTTGTTTATGAAGTACATATACTATTACCGAAATTGCTGCTTGGATTTAAGAAACTGATGAAAATTAAGCTCATAAAAATTTAATGCTATGAAACCTAAGTGTGGAATACATAGTTAGGGTGTAGCT
The DNA here is from genome assembly GCF_902655055.1 of Lutra lutra. Taxonomy (NCBI): domain Eukaryota; kingdom Metazoa; phylum Chordata; class Mammalia; order Carnivora; family Mustelidae; genus Lutra; species Lutra lutra. The sequence continues at coordinate 23,707,704 of NC_062294.1, read as the reverse complement.
TTTCAGAAAAACCGCATTAAGCCTCGAAAAAGAAACATAGTTTCTTTTTGAATAGTCAGAGTTTCTTTTGAGCAAACATGTAGCTCTTCTGTTCTCAAAGCCTTAGTGAAAATAATTCTGTTATTAAAGTATCAGGACAGACTTTAGGTCACCAGGACCGATGAGGTGAACATTGTTGAGAGGATTGAGATAACTAAGAAGTTTCCTCCATGGCAGTGCCATTGTGTAACCTCATTTTGGATGTTCAGTGTGGAGTCATGCAGAACGGGTAGACACCTGACATGATTTGGGGAATAGGATCTTTTTGATGAACTAGAACAGGACACTTTAGTTTTACAAAAGTGCATTTCTTTCCTCACAAAAAATGCAGAACGCGTGAGAAATAAAATTCTTGCTTTGCTTACTATTTTGCCATAAAATGTGAATAGATGAGTTGATAATTCTGCAGCCCAGTTGTGAGGGCGGAGTTGTGAGGAGCTGTGCGAAGGACCATCTATGGCTATTAAGCAATGTTATCTGCCTCCCTTCCATTCCATTGCATAGTGGGTTGAAATGTTAAAATAGATGGACAAATGGTATAATTGTAATCATAATCATGAACACTATAAGGATTTGAGGAAAGACATATTATAGTAAGAAAAAAAAACCCTGTAATGTCCTATAAAGACAAAATACACCTCTTTGTCAGCTATAAGGAAGATTTTTATAATGAGACCTAATCAAATATGTCCCTTCCCTATAAAACTGATGTAGCTCTCATTTATTCAGTTTATACCGTGAGCCAGATGCTATACTAAGCATATTATACACAGAGTATGAAATATTTATAATATATTCAGATTAAAACATTAATATTTTTATTCTTCAGATTAGGGAAGTATTTGGAAAGGTTTCCGTTTCCTGAAACTTGTACAGTAGTAAATGGCAGACAAGGTATTTAAAGTAAGTTTACCTTTTCCTATGCAAACTCTTAGCAGTTATACTCATCTCTTTCACTGAATCAATTGAGGCAATAAAACTCAGGAATGCAGATAAAACTATTCTTCCTTTGGATAAAAAGTGGGATTGATGACCTCCCAACTTTGTTAATACTGAATCTGTCAGTTTCTATGGCTTCCACACTGAATGGATAATTTTTAAAAAGATTTTATTTACTTATTTATTTTTGAGGTAGGGGGGGGACACAAAAGCCAGGAGAAGGGGCAGAGGGAGAAGCAGAATCCTCACTGAGCAGGACTCAATCCCTGGACACTGGGATCATGACCTTAGCTGAAGGCAGATGCTTAACTCACTGAACCACCCAGGAGCCTCTGAATGGATAAATTTTAATATGAAATAGGACTTATATATTGTTGTTCTAATTTGTTTGTTTGGCCAAGGCATGTTCTTTTTTTTTTTTTTTAAAGATTTTATTTATTCATTTGACAGAGAGAGATCACAAGTAGATGGAGAGGCAGGCAGAGAGAGAGAGAGGGAAGCAGGTTCTCTGCCGAGCAGAGAACCCGATGCGGGACTCGATCCCAGGACCCTGAGATCATGACCTGAGCCGAAGGCAGCGGCTTAACCCACTAAGCCACCCAGGCGCCGGGCATGTTCTTCATAGACAGAATTTCTGGGGGTACCTGGGAAGCTCAGTGGGTTAAGCCTCTGCCTTTGGCTTAGGTCATGATCTTAGGGTCCTGGGATCAAGCCCACATCGGACTCTCTGCTCATCAGGGGAACCTGCTTCCCCATCTCTCTCTGCCTGCCTCTCTGCCTACTTGTGATCTCTCTCTCTGTCAAATAAATAAATAAAATCTTAAAAAAAAATCCCAAGAGCATAACAACTTCTTAAGTTTATATCCACAAAATCTACCACAATTCGAAGCATACAGTAGATGTCCCACACATGTATTTTGGAAAATCTCTATGACAAAATTTATAAAATAAGACCATCTTATGAAGGTAATCCAAGCTCCCTTGTTACTTTCTCTACTCTTTGCTTATATTTTCTTTCTTCATTTTGTCCACCCAAGCAGTATCCATTTGCGATTTAAAACCTTTCCTTATTATACCTTCCTAGGTGAGCATTTCCCTGGGCAATCCCAGCATTCTCTGTTGTGTTTATGTATTTAGAAGTGTTCCCCAGAAGTGAGAGCCTGGGCTCTAAAGTCAAGCATACTTGGTTTGAATCCAAGCTCTATCACTTAATAGTCCTTGGATAAATTACTTTATTACCCTATGTTTATTGCAGCATTATTTACAATAACCAAGACATGGAAGCTGCCTAACTGTCCATTAAAAATGAATGGGTAAGGAAGATGTGGTATACACACACACAAGCACACAGGGGAATATTACATCACCATAAAGAAGGATGAGCTCATGCCATTTGAGAAAATATCGATGGACCTAAAGGGTGTTATACTAAGTGAAATAAGTCAGACTGAGAAAGACAAACACCATACGACTTCACCCAAGAGTAGAATCTTTAAAAAATGAATAAACAAAAATTAGAATCAGACTTATAAATAGTGAGAACAAGCTGATGGTTTCCAGAGGAGTGAGGGGGTAGAGGGATGGGCAAAATAGGTGAGGGGAAATGGGAAATATGGGCTTCTAGTTACAGAATGAGTAAATCATAGGAGTAAAATTCACAGCAAAGGGAACACAGTCAGTGATATTGTAATGGCAATGTATGCGGACAGATGATAACTACATTTGTGAACATAGCATAATGTTTAAACGTGTGAAACTCATGTAACATTGTGTGTCAACGATATTCACATAAAAAATAATACAAATCGGGGGGGGGGGGCGGAAACCATGAGAGACTGTGGACTCTGAGAAACAAACTGAGGGTTTTGGAGGAGAAAGGAGTGGGGGGTTGGGTGAGCCTAGTGGTGGGTATTAAGGAGGGAACGTATTGCATGGAGCAATGGGTATGGTGCATAAACAATGAATGCTGGAACACTGAAAAAATTTTAAAATAAATTAAAAAACAATACAATTCTGATTCTTTCTCTGTTTATCCAACATTCATTTCTCATGTAGTTATTTTGAGAATTAAACCACCTAGAACATGTTGATAGACAATTAGCTGGAAGCATTAGGGGCAGGGGTGGCAGTAAGTTTAGTATCTTAACCCTGACAGTTTGATTTAAGAGCTTCTAAGGCAGACTTCCAATAGAACATTTGATGATGATAGACATATTCTAATACCCTCTCTGTTCGATAAACTCAATGTGGCTATGCGAGATTAAGAAAATGAATGTTTATGGGGCGCTTGGGTGGCTCAGTGGGTTAAGCCGCTGCCTTCGGCTCAGGTCATGATCTCGGAGTCCTGGGATCGAGTCCCGCATTGGGCTCTCTGCTCAGCAGGAAGCCTGCTTCCTCCCGTCTCTCTGCCTGCCTCTCTGCCTGCTTGTGATCTCTCTCTGTCAAATAAATAAATAAAATCTTTAAAAAAGAAAAAAGAAAATGAATGTTTTGATTTTATTAAATTAATGTATCTTTAAATAGCTGTACCTGGCTACCATCTAGTGTGCTAGAAGCATGCCTCTAGAGGACAGGGAATGTGCATACTACATTGTATTTCTGTCACCCGGCACCATGATACATAATACAGAGCTGATTCTTTAGAACCCTCTGGACTGCAGAAAGTCAGGATAGGTGTGATGATGAAGAAAGCATGAGAGTCTCTATAGCACACTTGATTTTCATCTTTTCTGTAGGGAGTCTCCTCAGTAGCCACCACATTATCAATAAGTTTATATTGCACTTAACCATTAACACCATTCCTGACTCTCTGTGTGCTTAACTATTCTCCTTTACCAACACTGGCTCACAGGCAAAATCCGTAAGCGAGACTGGGCACCTTATTATGGTCTTACAGAGTAGAAGACCTGATATGGTTGGCGTTTCAAGAGGAAAATACATAGCATAGCTGGTGGCAGAATGTTTGAGATTCACTGGACTTGAGCTGGAATCTACCTCGGGTCCTTTTCAGTTGAGCAGTCTTGGACGCAATGCTTAATGTGTCTGACACACGGTTTCCTCCCCAGTAAAGCAGACGGAATACCGTATCTGCTGACAGCAGTCCTAGTGAGCATTCAGTCAGCTAGGTACTTGGCTTGAAGAAGACAAGACAAGAGAGAACTTACGTGTTATCTCTTTACTTTTCATTATTTCCATCACACAGTCCTCACTTGAGAGACATGGAAAATATTTCGTGTTTTATCATCCTTTTCTCTAATTGGCCTCTCTGCCCCAATTCTCATGGCCAGCGGTACCCCCTCTCTCTCCTAACTGAGCTATTTTGATACATCCCCTCCTCCAACACCTGGTGTTAAATTTAACACCCCCCTTTGCTGTGTCCCTTGACTTCTGGACTACTGTGTTTGAGTCTCTTCTGCTGAACAATGATTTTCACAGGCAAAATTTTTTTCTGTTAAAAAAATCTTATTTATTCATTCATTCATTCATTCATCCATTCATTCCCCCCCACCCCCACTGTGAGTTCCCTTTGCCCTGACCTGTATGTATTTCTTTTCTGAGGTGTGTTATCTCCTTCTGATGCACAAAGAATTGAGATAAGGAAGGGGGCTAATACAAGGAAAGGGGTTATCTTGGGTTAGAATGGTATGTGTAATCTACACATCAATTAAACCTTCTCAACAACCTAACAGTCCCCATTTCAGAAGCTGTGAAGTCATTTCCCCAAGGTACCACCATGTGGACACGCTGCCTTCGTGTTTTTGCCCTCAGCCTCCCTGAATCGGGGCTCCTGGTCAAGCTCGCTTTTATGGTAGCTATTGCAGTCAAGGGAAAGGGGAAAAAAGCAAAGCCAAGCAGCTCAGCATGAAGAATGATAATAACCTGACTTAGATTTAAATAATGATAACCCCTCAGAGACAGGTTCCTAGCCTGGAGAGTGATTATGTAAATGAACTCTCTGTGTATTTCTGAAAGTAACATTCTGAATGGAAACCAAACACATTCACTGACTTCAGTGTTGATGACTGTTTTAAGCTGGCTTCCATTAAAAAAAAAAAAAATGCATCGCACTGCCTGCCTTCTCTGCCTTTTTTTCAAAAACACACAGCCAAGGGGGAAAGGGCAAGTGAGCTAGCATTTAATGAATTCTCTAAAGTGTCAAACACTGCCTTAGGCACTTTTACATATGCTATTTTATTAAATCCTAGTAAACGCCCTGAGCAGTAGGTTTTGTTAGCCCCATTTTTTTTTCTTTTACCTCAAGAAACTAGATAAGAGAAAAGCATAAGGACAATATTGAGCATCTAATTATGTACCAAAAAGCACCAGTTCTGTGTTAGCAATATTTAATTAATTTTTAATGCTAAAATACTATCCTCTTAACTAAGGCTAAGTAAAAGACAATAGAAGCAAAGGAAAATTATACAAAAACCTCACTTAGAAATAGAAACGCAAGATTCCCTTACATGTTAAAGCCAGTCTATTGATGTACTGGAATTCTAACATATTATGATTAATTAGTGTTTATTCCAAAACAAATTTAAACATGAATTAATTCAAAGAAAATATGCTAGTGTGATTTACTACATTGATTTCTTAACAAGATAATAAATTGTAATCTTGGTAATCTTGATAGATTTAGAAACATTTTCTTTGTTACTTATAACTCATCAAGGGCACCGACTTCATTGCTTCTGTTCAGTATTTTGCTGAAAGTCCTAAGCAACAGGATAAGATAGGGGAAAGCAATTTACAGATTGGGAAGGAAGAAACAAAACTTCATCATATATTACACACTGTACAGACACACACACAGACACACACACGTTTTTTTTTCATTTGGTTCATTTCTCATGTGGTTTTCTTGACCTGAAAACTGTCTCTTTTTACATCTGATCATTTGTAACTTTTGAGAGAGTTCAGAAAGATTATTGGATACATCATTATAAAATAATCATTTTCATCTCTTATTTAGCAACAAAAATATAATTTTGAAAATGTGCCATTTGACATATCAATCAAAATAGTTAGAATCTAGGAATAATGCTATAGGAAATGAATATCTCTTTAACAGAAAATTCAAACTTTTTAATAAAAGGATAAACAAACACCAAAAAATGAAAAAATGTGTTATGGATGTAAAGAATTTTTTCATAAAGATGGGAGTTTTCTCCAAAATGATCCATACATTTGATTGTAATGTCAGTCAATATCTTACAACAAATCTTATGTGAACCTGACAGATGATCTTAAAACATCAGAAATAGAAAAGAGACTTTAAAATAATAAAAGCAAATATTAAGTATCAAAAATTTCTGTAACCTATAGTATCAAATGTAATGATTTAGGTACAATAATAGATGAATGAAAAATAATAGGACCTAGACATGCATCCAGGTATATTTACAGTCTCATTAACTGTCAGACGGAAAGAATGAGCCACCCACTATGTGCAAACTTAGGCTTGAGTGTAGAATCCAAGAAAGAAATGAGTAATAAAGTCTTAAAGGAAGGAGGAGGAGAAAGGGAGAAGAAGAAGAAGAAGGAGAAGCAGAGCAAAGAGGAGTAGAAGAAGTGGTTACGGAGAGAAGGGGACAATAATTTAGTTTGATGTCTCAATTATCTGAAACAAATTGGTTAGAAGTTCTTTCCTTAAATTCCCAGGATTTTAGTTATCTGATAGCTAGGGTAATCATTTTTTTTTTTTTATTTAAGGACCTTAAATGTGAAAAGATTGAAATAGGGACAGACTAGGACTTCATTCCTCATGGACAATGTGAAAACAGATACATCCAGAAATAGAGGAAAGATTGAGAAGTGAGATACATATCTCAAGAAAAGTATACATGTACACACACAAACGCACATTATGATATACTCACACCTACTCTGTGTGTAGCTGTTATTGGCAGAGATTATGAAGAATAAGAATGGAAATCTGGGTACCAAGATAATTGTACATGAATTGAAAACATGGTTCTAATTATAGGGGGCCTAGAATATCAACACTAATAATCACAACATGATCGTTAATTAAGAACATATTGTGTGTTAAGTCCTTTGCTAAGGGCTTTATATACATTATCTCAAAGAACATTCACAAAAACCTTTTGAGATAGGTAAAATTTTCATCACCATTTTATAGATGAGATATTGATCTCATTGATCAAATTGATTTGAGATATTGATCTCAAAATTACTTACCTGGCATGAATAAAACAGTTAGTGGCACCTAATGGATTAAAATCTTAGGCTATCTGAATCTGGACATCTCTTAACCACTTCTCTAAGTGCTTGTGGGCTCTTGGAGGTTCCTTGAAAGGGCTTCAGGTAATTAAAGTATTTCACTATCCTACCAGAAATCAGATATTCACTTTGATTTGGCCATGCAGATTAACAAGCACATCAAATGTATTTGCTTTGGGCTGGAATAATGTCAAGTCTGGGCAAAACATTGATAACTTGAGTAACATGAGCTTACTGTCAAGCATATCTTTATTTGAAAGATAAAAAAAATGTAAAGCACTTAATTTTTAGATGAAGTCAAAGATTCCTCACTTTTCACTATCAAGGTCTCTGATTAATACTCCTAGTCACCATTTTTTTTTCTTCAAATGAGTATGTTACTTTCCTAATTCAGGTACATATGTGTACGTTTCAATAATAAAGAATAAGCCGCAAACTATCCCCTTTAAAGAATAAATTAACACTGAATCCCAAACTCACACAGATAATAAAATCTGATGCTTTCCCTTTGATGTCAAGTTGCTTCTGGGCATTTTTCTACCCGTGGGCAGTTTTCTCTCCAACCTAATTGTATATCAAATTTTAATACCCTTAGATCTGTCTACACTCCATTGTTTTCTAATTATCTCATTTCCACTGAACTTTGAATTTCTGGCTATATTGGTTCAAATGCTTTCAGATTGATCCCTGTGTTGCACCATCTGCAAATTTGATTGCTACACGGTTTATTCATATCTATCAGATCATTAATAAAGGAAGAAAAGAAAACAAACAGGCTTACACTGGTCCTGCAGTGCCCTCCTCCCCTGGTCCCCCCAGCACCCTTCAGGTCAAGACACAGTCATTTGTCACTTGCCGATGTTTATATCCCAGGAGCCGACCTTTGTGTGTGGATAGGGCTGATATCCAAGTGTCTCTCCATTTGTCTTATGAGTTAAGGTCATGGGAAGAGCCATATTGGGTCCTCCAGTTAATCCAACACTAACAATCTCTTTCAATTTTAGAGTGTTTAGACTCAATGGTCAAAAGACTTCACACATACCTTCTAAATGTTCCAGAACCTACCATAGGCATCAGTCTGTAAACAACCCTAAACTAGAAGCTGTGGATATTTTGTGAGTCTCTAGTAAATTCCCAGTGATAAGCACAGGGCTTGACACATAGGTCTATTGAACATGTGGGCTGATCTTTCTTTACGAGGTGGTATGATAGTATTATTTAATGAACAATTGATACTATAGCCACCATGGTTAATGCATTCCTTGGTTTTCCCATCTGTAAAATGATTAAAAATGATTTGTTTGTGGTCACTCCATATTCCCAACAAATGCATACTCAGATACAGCCATTTTTTTAAAATGATCTGAAAAATCACTTCTGCCCTCAAAAGTTTTGGCAGTTTTCTGATCTGATCTGTAATATCTTGGTATACAGTTCTATGATAGCACATAAGAAACACACTCACATATATGATGCGGAGTACAGTTGATCCTTAAACAATGGTGCTGCATGGGTCCACTGACATGCAGATTTATATATATGCATATAGATAGATAGATAGTATAACTGTCTTTTCTCTTCCTTATGATTTTCCTTTAAAAAAAAAAGATTTTATTTATTTATTTGACACACAGAGAGAGGTCACATGTAGGCAGAGAGGCAGGCAGAGAGAGAGGGGGCTCCCTGCATCCTTATGATTTTCTTAATAACCTTTCCTTTTCTCTAACTTACTTTATTGTAATAATACAATGGGTAGCATATATTACATATAAAATATATATTCATCAACTGTTCATGTTACCAGTAAGGCTTCCAGTGAGTAGTAGGCTATTAGTGGATAAGTTTTGGGAGAGTCAAAAGTTATATGTGGGTTTTTGACTGTGAGGGGCTGATGGCCCTGACTGCCACATTGTTCAAGGGTCAAATGTATAGTGTTTCTTCTGTTAGGTTGTGAAGATAAGGACAGTCCACATCTTCTTCCTTGGTGTAATCTTTGGTGCCTAGCACATTACCTTGAATAGGGTTAACCACCAAATAAATCAATCAAGTGATTTAGTTCTTGGATTGGAGCTAGTCCCTCTGTCCCTCTCCACCATGCCACAGTTGTCTTCTCGTTTCAATTTTACTAGTCTACCACAAATGTTTAGGCATGCCCTTTTGTGCCTCTTGATTTTTTTTTTTTCTACTTCATCTGTATCTAGCTTAGGAATTAAATTTTAAAACCTGTATTTTTAACTCCCTTATAGAATAAATCTGAGATTGATGAGCACATGTTTGCTATGCATTGTATATGTCTCTTGCTTTGATGCCTCACAATTTAAGGGACTTCTGTGATGAGAACATGCTTATTAACAAAGTGGGTTCTGGCCTGGACATACCTAATGCTCTGAACATTGATTTCCCATTCTTGTGGTCTGTCTGCTGGTCATAAATCAAAAAGGAAAATGTAGCTAAGAAACAGTCTGACTTCCAAATTTATGTTTCAATTATTGACAGTAAACAATACTTAATGTGTGAAATGTTGGAACATAGAAAACTTTCATGAAATAATTCAGAATTAAATGACAGCCATGCCAGTCAGAGATAATGTTTATGTGTCATAGGTAGATTCAATTATAGAGCGATTACATCGTTCAGCACAGACCACTTTTCATCAATCACTTGTTACCTGGATTTCAATCATTTGTTTTATAGGTTATTTCAGTTGGTTAGAACTTTGTGCTAAAGCACTCATTATTAATACATATCAAACTCAAAGTTAGGTTCCTGCCAACATAGGCAGGAATCAGAATATACATTCTCTGATCCCACATCCTAGAGACTTTATATTTTTAAATATTTCACAAATGATCCTAATAGGCACGTTTGAGAGCTCATAATCAATTCAAATGTCCTTCAACTATAAATGAGAAGATATGATCTCAGAAAATAGGGGTAATTTGTCCAAGGTCACAGTCTGAGTTGGAAGCAGAGCTGAAACTTCATCTGTGAAACTTAAAAGTACCCAAGACAAGACCTAGTAAGACTGAATCAGAATTTCTGAGGGGAAGGGAGGCCTGGATGATTCTATTTTTCCAGAATTTTCCAGGTGATTCTAAACAATGAGGATTGAGACCCACTGAATAAGATCTATAGGTTCTCACAAGTGGTATGTCCCTTTATCTTCAACCACGTCCCTTAAGATGTTTGGTCACCAAACCCTACAGATAAAAAGATAGGTAATAGGGCTATAGGTTTTACAAACCAGAAACTGTGCATCCCTCCACTCATACTTGGTGAGATGATATTGATAGGACACACGTTGAAATCAAATAGCATTGATAAACAACCAGAAAGTCACTTCCTTTTCATTCTTTTTCAGTTTTTCCAAAGATGTAAATGACAAAGTAGGTTTGAAGCTAATAACAGTGTTGAGTGTCAAGAAGCAAGAAAAGGGGAAGGAGAAAGGGGAAAAAATTAGTTTCAGAGACTTAGACACAAGAGTTAGGTGAGAATTGTGTCTCTGTTTGTGGGTCATGCATTGTATTTATTTCTATAGCTTCTTTCTGCTCATAGGAATTAATGTGGCAATATTTAAAAAATTCTTTTAAAAACAGCTTTTAATAGTATAATTTGGGAAATGTATTTTAATGGCATCAATATTAATTTTCTTTATGTCAAGTTTATAGGCATCGGAGAATCATAGTAAGAAAAATAATTATTATTACTGACATACTCGTCCATGCAATCAAAACCTTTGACACTTCATTCAGGGGATTTTTGCTTGTTATACCAAGAAGCATGTAAAAGACTCTTAAAGTGAATCTTCTGTTCCAGTGATTTTTGTGATAATTCCACCATATGTTACTATTTTAGAAAACTGGGTAGAGGGATGAAAATATCCAAGTAGGCATATGTTTTTATGAAAGTTTCAGAAAAGTGTGTTTATTTTGACTTATGTCTAAATTAGATTCCTAACAGCTGAATGAAATGTAAATTAGTTGTTTTTGTTGCAGAAGATAGACATCCCATAAAACATGGTATCAATCATCTGGGAAGTGCCTGTTTTTATTTCCAGCCTTGGTATGGCATGATCACTCTGACAGATGAAAGGAATGAACACCAATCCATATGTAAACAGTCTGGAAGTAAATGGAATTAGCTATGCCCTTTCCTATCTCAAGGCTTTTGTACCCACCACTCCCTCTGAGGAGAATTCTTTCTCCCCTTCCTAGCTCCTTTCCTCCTAACTTGCATTTCTGAAAAGCTCCTCAGGTAATTTTGATCATCAGGTGGGTGGGGACTACTCATCCTAGTCCAGACACCCTCGTCTATAAATAATAAATAAGCCCCCTTTCCTCTTTCATACTTCAGAATGAAGCCTTTCTGATGCTGCCATGTCAGATCTCTCAGTGACGCCCTTTAGAGCACCCTGTATTCCTTAACTTTCATAGGACTGAGAAAAACAATAATAAAGCACAAACTAACAAATGCCTGAATACCTATTTAAGTGCTTGAGATCACTCATTTCACTGAATTTTAAGTTCCTTGAGGACTAGAACCATGTCTGCCTGAGTATCTCTTTATCCTTGGAGCCTTCCCAGAACAGTGTGTGATACATCCTCAGCAAGCAATTAGTGTTTCCCAAAAGAATTCCACAGGGAGCATGAAAATAAAAGTACAGCCTTATTGGAAAGTGCTTTGGATTTCCTAAAATGTTAGAACACAAGGATAAGGCAAAGCTTTTAAGAGACTACTTCAAAGGGGCAAAAGCTATGCTTCTCCCAGATTAGAGCCATGGATGAGGGAGGGTCAACAGTGAAAGATACTGATGTTTTAAGGTATTAGAGAAATTCAAATTTATATATAAAATCTCACAATTTTGAAAATGTTGACCAAAACACAGCCCTTCCTATTTTGTTTGTTTGCTTTATTTTTAATAATGTGAGTTTCATTAGGTATGATGGCCAGTCCAGAGCTTTGGTCCAGAAACCATAGTGAGACCCTAACACTTGGTTCTGCGGAGCAGACCTGGCCTGATTTTTACTTTTATTTTTGTTTTTGTTTTGTTTTGCTTTGTTTTATTTTGTTTTTCCCAAATTGCAGAGGAAGTCTGGAGTTGACTCTGTGCCTCTTTTGGAAATCGTGTCCTAGGATATGGCCAGCCTAGGGCCACATTTTAGCCCGAGAGCAGAACAGTCATATTATCTCCACTCCCTGGTGTGGCTGATGGTAGAGATTTCATTTGCAGTTGTTTTTCTAAAAGCCAAAATCAATGTAGCCAAGTTGAGTGAGCCCTTTGGCCAATATTCTTGTAATGTAATATCATATGGAAAGGACCATCTAAGTAATCAGGTCGTGAAAAAGAGCCTTTTTATTGTAAAGAATAGTAAGTATTCAATGGAAGTAATTTCTAAAAAAAATTAGGCAACTTCTATTTAAAATTATATTGTTTAGTATTGTGAATAGACACAAAGTGCAGACACTCTGTGATTAAAGTATTCTGCAAACAATGAAACATGGGCATTAGCTCACTTCTTTCTAGTTGGCATAAACACCAGTTCTAACCAGGAGGACAAATACCAGTTGTTTTCAGGAGTAGGAGGGGGAAATTCCAATTGAGATTCACATAACTTTATGAAGAGAAATGACAGCAAAATAAATATCATATAACAATTATTAAAAAGTAGTATTCCCCTTTTCTTCTACTTTGGATTTCTATCCAACACAGTGAAAGAGGAGAAATGATCCCTTGTTTCAGATACAAAAAAATCAGAACTGAGAGATTAAGTAACTTGCCTAATATTACACAGCAAGCTAGTAACAAAATTAAAATCAACTGCTTCTTTCTTTCATTGTGCTCTTTGTTTCTTCCCTGAACCACATTATTAAATTCATGCGCCTTAAAAAAATGGTGACAATACTTAAAAGGTGACAAGTGAAGAATTAGGTACTAAAGTGATTTAGAGTCAGAAACTTGTTATAAAAAAATATAAATTAAAAGGAACTAAAATGGCACAAACTACAAGCATCACAAAATCCATGAACAAAAAAAGAACAGAAGGAACATAATATTTATATCAAATAACTGTCCGGCACATGCTCATACAACTTTTTTCTCCCTACAATTGTTTTCTTTTTTTCCCTGCCTACTCTCAGCCCTTTTTTTTTTTTTTTTAACCTACAGGATGATTTATATTAGAAAAGAAAAATTAAATCAGTCTTTCCTTTAGAATGATTAATAAAATATTTTTAAAATTATTGATAATTTAGGTTCTTTATGCTTTACAGCTATCATCAGTAACATCATATAAATAATAAAGATTATTGTCAAATTTTGGGGAAACTCTATCAAGTTGCTTTGATATATACAAATATATATTATAAATAATATATATTTATATATTAAAATATGTAAAATATATATATAAAAGCTTTATTTTATTTTTTTAAGATTTATTTATTTAGGGGCACCCGGGTGGTTCAGTGGGTTAAAGCCTCTGCCTTCAGCTCAGGTCATGATCCCAGCATCCTGGGATCGAGCCCCACATCGGGCTCTCTGCTCGGCCAGGAGCCTGCTTCCTCCTCTCTCTCTGCCTGCCTCTCTGCCTACTTGTGATCTCTATCAAATGAATAGATAAAATCTTAAAAAAAATTTATTTATTTATTGTAGAGAGAGAGAGAGCATGAATTGGGGAGACAAGCAGATGGAGATGGAGAGAAGCTCAAGCAGACTCCCCACTGGCCATGGAGCCCAACACAGGGCTCAACTGTGAGACTGCTCAGTCTCACAACCCTGATATCATGACCCTGAGATCATGATTTGAGCCAAAACCAAGAGTCGGACACTTAACTGACTAAGCCACGGAGATGCCCTATATAAGCTTCAAACTTTCAGGGCATTTTAAGTTTTCCTGTGTAGTAACTAATCTTAAATATTTTAAAGTTGCAAATGCATGATTCATATGAAAATCTATAGGTTGTGTTCTTAGACTACTTCTGGCATGAGAGAACTTCCATTTTTTGACTAGATACTGATAAGAACTGAGTTCTTTGCTTTTCACTGGGCATGTATAATGGTGGGAAAATGTTTTCACAGACTACCTTCTGCTTCAGATTATTTCAACCTGGCTTTTCCTCCATTATCCATCTGCTGGTTGCCTGGCATGTCCATATAGTGATAGTACCTCTAGATTTGCACTTTCTTGTCCAAACCCTGGTTGAGTTAGCACACCCCACAGAAAGAGGATTCACAGAAGCCACTCCAATACCAGGACAACCAACAATCATTAAACTAGTCAGAGAAGCCACTGAAAGTCACAAAAAAGGTAGCCTATTCAAACTCAATTAAAAGCATTCCCAACTGAGTTTCCCCTGAACCAGTTTCCTATGTCAGATGCTAACTCCATGAAATCATCATCAAAATAATCTGATAATAAAGCTCAGAGATAAATCTGTGTCTAGATAAGATTTTGGAGTCCAGTTTAAGGTAGATCTTTCAATATGTGGTTTCATATTAAGTAAAGATCATACTAAAAGTTGATTAATGGACACAGTAAGGTGAGATAATTGAAGCCTAAGTGGGAAGTGAACCATGCATCCCAAGTTGAACAGTTTGATGTTCATTAGATAGTTTGGGGTGGACGGATTAGGGGTTTTTTCAAAGGATGATCTCAAAACTAACAACAAAGCAACTTACAACCTTTAATTCCAGGGCAGGAGTTTCATAAAATAGTACGAAAGGTTATATTACTAAAAAGCAAAGGCATGTTTGTGAAAATGTCTAAATAATAAAGCCATAGTAATAGATATAGTAAGCTGTGTTGGTGGTCAGTGTTTTATGTTCCTACCCCAAATACCTTTCTGTGGCCCTTTCCAGTAAAACCTGCCAGAAGGAAGTCAAAGTGGAAAGAGAGAGCACATTCACATTTGTAGTCACATTATTTACTTTGGAAGATTTTATTTTATTTTATTTTTTTTTTTTTTAAGATTTATTTATTTATTTATTTGACAGAGAGAGATCACAAGCAGGCAGAGAGGCAGGCAGAGAGAGAGGAGGAAGCAGGCTCTCCGCCGAGCAGAGAGCCCGATGCGGGGCTCGATCCCAGGACCCTGAGATCATGACCTGAGCCGAAGGCAGCGGCTTAACCCGCTGAGCCACTCAGGCGCCCCATACTTTGGAAGATTTTATAAAAGCATACGGTCATAAGAACATGTTGTTCCAGGCTAAGCAAATGGGGAGTGCCAGGCTAGACTTGCATGGCTTCATGGTAAACCGTCTTCGGAGGAAGCAAAGTCCGGGACCACCGCACCATCCCACTCCACCCCATCCTGATTCATTCTTGAGGTTGAATCTTGTGTCATGACGGTAGATGGAGAAACAAACTTGAGCAAGACTGCCCTGGACTGAGGCAGAGATCCTAAGGGAGCCTCCATCCCGAATTCTGTGATACTAATGCAGAACCGTCGCTGACAACTCTTTTCCTCCTTTTCCCACCCCACCCAACCCCTTTAGTGGAGGTATTATTTTTCTGGTAATACAAACACTTCAGTAATCAATGCCATTTAGCATGCTGGATAGATATGAGTAATTCCATTACTTATTAATGATGAAACATTGCTAGGATGAAACATGTTTTCCAGCGTATTTTCTGATTATGTTGTGAAGAGATTGCCTTTTATCTGGCTATGAGAGCACCTTATCATTTCCTCTGCAGCAGCAACAGGAGGAGGAGGAAATATTTTTAATTGTACGTATATACACGTATACATACACACACACACACATTCTCCTCCCCTTTTGATTTCATTTTATGATTCTCACCAGATAAATACCTACTTGGCCCAAGTCAATTAGCAAATATGAATAACTATGCTGTGCAATGTGCAAACTCATTTTTATAAAAATTTACTTCATTTTCATTTAATATTCACACATTCTTGTAGCACAGTTCTCATTATTTTTACATTTTAGAAATGAAAACATCAAAGTTCGAAGAGTTTAAGTAATTTGTCCAAAATGGATATAAGGACTCAAAAGAGCTGATTTTGAGTTCTATATCTTAAATGTCTTGTGTTTTCCAACATGGTATGACTTGTTCAAAGAAAACTGTTGTTACATATTTTGTAAAATGAAAGATGAAGCCTGAGTGGGTTGACACTTTATTTTTATTTATTTATTTGTTTATTTGTTGGAAAGAAGGATCATTTTTATCTGTAAGTGGGAATTATAAGCAAATTTGTATTAGAAGCAAACTCTGCCTGGAATGCTTTAAGTCATCCGGCTTGCTAGGCTCACTTTATTTTATGAAGATTTAAGTAAAACCAGCTTAAATTTTGATCTATCCTAAAGTTGGAATATGTCCAGGATTTTTAGAGAGCTGCTATGTTCCGTGGTCACCTTCTGCTCTCGTTTCCATTTTTTTGCTAAATTCTTAAATTAAGTCAAGCCTTCACCCCTGCCACTCCTTTCCAGCCTTCTGGAGGCTTCTCAATGGCGCACGTTAAAACTTTTCATGTTTTTATAACAACTCACACAGCATTTATCGAGAACAGTTTGGTGTACAGTTTCACATTGACTTCAACTTTAATAATGCCATTGCTGGTGGTGTGTGCTGTGTGTGCCAGTGAGGATGGCAAAGGTTAAGTTAGTGTTACAGTTTAGAATTACAGAGAATGTTCAATAACTAGGCAGCTCTACCTAAAATGTTAGGTTTTTTTTTTTGGCTCTTTTGGCTCCCGTGTCACCCAAAACTAACTTACAAGCCATGGTAGCAGGCTTTTCTCTTTCCTCTTCCTCGTTTCCCTCTCACGCAAGTTACCTGCCACCAATTCCTTGATGCTTGTTATACAGTTGGGCAATTTTATGTCCTCTTTGCTGTCACCCTCAGAATTGGGATGAGGTGTGGAAGGATATCTTTACCAAGCAAAATGTAACATGAAGTAGTTGCTCTAAACAGAATTCCATTTGCCTCAGGGAGAAATTGTCACTTCTTTGGAGGAGAACACAGACTGGTTGTTATTTAAATAACACATACAGACACACACAGAGGCAGACACACATGCTTTGCACTACAAGAATGACAAAAAGTAGAAGTAAGTCTAGTCCTAAATTACCCCTGGATACCCTTGCATAAGGCAACATCATGCTTTCTTCTTTTATTTCACTTTGGACTACTTTTTTAAACATTATGTTAAAATCATATCACTGTGAAACTTTGTGTACTAACAAGTAAATACACTTATGAACAATTGTCTCTATTCCCATTAACCACACATCGATCATTACCATCCTACCTCCGTATCTGTAAAGCTCTACCTTCGAACTGCAACCCTTTGTTGTACACGCGCAACACGCGCATTTATTTTTCAGCACAATAACTTATTGGCTACATGGAAACATATGGTAATCCAGGTGTAAGCTTCCCTGGAAAACTGCCCAAGCAGCTGAATCCCCACCTGGCACTCTGCTTTTGGCCTGTAATCAAACTCTTCCCAAACTGGACCACTTTTGAAAGTTGAAGAATGCATAATTGTGTGAAGGGTCTTCGTTAGTATTTCTTGGATCGGAGAACAATAGACTTAAAAACAAAAGGGAAAAAAACAGGATTATTGGTATCTATGCACAGAGGTTTCTGGGCTATACATTTGTTTTCTGAATCAGAATCTCAATTTCAGAGCAAATCTCCACATGATTTGATGACTAAATATTAAACACTTGCAGACCACCTAGACTAGCATTGCCTCTAAATGGGTACCTTTCAAGTAATCAATGCCCTCTCTATGATTTTAATCCAGGAAAGTAATAAATTGTTTGATGTTTCATCACCTCAAATTTCCACCCAAAATTGTTTCATACTGATCTCTTGCACTGTGTTCTACTTTGGTTTATAGTAAAGAGAAGAAAGAGCGTGGTCTTTAGAGGCAAATCAGGGTACAACTTTAGGAAAAGTCTCTCACTTATTTTCCATGCTCATATTTTTCATTTATAAAATGAGGTGAAGTGGCACCCAAGTGGCTCCGTCAGTTAAATGTCTACTTTCAGTTCAGGTCACGATACCAGGGTCCTAGGATGGAGCCTCATTGGCTTCCTTGCTTGGCAGGAAGTCTGCTTTTCTCTCTGACCCTGCTCACCCCACCCATTCCTGCTCATGCTCCCGTTCTCTCTCTCTCTTTCTCAAATAAATAAATAAATAAATAATAAAATTTTTGTTGAAAAATGATGTGAAAATAATTTTCTTACAAGTAGTGTATTTAAGGACTAAATAGAAGTGTATAACCCCTTATTTAGCCTATAACAAACATTTTGATAAAAAAAATAGTCTCGGGACACCTGGGTGGCTCAGTTGGTTAAGTGACTGCCTTCGGCTCAGGTCATGATCCTGGATTCCCAGGATCAAGTTCCACATCGGGCTCCCAGCTCCATGGAGAGTCTGCTTCTCCCTCTGACCTTCTCCCCTCTCATTCTCTCTCTCACTATCTCTCTTTCTCTCTCAAATAAGTATTTTTTAAAAAATGGTCTTTTTGTTGGCAGCCAGAGTTTTGGACAAGTTAGTTATCCATCCCAGGGAATATAAACAAAAGGCCAGTTGGTATCATTTCTGGGCTTCCTATGAACTAAGAATTATAGAATATTAAAATTATAGAATATTAAATATCAGGTCTTCCTACAATTCTATAGAATATTAAAATTATAGGATATTAAATATAAGGTCTAATATAAGGTCAATATCCTACACATGAATTCACTTGATGTCTTAAAATCTTATTCCCAGCTTTTAATAAGGTAAATAAGAGTCATAATACTCTTATATCTCTAATTAAATAAACCAATTATAGAAAGTGTACAATCAGCTGCTCAAAGACACCAAAGGTTAAGTGCCAAAAATTCTCAGAGAATAAAGACTTCTGTTTCACCCTAGGCATTATGGAAGTACAACTAAACAAAAATAAATCAACAAAAATAACAAAAAATAATGACTTAGGGACGTAATATCCTCATAAATAAGCTGGTCTCACCTCAAATTAAATAAGACCATTAGGGCACCGAGTGGTATATTCATTATTTTTGACATATTTCAAATGTGAAACACTGAATAAAATGCAATTAATTTTCATCCATTATCATTTGCTTGCTAGAAATTTCTGAGTCATAATACTGATACAGTGGTTGCAGAAATTTTAAGTTAATTTTGCTTTCTTACAAATTACGATGATGTTAAGGAGTCTGTTGTTCTTGAAGACCTCTTCAATTGATTTTCAGATTTGGAGTCCATACACCATTCTCCTTAGCTCATGCCTCTGGTTGACTTAATTTTTTAAAAAATGTATGTGACCCCTTAGTTGTCCTAGAAATACACAGAAGAAGAATCCATTCACAGAACATTTCTTTCTTTTCTCTTAAACATTATGAACGCATAGGGAGTGCAAAGTAGGTATTACCCACTGAGTCTCCTGTTTGTCTAAGTAGTCTACTTTCTTTGGACATCTGGGAATCCTCCTATTCTTGGGACTTTTTCTCTTGTCTCCTTATAGCACCCAAGGCTTCTCTACCACTCTGCCACCTCTCCCTCCAGAATCGTACCTCCGTTGTAGTAGTAGATCTGTCACTTAATCATGGGACCCAATAAAACATTCTATTTTGTATCCCTAGAGAATTCATAGGTTTTTCTGCATTGTTTAGAGTAAGTTAAGCACAGTACAAATGGATCTTTTCCTCACTAATACTTCATACTTCTCAGATAATAATTTTAATACTTGAGGAACTCCTCTATTTACCCTATCATTGGCCTCCATTGGTATTGGGGGGAAATGAGGGATAGGATGTGGAGGAAGGTTTAAGAGATAGTATATTTCTTGCTGCCAAATACCCATATTTGACTTGAAATTTGCACAACAAAAATTTCTCTTAAAATACATTCACTATCTGGGAAAGATTACACATGTACACAAACATACATACATATACACCCACAGTGTATTTTAAGAAGCGACCTATTCCAAGTAACAGACATGGGGAAGTGTTCAGAAACTCTGCCAAAAACTGAACAAGAAAGGAACACCTGCAAAAGAGGTGAAAGAAACACGGTGAGCTGTATTCTTGCTTCCCACTTATAACAAATCTAATAAGTAATTTATTTGTTTTTTGTTAGTTGTTGTGTCTGATAAATAAAACCTTCATTTGGAATGGCGTGTTATCTCCTCTCCTCATTTGCCTGAGTCTCCATTTTCTGCCCCCAGTGATTAAGGAAAGAGCCCCAAAGTCTTTGAACCAATTTGCATGACAAAAAAAACCACCTTCCAGACTAGAGCACTCCCAGGGGCTTTGATGGTGGAAGGAGGGAGGTTCAGTCATAAACTTCAGAGACAAGTAGGTGAGTACAAAGCCGGTGTTAAGTGCCCTAACAGGCAAGTTCTGAAAGCTCATCACCTCCCTGTATTTGATAGGCTCTGTCACCATTGCCAACACAGCTGCTGGAGAAGCCTGCCAAAGAGGACGAGAATGAAAGAGAATGAGAGTGCCATAAAGGGAAAATATTTCACACAACTTGGCACCATCTGCCATTCTCTTAATCTGTGTTCAGAAAGGAGGGGATTGAATGCAGGGACAATGGCTCTGACAGCCAACTTTTCCATCGATAAAATCGTAAAAAACATGCTGATTGTATTTTGCTAAAAATATAATGAGACGGCGAAGAACATTCCATATACATTTCTAACTTTGTTTGCTTTGGAGGGGTCGTAAACCAAATTAAAAAATAAAAACAAACTTCTGTTATTTCAGTTACACCACTATAATTTACTTGGCTTTAAGGGTCCTCCAAGATAATAGAGGTCTGTGGAGCTGTCTCAGTGAGCAGAGGGGTGTGGCAATGCAATTGATTCTATATATGGACTTTCTCTGTGTGCATGAAGAGAGAGGGAGATACAGAGAAGTGGGGGGCAGATTCTGCTGACAAACAGGGACATGATTTTAGCTTATTTCTCTTCAGTTGTGTTAATGAAAACACATCCCAATACAAATGATGTTTCTTATTTATATGCTTCCTTGTATAACAACATTTTTGCCACTTTTCTTCCAGCAGCTAAAGTGAGTTAGAATAAGCCGAGACACATGGCTCTGGAATGGTTATATGTGTTTGAAGGAGACGTAGGTTTGAGGCTAGTTAGGGGAGAATGAGTCTGGAGGTTGGGGAAAGTCTTTGGCCTCTACAGATTAAGGGAGAGGAAAGAACTATCTGTCTGCCCTTAATTTCTAGAGTAAGCAGGTGATCAAATCTTGGCACTGAGACCCAGAGCTAAAGGAAGGAGCTGGAAGTTGTTTATCCCTTCCTCTCCCTGAGAGAGTGTGCTGAGTTGCAAGAAGGTCTGCCAACCTGGGTGTAGTAACTCCAACCCATCCCGCCACATTGGTCACCCTCAAAATTGCTCTTGTCTATCCTGGTCCCTAGGGCCTCAAAGTACTATATCTGATGCTTTGTCCTTAATTGGCTATTGATGCTCCTCTTCCCATGCCAGAGAAAGTGGTAGCTAGATTGTGTGGCTGAGTCTTTGGAGGGTTCCGAATCCCATTTTTATATCTTCCAAATACATAACCTTAAGCCAATTTAACTGTGCACCTAACTGTGTTTTCCTCTTGGAAAAGTGAAATTAGTATGATATATGTTTCCCAGGAGTTGGTGTGGTGTGCGTGGGCGCACACACTCATGTGCCTGCATCTGAGTGTTGGCCATGATAAATGTCCTCTAGCTCTAGGTCTGAGTGCTAAGATTTCAGGACATGCTTACTGTAGGAATCAAGGGCAGACCGATGATCCTTTCCTCTCCCTTCCTCTATAGAAGCCAAAGAATTTAATAAGATGTTATGGATTTAAAAATTTAGTTTGGCACCAACCATACAGTAAAGGAGAAAATAAAGAATATATTTTACCTGTAAATTCTGCTTAAGTAATAATTTAAACCCATTCACATCCTCATCCAGAACAGGCTCCTTTTTTTTTTTTTTTTTCCGGACACTAATTCCCTAGCAATTTCCAAAGTTACCACAACATTGGCACTGAGCAACATTCTTCCTCATAGTTAAATTCTGTGATGCCATAACTCAATTTGCTTTGTTGAATTAGAGCTTATGGGGCTTTAGGGAAAATAATTGGGGCTTTGCAATCAAAGCTAAAATTTGAAAGCCCTAAAAGAGCTGTGGTTCTGCTTGGGGGGAAAAAAAACTCACTAAAATATTTTCCTTCTCTAACTCATTTCTTCTGTCCTTTGATGCACATTTGCTGAGTCTGTGTGATCTTTGCCTTCAGCTGACTACTCAGTCTGCAGTGCTGACAAATTGAAAATTAGACATAGCTTCTATCAAAGACATTGTGCTCCAACCCTCTATGGGGTTTAATGGTATCTCTCCCCTGTGCTTCTGCTTTTGAGACCATTTTCTGATTCAATCTAGAATGCACATACATGTTCATGGGCGTAAACAAACTATTAGGCATATATAAAATAAACTTCAGAAAGCATTCATTCTTTCAAGCCCCCCACCCTCAAATAGTTTTATTTAATTCTATTAAAACATCCTTATAAAAACTAAGTAGTTACTTACTTACTCCTTCCTTACTTCCCTTCTTTCTTTCCTCCCTTCCCTCTTTCCCTCCCTCCCTCCTTTCCTTCCTCTCTCCTTTCCTTCCTTTTTTCTTCCCTTCCTTCCTTTTTCAAAAGAAAATTACCCAGGAACCATTTTAAAGAGGAATTATATCACTTTTGTAGAAAAACTTAAACCATAAAATCTCACCAATTGATTTATGTGTAGCAGTTGGCCAGGTTGTTTTAGGAATAAATCATAAATATACAAATGAAATTCAGTAGTAGCACTAGTCCAAATAGCTTACAATAAGCCTTTCTTGAACTCTAACTTCAAGACCTTCAGTCATTCTGCCTTGATCACAAAATAATTCTGTAGCAATATCATTGGTAATTTTACATAACCTGGGAAAAAATTATTTTCCTCCTCTAGCTATTAAATTTAATTGATATTCATAATATTTAAATGCTTTATCAACCTTTTCAACCTCTCATTTTTAACAATTCTAAGGCACTTTAAAATTTAATGTCATGAAATCAGAACTAACATTGACTCATTATTAGCTTATTTCTTTTCTAGTATACTGTTGAAATATACTGTATGTTTAGAGTGAATAGACCATAACATCACCTTTTGTTTGATGATAAAAGTATTTCACCTAAAACACTAGATGTTGTTCTGAATAGTTAATTGGTTATGTCATCAGCTGTCAAATTAGTACATTTTATAGAGCTTTTATCTTGATTAAATTTTTCTTCTGAAGATAATTAAAATCTCATTCACTAGTCTTTGTTGTAATGAATTATCCTACAGTCAAACTTACAAAAGCATCTCTAAACATTTCTAGTGTGATTGGCTTTCTTTATTTATTAAATGCCACAGTGACTTAATCCAGTATGTGCTGCTTCTAAATTCTATGATTACTAAAAAAGACTTTACAGAATAATCCAGATGAAGGACTGTTAAAAAAACATTCCTTTCTCCTTCTTTCCCTGTTTCATGTTAAGAACCTATAAATGTCATTAGAAATGGAAAAACTATGGTCTTTATGGAAATCTTAATTTTTGCTTAATTTTGAAGGCATATAAAAAATATTAAAATCTAGGGATGGTTCAGTCAGTTAAGCATCTGTCTTTGGCTCAGGTTATGATCCCAGAGTCCTGGGATGGTGTCCTGCTTTGGGCTTCTTGCTCACTGGGGAGCCTGCTTCTCCCTCTGCCTGCTGCTCCCCCTGCTTGTGCTCCCCTAATCTCTCTCTGACAAATAAATAAAATCTTTTAAAAATATTAAAATTTAGAAAGTTTTATAAATGGGGTTAAATTATTTTGTTTGTCTTCATATTGTGCTTTAATTCTCCAAATTTTCGTGCCTATCGTACATACCCTTTGGTAAACAGAGCTACTTTCTAACATAAGGAGATTATCACTTCCTTAGTTTTGCAATTAAGATGATAGTAAATAGAGGGTATGAATATGTCCAGATAGATAGATAGATGATAGACAGATAGATAGATAGATAGAAATCATCTATAAGATGATAAATGTGTTGCATATAATATCTTACTCCATCTTAATAAAGCACCTGAGATGTCTTCTTGTATTACTTATTTGCAGATTTTGAAACTAAGGCTCAGAAATACTCAGTGATTTTCCCAAAGTCATACTGCAAGTGAAACATCTAAGCTCTAAACCATAGCTGTGTGATATCCGGCAGGAAATCTGGGCACCCCGTCTCTCCACGCCTCTGTGTTTAGGCCATAGGGTGCATGCTATGTAGATGTTGTTCCCTCCTTTCTCATCCTTGGGAAATTTCACCAACAGTTGATTTCTATTATTGTCAGATTTGTGCTAGTCACAAGAGAAGATTTCGATTTCTAAGACTTTGAACTTATCTCTAGTTCCCTAGAAGGGAGTTGTGGATAGCCTGCTCTGGGGAAGGCTATTTTAGACTACGTGAGGCTCTTCCCCATCACCCACTCTCTCCTACCTTTTCTCCCTTTTTTCCCCCAACAAGCAGGCTGTGTTCTTCTAGCAGTGGCTACTGTGGTATGATTGAACTTGAAATTCAACTTTTCTTCCTCCCTTTAGGGCTCACTGACAAACCTCTTTGCTGAAGAGTTTCCCCATCTACCAGTGTTTGCTCTGTGCTACCTCTCAAGATCCCTTTTAAACAAGTTTCTTAATGTACAGAATATGAATATTTTTGCTTCTTTGATTTTAGGATCCATGACCCCATGAGAAGCTCTTGCTCAGTCCTTAGATAAAGGAGGGCATTAGGGAAAAAAGTTGGCAAATCTTTGTGTGTGTGTGTGTGCATGTAAAGAAATCGAGTTATATTTTGAGCCTAGGAGTTGCAAAAAGAAAACATTTACAGATGGTTTCTGATGAACACAGAAGCCTAAATACTTAAAATGCAAACTGGAGTAATAAAAACTTTAAAAATACAGCACCGTCAGCAAATTAGATAAGACCACTCCAACCAAAATTTCTTAAATCTTTTTCCTTTAACAGCTTCATTAAGATATAGTTCCCATAACATACAATTCACCCATCGTGTGTAAAATTCCGCAGTTTTTAGTATATTCACAGAGTTGTGCAACCATTGCTAAAGCTGATTTAAGTACATTTTCATCATTTCGATGAGAAATTCTTATACCCATAAGCAGTCATTTCCCATACAGTGAAGAATTAATTTTACCCAAAAAGAGGTATGGCCATTGCCCTTAGTTACTAGGAGATGATCTCTAGGTCCCTTAAATGTCCTACAGGACAGAGGCATCTGTTTGGGGACTTTGATCACTGAAAAGTCTATCACTGTGATTTATAATGAGGGATTTGGGATATGCCACATCTGTTCCATCCTTCAGAAGAACTAGATACTAAAGGTACTAGTCTGAAACTTTAGGAGGCTCTGGAGAATGAAGACCAACCATGCAGGCAATATGTAATCAAGCCCTAATAGAAACCTTAGGTACCAAAGGCCTGCATGAGTTTCTCTGCTTGATAAGATTCAAATATCCTTTAAGTCTGTCACCCACCATAGCAAGAAGAAGGTAATGCTGTCTGGGAAGCCAAGGAGAAGGTGATGGAGACCTTCTCATCTGGAACATTTGCAATTCTTCCTTTGGCTGATGTTAATTAATATCCCTTCCTTATAGTGCAGCTATAATCATAAGTATAATGTTTCCAAATTCTGTGATTCATTTTAGCAAACTGCCAAACCTGAGGGGGGGTGGTGGTGGGAGCCTTCAAATTTGTAGCCCAATTTTCTGAAGTGACAGTGCCCAGAGCCCCTCCTAATTTGCAGCAGTAAGTTCTAAAGTAAGGACTCCTCAGGGAACTATCCCCTCAGACTGTGAAGTTTGTCTTAACTTACTGTACTTCACATTCCCCCTTAAGACCTCTCCACCCCTCAGGCCTTGAAAACCACTAATCTCTTTTTGTCTTTATAGATTTACAAATGAAATCATACAATAGGGTGGTCTTTTATGATTGGCTTCTCTTAATTGGAATAATATTTTCAACCTTCATCCATGTTGTAGCATATATCATCTCTTCACCCCTTTTTATGGGTGAATAATATTCCATTATGGGGATACACCACTTTTTGTTTATCCACTCATCAGTTTATGGACATTTAGGTTGTTTATACCTTTCAGCTATGGTGAATAGTACGGCTATAAACATTTGCATGTAAGTTTTTATTGGAACACCAGTTTTCATATTTTGGGGCTATATGCCTATATGTGGTATTTCTGGATCTCAGGAAAATTCTGTTTGGTTTATCAAAGAACCGTCAAACACTTTTCTATAGTAGCTCCACCATTCTACGTTCCCACAGCATTGCATGATGGTTCCAATTCCTCCACATCCTTTACAATGTTTATTAATTTCCATCATTTTGTTTATAGCCATCCTAGTGGGTGTGAAGTGGTATCTTGTGGTTTTGGTTTGCATTTTCCTAATGAGCAATGATGTTCAGCATCTTTCCATTTATGTGTTGGCACTGGTATATCTTCTTTGGAGAAATGTGTGTTTACATCCTTTGCTTGTTTTAAAGTTGAGGTGTTTGTTGTTGTTGTTGTAAAAGCTCTTTAAATATAATTTCAACCCAAGACCATTATCATTTGTGTGATTTGCAAATATTCTCTCACGTGTGGGTCACCTTTTCACTTTATTCATGGTGCCTTTTGAAGCACAAAAGCTTTAAATTATGATGAAATCCGTATTTTTTCTTTTGTCACTTGTAGTTTTGTTGTCAATTATAAGAAGGCTTTACCTCACCAAGATCACAAAATTGATCCTTATGTATTCTTTTTAATAATTTTATAGTTTTACCTTTTATCTTTATGTCTCTGATCCATTTTAAATTAATTTCTGTGTGTAGTGTAAGAACTTCATTCTTTTTTATGTGGATAGCTTGTTGTCCTAGCACTCTCTGTTGAAAAGACTATTTATTTTCTCCCCATTAGATTGTCTTAGCATCATTGTTAAAAATCAATTGACCATAAATATGAAGGTTTATTTCTGGGCTCTCAATTCTATTCCATTGATCTATATGTTTATCTTTATTCTAGCACTGTGCTGTCTTGATTACTTTGGCTTTGCAGTAAGATTTGAAATAGGGATATATGAGGCCAACTTTGTTTTCTTTAAGAGTGTTTGGCTATTCTAGGTAAAATCTCTAAATCTTAACAGTTGTGGAGTATTTACTCTGTGAATATATGGGTGGGTTTCACATGCAGAAGACATCACGTTCTACCACATACCACATAGCTACTTCACTTACTCCCCACACATACCCAGTTCCAGCTAGATCGTAAATTATGAGAAGAAAGGGATCACAATCTGATTTATTTTCAGATCTAAGATTTGACCTACTCCTTTTCTTTTTTTTTCTTTTTTTTTTCCTACTCCTTTTATTATACTGACTTGTTTCTGAGTTCAAAGGGAGGAAATGTTACAGCCTAGTGGGAGGTGAATGAAGGTTTCATGTAAGTAGTAGTATGTTATCTGCATTTTAAAAGACTGCCAAGATTTTGGTGGGATGAAGAAAAGGCATAGGTTAGAATATAGAAAAAGAAAAAAAACTATTCGAAAGGGAAAAAAAAAGAAAATCTATTTCATATACATTGACACTTCACTTTTTTTTTTTTAAGATTTTATTTATTTGACAGACAGAGATCACAAGTAGGCAGAGAGGCAGGCAGAGAGAGAGAGAGAGAGGAGGAAGCAGGCTCCCTGCGGAGCAGAAAGCCTGATGCGGGGCTCGATCCCAGGACCCTGGGATCATGACCTGAGCCAAAGGCAGAGGCTTTAACCCACTGAGCCACCCAGGCGCCCTGACACTTCACTTTTGATACCAAATGTGTAAATTTTTATACACGGAGCAATTTTCCAGTTCTTGGCAGACACTAGTAGGATGCTTTATGTTCTGACATGGACTACTCAGAGTTAGCACCGACCACCAGACTAAGGGTTTGGTCTTACAGGACTGCCTCTGACTTCAGATGTCAAGCACAAGTCCCCGCTTGTCATCTGTGGTTTTCACCAACAAGCTATAAATTGGATATTCCCATCACCCCCGTCCTGGATTCAGTAGTTCAATAAAGTGGCTCACAGAACTCAGAGAAATGCTTTACTTACTGTTACTGGTTGCTTATACATGATTTTACAAAGGATACAAATCAGTAGTCAATTGAGGAGATACATAGGGTTTGTCCAGAAGGGACAAAGTGCAGGAACTACCATCTCCATGGAACTTGGGATATACCACCTTTTAAAAACTTGGATGTGTCCACAAACCTGGAAGCTCTATAACTCAGTCATTCATGGGTTTTATGAATGTTCTATGACATAAGCAAGAGAGATGAAAGCATTAAAGCAAGACTGATTAAAGACTGATTGGAGCTGATCTCCAGCTACTCTTTACTCTCTGGAGGTCAGCAGGGCAGGTGCTGAAAAGACCAACTCTTTAATCATATGGATGCTTCCTCTGTTAACCAAAACCTATTTGCCCAGAGTCATGTCATTAGCATAAATTCAGGTATGGTTGAAAGGTGCTTATTGTGAGCAACAAGAGACACCCCTATCACTTGAGGACTTCCAAGGGCGAGGAATTCCAAGTAGCTCTGTAGACAACACTATCTAAGACTGATGTAGTAGCTGAAACTAAGATGTCCAGCAAGACAGATGATGAGACATAAATCTATATCTTTCTATATATTATATAATAAATTTATATATTATTAAATATACATTTAACATATATTTTTGTGCGTGGCCCCAGAACTTCATATATATATAGTCCTGAAAGTCAACGTGCTTACAATTTCACTGAGGAAGTACTATATAACAAGATTTATTTAATATCTAGAAATTGGAAACAAGAAAGCCAACTAATATTTAATTAAGGAACTGCTATGGCATGATTGCTTTAGTTTATCTGTTTTAACCAATGTTTTAACAAACAGCTTGTGAGATAAACATTAACAACTTTTGTATGTAAGAAGATAGTAAAGCTCAGAGGTATTAAACTATCTAAGATCGGACAGCATGAAAATGCCTGAACTGGGGTTATAATCCAAACCTTTCTGACCCCAAAGATCAAGTTTTTTCAAATGATGTGATATTTGAGTAGATAATCAATGGATGATAAAATGTGGAATTGCTGAAGGCAATTTAGTGTGGGAGCCATGCTTTGGGAATATATTGACCTAGAAAGTGGGTTTCTTAAGTGGAACCTCATGGGATGGGACATGTAATTGGTGCTTGATATTTTTTTCCCTAATAAGTACAGGCAGGATAAACCATATTTCAAAAATTAGCAGTTCAACACATTACAATTTTTAAAACTGCGTTACAAATGGTCTATAGTATTTGTTTTTTTTTTAATCATTTTTAATTTATTTTCAGCATAACAGTATTCATTGTTTTTGTACCACACCCAGTGCTTCATGCAATCCGTGCCCTCTCTAATACCCACCACCTGGTTCCCCCAACCTCCCACCCCCCCCAGCTCTTCAAACCCTTCAGATTGTTTTTCAGAGTCCATAGTCTCTCATTGTTCACTTCCCCTTCCAATTTCCCCCAACTCCCTTCTCCTAACTCCCCATGTCCTCCATGCTATTTGTTATGTTCCACAAATAAGTGAAATCATTTGATAATTGACTCTCTCTGCTTGACTTATTTCACTCAGCATGATCTCCTCCAGTCCCGTCCATGTTGCTACAAAAGTTGGGTATTCATCCTTTCTGATGGAGGCATAATATAGTATTTGTTTTGTTTCACATATTAAATTGTATCTCGCTGAGCTTCTATTCTACATCTCTTTTCAGTAGAACATGTTCTATTGGGAATAACTGAAAGTCTGGAAAAAATGAATTTAAGTGTTCAAGTGCTTTCCATTCTATGTGATCTGAGAAAAAAATTAGCTGGGAATAAGAGGAAAATATTCTGAAACCACTAAAAGCTATACTCATTTAATTACTAAATTGCTGATTATAATGTAAAGGAGAATCTAGTTTATTAAATAGATTAAATGCAGCTCATGCACATACTCCATAGATTTTGTCACATAGGGGTGCACAGTAATTGTCAAGAAGCTAAAAGAGCAATTGGTGGTGTGTTTTGACATTTTCCTCCTAAGAAGGGGAGCAGTATTAATCACCCCTGTGGGTATTTGGATGTTTTGTAGACTAAGAAAGTCTTTAGCAATTGTGTATAATTTGGGGCATACCCTAAATTAACAGTAATCTATTTGTGGGTATCTCTTTTATGCTAAGGTAATTTCTCACTTCCTCAGTTATTTAATTGTACTTTGAACAGTTTTGGCAGGGAACTCATTATGTATTCTCCTCACTATATTTTATTTTTATTATACAAAGTCACATTGAAATGAAATGGATACATGCATCATTGACTTTAATAGGATTTTGCATTGTAAGAATAATATGCAGGTACAGTGTACTGCATAGAAATATCTTGTGGGGTAAGAATAACAGGATTATTGTGGAATTCCACAGCCATATAACTCAACAGGCAGTCATTCCTACAGGTTATAGCTTTCTTTAGGGGGAAGTAGAAAACTGAAGGGCAAGTGGTTTTAACAAGCCCACATATGTAATATTCATTTTAGAAAGTATTGCCTGGAATACTTTGTAAATGTGAAATTGAATTTATGTAATGCAAAAGAGTTAAGAAAACCATAAAAACTGTGTACTGTATCCAAAGTCATTTCTTGACAAGTGAGAAGCCCATTTTACAAAGATTTCTTTGTAACTACAGTTTCTAAATGATTTTGTAATAATGCTCAGGACTCGATAAAGTATCAGTTAGAAGTCTGAGCCAATTGACTTTCTTATGAGGCTAAAAATGAGCAAAAAATGACCATGATGGAGCAAATCAGTTATTCTGGGAATTAGCATTTATTGAGCGACTTTTCAGCTGCTATCAGGATGAAGATATAAGAGGTGGCAAAGAATCATAGTTCTGAGTTGGATCTCTCTGGACCCAGTCTACTTCAGTTGCGTTGCACAGATGATTTAACCTCTGAGGTTCTTCAGTCCCAAAACAGGGATAATAATAGCATGTAACTCTTAGTGTTCTTAGAAGGAATAAATAAGTTGTGACATGAAATGTGATTAGCATAGAGTTGGTTATATAGTATATATATATATATATATATATATATATATATATATATATATATATCCATAGAGTTGGTTATATAGTATAATGTATTTCCCAGTATAATCCCCCAAATATATACCACAGAATACTAGTGAGACCAGATACAAAACTGTAACAACACATACAAGCTAGTCAACAAATAACTACACAATATGATGGCCAAATTAGATTGTGAATCTCAAGTGGGGGATACTATATGAAGCAATTACTCATATACACACAGATAGTAAATGCTCTGAGCATTACTGCTATAATGGGAAGTGTTTACTTTTTCCAATTGAAATGTATTAAAATAAACATAAGGGAAGAGGATAAATATTTAAGTAGCATTTTGTCATCTTTTGCATGCCAAATTGCTGTTTACATAAGGTATCATTTATTGTTATATGTAGACTAATGTTTCAAAGAATGTTTCCCAGACCATTAGTTTGCAGGGTTGTCGTAAGAAAAGGCCCACATGCTCAAACATTTCTGGGAAAAAGCCGAGTTAAATAAAAGTGAAAAGATTATTTCACGTTCCATTTCCTGATTTATTTCCCAGTATTTTCGTGACTGTCTTTGGATAGTGGTCCTCAAGCTGTCAGATCTGAGACAGACAGAATGGAAAATAACTAATTATGAATGGAAACAGGAATGCAGCTTTTACTGGAAATATTTCTTCCATATAGTCTGTTTCTTGTGAGATACCTATAGAATGAATATTGCCTTGTCCTCTGGGCTATGACTCATTTTAGAAGCAGAAACAATTTGTTGTCAGCAGTAATTCTCCCTAGCCTCTACTCATCTTTCTGCCCTTATATTTTAGAAAGACTTTCGAACGAACCCTGATTTCCATTTTCTGAGTCAGGTCTTTCCACCCGTTTTCAGCTGTCCTCTACCACTATTCTTCTTAAACTGTTCCCATTGGTCACCAGAGAGCCCACAAATGCCAGATTATATGGCCATCTTTTTACTCTCCACTTGATTTGAATTCTTTACCAAACCATCTTTTCTTTTTTTTTTTTTTTTTTTATTTTTTTTTTTAAAGATTTTATTTATTCATTTGACAGACAGAGATCACAAGTAGGCAGAGAGGCAGGCAGAGAGAGAGAGAGAGAGAGGAGGAAGCAGGCTCCCCGCTGAGCAGAGAGCCCAATGTGGGGCCCGATCCCAGGACGCTGAGATCATGACCTGAGCCGAAGGCAGAGGCTTTAAACCACTGAGCCACCCAGGTGCCCCCAAACCATCTTTTCTATTTGAAAATGATTGACCAGAAATTTTAGCAGTAAACGATGTTGCGAGAATTTACCCTTTTGCTTAATCTTATTTTCCTATAAATGTCTTGTCTCACTGTTCTTGCGGTACTGTCCTCCTCTCTAGCTGATACCCCAAAACTTCAATTAATATCTAATGACTGTCTTATTCCAAATCTATACCTCTAGGTCTAACATTTCCTAAGAAGGACAGACCCCTCCATCTCCCTCACATCCCCATGAAAACTTGAATTTAAGATGAACTGTACAATTCAGGACATCATCGCAGTGGACTACTTTCTTTTGCACATGCTGTATACTCTACTTACAATCATGAAAATATGATTTGCCTTTATCTCCACTGGAACATACATGCTTTGAGGGCATACACTACTTATTCATAGATTCTTATTCTTAGAAACTAGCATGGCCACAGCAGAAACTTTTAAAAAGACACAAACAAATAGAAAAGTTAGAAAAACCATCACTGGAAATGATATTTACATAGTTGAAGAGAGCAACTATGGCATTTGAGGTGTGAACTATACTCTATTTTGAGTATAGTATTTTATTTGAAGAATAATTTTGCTCGAATGTGATGAGTTCTATGTTTGTGGAGGTAATGATCAAGTAGACACTTGTAGAGATGCTATAGAATTGAAGTCTTTTCTGGTATATTAAAAATTCACTAAGTTCTATAAAAATTATGTTTGATGGTACATAGATGAAAGAATTTATGCATTTCCTTTTGCAGTTACTTTATCTTTTTGACAAGTAATATTGGATCTTTCATTTACTCTAGTAATATAAAATTTCCTTTTCATATCAATCTATTTTCATATAAAAGCAAATCAATAAATTATGAATTAATAAGATTGCAGGTAATTTGAGGATATAGGAAAATATAAAGATTATACAAGGTGTACATGTTTGGATCACAGCATGTTACAAATCAGATGAAAAATACAAAAAGATGACTTTTGAAGTCCCTTAAACCATTCTGTGATTTTAGACGTAATCTTTTTTTAAAAATGTAAGGTTTAACAGACTATTTTGAAGGTAAGAGTCCAATGTCATTATGAATATTAAGCTTATTATTTAATCCAGCCCTTATTTCCAAAACTGTTAGGTTTAAATGCCTAATACCTACTTTATGAGGATTCATCGTGGGGTACTTATTGATTTAATTCATTTTTAGTAAGAAGGAAAAACAAAATTATTTATCCATGGGTTTCCTGTTGTCTTGTTATTTCTGTGACTAACATGTGCCTGGGAAAACAGATACTCTTTGAATAGGTTGCATGTATCTGAAAATGCATGGCGCAGTCTGTGCACGTGTGCATGCATATGTGTGTGTGCATGTGTGCTTAAACATTTATATTTGAAAAGGAAGTCATGGAGCAGTTGCTATAGCAACATAGCATTGTTTCTCAAAGAGCGAAGTAAATAAGCAGTTTTCACATAACACCCACAATTGTCTTGATGCTGACATTTCCCCCTAAAGCAAACCCTTAAATCAATACAAGGTTTCAGGACCAAGGAAAGGAGTTTCATGAGTTATGCACTTTGGGGTATAACCCCCACAAAAGCACTTGGATACTTCCAAAGAAGAGAGTTCTGTAGTCAGACATGACTCTGCAATGTAAATTAGGAAGAGAAGTTTTAAAAATGTGATCAAGAAGATCTCACATGCTCATGCGTCTTTCATAGATTTTTATTTGGATATTTGCACAACACCACAGAATGTCACATACAACTATGAAATGGGTTTTGGAGAGGTTATCCCATGTCAAACCAAAGAAAGTTATAGGATTAAGGCTTAAGGGATGTTGAAGTTGCAAGGGACCTCAGACATCATTTGGGCTAGTGTTTCCTATACTACACAAGATTTCCTGGACTATTTTTTCTATATAAACTATAATTACATAGTTTTAAAGGAATTATTTAAAAGGTTTTTTTATTCAGATTAACTTAGAGGACTAGTTCAGGAGATTTGCCAATCAAACAGTAGCTACTATTATTTATAACACCTTTTCTCACAAGTCACTTACACTGTCAGAACACTGATATGGGGAAAATTAAAATATGGACAAAAATTATGTTATCAAATATATAAAAAAGAAAAAAAGACAGAAGGCATTATTTTCCTTTTATCTCACATAAAGGTGTCCAAGAGTACATTTTCCTGTTTAGTTTGCTTGCCAATATAATATGTATTTAAATTAATTCTTATGTATTTCCTAGAATATTTACAGTTTAGAGAAAACTATAATTTCTTTATCCTAAGTACTTTACTAATGAGTTAATAAAATAATATGTGTGATGGGTGTACTAATCTGATAGTTATTTGAACTTTGCTGCCTCTTTCTTTTTTCCAATGACTAATTGCTATTTAGGCACTCTGAAGTATTTTCTGGGGAGTTTAACTAGCTGTTGTAAATTAAACTATGAGGCCATGTCCTCTTAATTGAAGTGGAAGTACAAATAATGGACCTTAAACTTAAATACCTCGTGTTCAAGTAAGGGCATCCTGTTTTAGCAATACAGGGGGAAAAAATAGCTCTCCATCAATATACCAGTTACGAAAAGCTTAGCAAAGACTTACGAGAAGGGAATATATGCCATATTAAAGGTACTCATTTTATTCTCCCCTGTAAAACAGCACAACTTCTGCATCCCTGAAAACACTGTTGAATGATAGAACATGTGTCTACTTATTGATTTCTCTTTTCTGAGCAAATAATAATCATTGGTGACTACTTTCTAAAGCGTATTTCAAAGATGTTTGCCCTATTAGAACCTCAAAGTGTTGCTGAAAGCACATTGTAAATCTAGGGACAGAAAAATTTCAATTTCAATTAAAAGTAATATTTAAAAGTGTAATTACTATAATGATTTATGTATTTGACAATTCAGAATGGTTCTGTGGGTAGCTCTGAAAATATATCTGTTTACATAGCAATCCTGGGCTCCTAAAGTGCTTAATGAACAATTGGAGTGTTAGTTGTTCATTAAACTGTTGTTAATTTTAATTGACTACTTCAGTTTCTATTCAAGATGCGTGTTTCAAAACTCACCATATTACAGATCGACCTTCTTTCCTTTCTTCCTTTCTCCCTTTTTCCCTCCCTCCCCTTCCTTCTTTCCTTCCTTTTTTCCCTCCCTTTTCTTCTTCCTTTCCTATCTACCCTCCTTTCTACATTTCTTTATTATTTAATTCCATTTTTCTTTCTTTTTAATTATCTTAATGAATACAACTCAAAATGTGCTTTCCAGTTACTTTCCCATAAACATTTTGTTGTCAGAATGCAATGAAATAAGTACAGAAATTAACAGTAAGAGTTTAGAAACTTTTAGAGCGATTTGACATTGCTGTGATACCTAGGGAAGCAATCAGCGGTCCTACTGCATTCAACAATGTATAGAGCACTTTGCTTTGTGGAACACACTTGGTGCAAACTGGGTGTTCCTTTAGGCACTTGGACCGTTTAAGATCTACGGTAGGCTGGAGGATATTTTAAACAGATAGCTCAAGAAGTAATGGCCCAATAAGCCTAGTGTCTTAAGTATTCACAGAGACTAAGCCATATAAAGATCTACGCTCTGGTTTCATCTCTGCCCTTTTCCTTTTGGGACTTTGGACAAAGCATCTAATTTTTTTAAAAAAGTCTTTGTTTGTTTGACAGGGGGAGGGAGAGAGAAAGGAGACACAGCAAGAGAGGGAGCACAAACAGGGGGGGTGGGAGAAGGAGAACAGGCTTTCTGTGGAGCAGAGAGCCCAGTGATGCAGGGCTTGATCCCAGTACCCTGGGATCATGACCTGAGCCTAAGACAGATGCTTAACAACTAAGTCACCCAGGTGCCCTTAAAGGCATCTAATTTCTATGGCTTTTTTTCTTGCATCTCTAAACTTGGAACTTAAACTTACGCAGCAAAAAGTCAAGAGGGCTAGAGTTTCATTGTATTATTGCCTCCTTTTCACATTCATATATAATATAGATAAATTTCATCAATGTGAACAAACAGGTTTATATTTAGTGTTTTCCACTTTAGACACTTAAGTATGTGTCGCCCATCTGTTATGGTCTTCATAAGTGTGCTTTTCAATGACAAAATAATATCCTATTATGTTACTGTATAATATACTTAACCCAATTAATTCTTAGACATTTTCATGTATTTGATTTCAGCATTAGAATTATTTGTGAGTATAAATACTCATGCATATACCTTTCTGCCATGGGGGTAATTCTTTTTTTGTTTTGCTTTGTTTGAAATTTTAAATTTAGATATAAATCACATGACAGTTATAGTATTCATACCATAAAATTCACAGTATAAAAGTAACAATTCAGTAGTTTTTCTTATAAAGCTGTGTCACTATACCGTTACCTAATTCCAGAAGTTTCATCACCCCATAAGGAATATATCTTCAATTCTGTTTAGGTAAATACCTAGGCCTAGGAAGAGTTGGGTCCTATAATAACTCTGTTAAGCATTTTTGACTACCAAACTGAATTCCGAAGTGCCTTCATCAGTTTACATTCCCACCAGCAAAGGAGGAAGTTTCCATATTCTCTATATATCCACCAACACTAGTTACTGATCACCTTTTCTTTTCTTTTTTTTTTTTAATTTTTATGTATTTTTTTCTTTTCAGTGTTCCAGAATTCATTGTTTATGCACCATACCCAGTGTTCCATGCAATTCGTGCCCTCCATAATACCCATCACCAGGCTCACCCAACCTCCCCGCTCCCCTCGAAAACCCTCAGTTTGTTTTTCAGAGTCCATAGTCTCTAATGGTTCGTCTCCCCCTCTGATTTCCCCCAATTCACTTTTCCTTTCCTTCTTCTAATGTCTTCCATGTTATTCCTTATGCTCCACAAATAAGTGAAACTGTATGATAATTGACTCTCTCTGCTTGACTTATTTCACTCAGCATAATCTCTTCCAGTCCAGTCCATGTTGATACAAAAGTTGGGTATTCATCCTTTCTGATGGAGGCATAATACTCCGTAGTATATAATGGAACACATCTTCCTTATCCATTTGTCCATTGAAGGGCATCTTGGCTCTTTCCACAGTTTGGTGACTGTGGCCATTGCTGCTATGAACATTGGGGTACAGATGGCCCTTCTTTTCACTACATCTGTATCTTTGGGGTAAGTACCAGTAGTGCAATTGCAGGGTCATAGGGAAGCTCTATTTTTAATTTCTTAAGGCATACTCCACACTGTTTTCCAAAGTGGCTGCACCAACTTGCATTCCCACCAACAGTGTAAGAGGGATCCCCTTTCTCCACATCCTCTCCAACACATGTTGTTTACTGTCTCATTAATTTTGGCCATTCTAACTGGTGTAAGGTGGAATCTCAATGTGATTTTGATTTGAATCTCCCTGATGGCTAGTAATGATGAACATTTTTTCATGTGTCTATTAGCTATTTGTATGTATGTCTTCATTGGAGAAGTGTCTGTTCATGTCTTCTGCCCATTTTTTTTAAGATTTTATTTATTTATTTGACAGACAGAGATCACAGGTAGGCAGAGAGGCAGGTAGAGAGAGAGGAAGGGAAGCAGGCTCCCCGCTCAGCAGAGAGCCCGATGCGGGGCTCGATCCCAGGACCCTGGGATCATGACCTGAGCCAAAGGCAGAGGCTTTAACCCACTGAGCCACCCAGGTGCCCCTTCTGCCCATTTTTTGACATGATTATGTGTTTTGTATGTGTTGAGTTTGAGGAGTTCTTTATAGATCCTGGATAGCAGCCCTTTGTCTGTATTGTCATTTGCGAACATCTTCTCCCATTCTGTGGGTTGCCTCTTTGTTTTGTTGACTGTTTCCTTTGCCATGCAGAAGCTTTTGATCTTGATGAAGTCCCCCAAAATCATTTTCGCTTTAGTTTCCTTTGCCTTTGGAGACATCTTGAAAGAAGTTGCTGTGGCCGATGTTGCAGAGGTTACTGCCTATGTTCTCCTCTAGGATTCTGATAGATTCCTGCCTCACCTTGAGGTCTTTTATCCATTTTGAGTTTATCTTTGTGTATGGTGTAATAGAATGGTCGAGTTTCATTCTTCTACACATAGCTGTCCAATTTCCCCAGCACCATTTACTGAAGAGACTGCCTTTTTTCCACTGTGTATTTTTTCCTGCTTTGTCGAAGATTATTTGACCATAGAGTTGAGGGTCCTTATCTGGGCTCTGTACTCTGTTCCACTGGTATATGTGTCTGTTTTTATGCCAGTACCATGCTGTCTTGGTGATCACAGCTTTGTAGTAAAGCTTGAAATCAGGCAACCTTATACCCCCAGTTTTGTTTTTCTTTTTCAACATTTCCTTAGCAATTCGGGGTCTCTTCTGATTCCATACAAATTTTAGGATTGTTTGCTCCAGCTCTTTGAAAAATGCTGGTGGAATTTTGATTGGAATGGCATTGAAAGTATAGATTGCTCTGGGCAGTATAAACATTTTAACAATGTTTATTCTTCTGATCCATGAGCATGGAATGGTCTTCCATCTTTTTGTGTCTTCTTCAATTTCTTTCATGAATGTTCTGTAGTTCCTCGAGTACAGATCCTTTACCTCTTTGGTTAGGTTTATTCTCAGCTGTCTTATGGTTCTTGGTGCTATAGTAAATGGAATTGATTCTCTAATTTCCCTTTCTGTATTTTCATTGTTAGTATATAAGAAAGCAACTGATTTCTGTACATTGATTTTTTATCCTGCCACATTACTAAATTGCTGAATGAGTTCTAGTAGTTTGGGGTTGGAGTCTTTTGGATTTTCCATATAAAGTATCATATCATCTGTGAGGAGAGAGAGTTTGACTTCTTCATTGCCAATTTGAATACTTTTTTATTTCTCTTTGTTGTCTGATTGCTGTTGCTAGAACTTCTAATACTATGTTGAACAAGAGTGGTGAGAGTGGGCATCCTTGTCGTGTTCCTGATCTCGAAGGGAAGGCTGTCAGCCTTTCCCATTGAGGCTGATATTCGCTGTGGGCTTTTCATAGATTTTATGAAGTTGAGGAGTGTTCCCTCTATCCCTATACTTTGAAGCGTTTTAGTCAGAAACGGATGCTGGATTTTGCCAAATGCTTTTTCTGCATCAATTGAGAGGACCATGTGGTTCTTCTCTCTTCTCTTATTGATTTGTTCTATTACATTGATTGATTTGCAAATGCCAAACAACCCTTGCAACCCAGGGATAAATCCCACCTGGTCATGATGGATAACCTTTTTAATGTGCTGTTGGATCCTATTAGCTAGGATCTTGTCAAGAATCTTAGCATCCATATTCATCAGGGATATTGGTCTGAAATTCTCCTTTTTGATGGGGTCTTTGCCTGGTTTGGGGATCAGAGTAATGCTGGCCTCATAAAAAAAAAAGTCTGGAAGTTTTCCTTCTGCTTCAATTTTTAGAAACAGCCTCAGGAGAATAGGTATTATTTCTTCTTTGCAAGTTTGGTAGAATTCCCCAGGGAATCTGTCAGGTCCTAGGCTCTTGTTTTTTGGAGGCTTTTGATCACTGCTTCAATCTCATTGGTCTATTCAATATTGGTCTATTCAGGTTGTCTTTTCATTATAACCATACTAGTGAGTATGAATGATAGTGCATTTTGGTTTTAATTTGTATCACCAGAATTACTAATGATGTTGAGCATCTTTCATGTTTTCTTTGCCATTTTTATGTCTTCTTTGAAAAAGTATCTATTCAGATTCCTCGTCCATTTCTGAACCTTTTTTTTTTTTTTTAAGGGGGAGATTGGGGGAGGAACAGAGGTAACAGGAGAGAGAGAATCTGAAGCAGGCTCCATGTCGAGTGTGGAGCCTGACATAGGCTCAGGATTTCACAACCCTGAGATCATGACCTGAGCTGAAATCAAGAGTCAGATGCTTAACCGACTGAGCCACCCAGGCACCCTTCTTTATCATTTTATTTTTGAGCTGTAATACTTTATACATTCTGGATATTAAATCCTTAGAATATTATTTGCAGATGTCTTTCCCTTTCTATAGTTCTTCTTTCACTGCCTTAATAGTGTCTTTTGAGGCACCAACATTTTTAATTTTAATGAAGTGCAATTCATTCACTTTTTGTTTTGTCAGTTGTAGTTTTGTTGTTGTATCCAAGAAGGTTTTGTCTAATTCAAGGTCATGAAGACTCACTCCTAGGTTTTCTTGAAGGGCTTTATGGTTTGAGCTTAGTTTTAGATCCTACTTTTACATCTATAATGTAGTTTGAAAAAATTTTTATATATAATCTGGGTAAGACGTCTGATTTCATTCCTTTGTATGTAGATAAAAAGCTATGTCAGCACTATTTATTGAAAACATTATTCTTTCTTCACTGAATTGTCTTGGAACCCTTGTCAAAAATCAGCTGGCTATAGACATATGGTTTTATTTCTGTACTCGCAGTTCTACTCCACTGATACGGTTCTATCCTATCAGTACTACACTGTCTTGCTCACTCTCTCTGCGTTAACTTTTGAAGCTGAAAGGTGAGTCCTATAACTTTGTTCTACTTTAAGATTAGTTTGTCTGTTCTGTATCTCTTTAATTTCCAGACCAAATTAAGAATTATCTTGTCTGTTTTTGCAAAAAGAATACTTCCCCCCAAATAATAAACAACTAGAATTTGGATAGGGATTTGGTTGTATTAGGTACATTTGGCTAATACTGCCATTCCAGCTATATTAAATCTTCTAATTCATAAACATAGGATGTGTTTTCTATTTATGTCTTCTTTAGTTTCTTCCAATAATGTTTTACAGTTTCAGTGTACAAATCTTCTACTTCTTTAGAGTCTTTATGTATTTCATTATTTTGATGCTATTATAAATGAAATTCTTTTCTCAATTTTATAGTTGGGTTTTTTTGGTAATATATAAAAATATATTTTATTTCTTATATTAGTCTTTTATCCTGCA
This sequence comes from Lutra lutra, assembly GCF_902655055.1. NCBI lineage: Eukaryota > Metazoa > Chordata > Mammalia > Carnivora > Mustelidae > Lutra > Lutra lutra. Next base: position 23,666,075 of record NC_062294.1, on the reverse strand, counting down.
ACCTTGCTAAAAATCTTCTATTAGCTGTAATATATATCTCCCCTTTTTTTGGTAGATTCCTTAGGATTTTATACATAAAAGAACATGTCATCTAAAAATGGAAATAATTTTACTTATTTTCTTTCTTGTCTGGTGTCTCTTGTTCCTTTTTTGTTCTTATTTGCTCTGCCCAGAACCTCCAGTACAATGCTGAATAGAAGTGTTGAAATCAGATATTTTTGTTTTACTCCTGATTTAGGGGAAAGTTTTATATCTGTCATGTCTTTTCATGGATATGTCATCTGCGAGTGTTATAAAGATAAGCTTTATCAGGCTGAGAAACTTCTCCTTTATTCCTGGTTTGTTGAATTTTTTAATCATGAAAGAGTACTTAATTTTTTTGCAATGACTTTTCTGCATTTATTGAAATAATCATGTAGATTTTGTCCTTTAGTTTCTTAGTATGGTGTACCATATTTTTTAAAAGATTTTGTTTATTTATTTGATAGAGATCACAAGTACACAGAGAGGCAGGCAGAGAGAGAGAGAAAGTAGGAAGCAGGCTCCCCACCAAGCAGAGAGCCTGACTCAGGACTCAATCCCAGGACCCCAGGATCACGACCAAATGCAGAGGCTTTAACCCACTGAGCCACCCAAGTGCCTTGGTGTACCATACTGATTGCTATACATATATTGAGTATATTTTCTTAAGCATTCCTGGAATAAATCTCATTTAATCATATATAGAGGTGTTTTTATGCATTGATGGTTTTGGTTTGCTAGTATTTTACCGGTAATTTTTTTCATCAATATTCGTAAGGAATATTACTTTGAAATTTTCTTGGTATGTCTTTGGTTTTGGCATCAGCTTAATACTGGATTTCTTGACTGAGTCAAGGAATGTTCCTTTCTCTTATATAATGTGGGAAAGTTTTCAAAGGATCATTATTAATTATTTTATTAAATGCTTGAGAGAATTTATAAGTGAAGTAATAATATTCTGGGCTTTTCTTTGTGGGAAGTCTTAAAATTATTAAATCATTCTTACTTGTAACTTTATGTAGAGTTTGTTTTCTTTTTCCTTGAATCAGTGTTGGTAGTTTGTGCCCCTGGAAATAGTCTGTTTCACCTGCATTATCCAATTTGCGGGCACATAGTTGTTTATAATATTCCCTGATAGTCCCTCATATAGTCTTTAAATGGCAATACCCTTTCTTTCATTCCCAATTTTAGTAATTTCCATTTTCTCTTTTCCCCTCTGCTGATCAGTCTACCTAAAAGTTTATTGATTTTGCTTAGCTACTGATTTTGTTATTCTAAGAACCAACTTTTTGTTTTTCTCTATTAATTCCCTAATCTTCTGTTATTTATATCCATTTTAATATTTATGATTTCTTTCCTTTTGCTTGCTTTGGATTTAGTTTGCTCTTTTTCTCTATCTTCTCCAGTTGGAAGTTTAGATTATTGATTTCAGATCTTTATTTTTTCATATAGGTATGAAAAAAATTGTTAAAAAAATTATTCTTGATTTTCTAATTGTTCTTCTTACTATTGTAAGTGGGATTTTCAGATCTCCACTGACTCCCTTTGGTTATGTCAGTTTTGCCTCATGTCTTTTGGGAATCAGTTTTTAGGTGCATTTTTCATGAGAATATAATGAGAGGGAAGTGTGATTTGTTGTGAAAGCACTTTAAGCCCTGATGATTAGTCAGGAGCTAAGCTACATTTCATTCCTGTAGCACTTAAAGAAGAGTTGACATTTCCTCACAGAGATCTGAATTTATCAGTATACTTTCTTAAGTGGTACAACTAATTCCAAAGATTCACTTCCTGCTCTCTTCTTTTAGTTCTTTCTCACCAGTACTACTTACTACTTTTCTTCACCCTAATCTCAAATTTCTGTTGCTGTTGGCTTATTTTACTGATAAATTGAGGATAAACCCTCTCTCTCTACATATATTTCCTTCCTCTGAATTTCAGGTCTTTGCTTCAGTAAATGTTTCTCTTATCCTAGCTTCACGATTCAGCATGCTCTATCTACAGTCTCCTAATAAAGGCTGCATCACATCCCATGCCATTATGAAACCATTAATGAGCTCAGCTTTGCCTACACCATACTTCAACATCCTTAATTTAGTCTAATCACTGACCATTCTAAATAGCTTTTATCATCGTATTTGCTACCTCTTCCCACCTTTTTGCTGGACAATTCTGTACTGTCCCTTGAAGATTCTCATTCACCCTTTTTGAGGTAGGCTGGTTGAGTAATTAGAGTCTCATCTTCTGAAAATCCATTTCCCTCCTTCTTAGCCATAGGATCTTGACTAGCTTATAGGATCTCTCACTAAGCCTTAAGATCCTCAGTGGTATGCTGGTAATTAATAGGATTGTTACGGTAATAATAACTATAAACTCATTTAAAGTTTTGACTTGAAAATAGTAACCACTTAAAATACTATTTATAAAATACACTATTATTTTATTTATTACTTTGAGATTCTTTAGGAAGTATTCCATGATCAACCTTCCATCCTGAGTGCAGTATTTATGGGGGTTTTATTAGGTGATACTCTCTCAGTCACCATATTTACATGTACAAACATAGAATTATAGCATCATGTGAAACTTTTTTCCTCCCTGTGGGCTGTGAATTTCATGACGGTAGAGGTTATATCAAATTCATCCTTGAACATTCAGGGACAAGTACAGATAACTCTATAAGATGGTAATTTTTTTTTTCCAATAAGCAGATTCTATACTGAAAAGAATGAAAGTAGACATCAAGCTATTCTCATTCTACATACCTTTCCTTGAGTTCTGTCATGGCGGACATTTTTATACCAGTTTTACTATCTTGATCTTGGGAATGCAAGACTTTCAAGCTCTAAACCTTGATTAAGATGTTTCAAATCTGTTCTTGAGTTCAAATGAGCATGAGATAGGTGGTCCTACTCTTTTGAGTATAAATGATTATGTCACTTTAACTTCCTTGGGGCAGAATTGAGAATCAAGGTCAGAATATCTGTATGGGTTCAGTGAGATAAACTAAACATAAGGTCTGTGTACTTGCTAGATTGGAACTATTTTCTGCAAGGTAAAAAAATAAATACTGAAGTGGAAGGTCAAATTGTCTGGTACTAAGGAACCAAAAATTGATTTATTTTATGAAAGAGCCATTTTCTTCGTTTTGCTGAGAAGATTTATTATATGATATCTTTGGATATATGGTGATGAAAAAAATGAATATCTGTGTTTGGCACTTGCTTTTTAAAACATGTTTGATGTGTTTGTGGAGATAATGGGAAAATATAATAATGAATTCTAATAAGTAGTATTATCCTACCATTTATCTGTAAAATACTTATTTGTAAAAGTGTTTACTGTGATTAACAAATATTTATTTTTGATGATGCTTTCCTGATAGGGGAATGTTTATTGATTGCAGATATTCTGGGGAGAATTTTAATCACAGACTTAGTGAAGAAGTGTGACTATTAGTAAGCTTTGATTTATCACTAGTAATTTCCCCCTCTGTTATTTTAATTAAAGATATTTTATTTCTATCACAGCTTATGTCCTGTCTAATAGAAAGTTACACAATATAAAAAGTTGTGGGTATTATTGGTGCTACTTAGAAATATATTCTAGGGGAGCCTGGGTGGCTCAGTGGGTTAAGCCACTGCCTTCATCTCAGGTCATGATCTCAGGGTCCTGGGATCGAGCCCTGCATCGGGCTCCTTGCTCAGTGGGGAGCCTGCTTCTCTCTCTGCCTCTGCCTGCCTCTCTGCCTGCCTGTGCTCTCTCTCTCTCTCTCTCTGTCAAATAAATAAATAAATAAATAAATAAATAAATAAATAAAATATTTTTTTAAAAAAGAATTAAAAAAACCAAGAAATATATTCTAGTGCCTTTCCTCTTTGACGTATATGGCAGGTTATACTTCCTAATCCGTTTGCTAGCATACATGACCACATGACAGTCTGATATTAAGCTGTGAGCTGAAGCAATGTGTGTTGCCTCTGAGTGGATGAATCAGGAATCAGTGACATGAAATACTCTAGATCTCTTCTTTTGCAGGATAGAGAAGGCACATATTGAGATGAAGTTTTCTATGCTGATAAGTCATCATATACTTACTGGTTTAAAACAACACATATATATTATCTCACTTTTTTTGTGTGGATCAGGGGTCCAGATTTAGCTTAACTGAGTTTTTTGTTTAGGATCTCAGTAGTCCGCAGTCGAGGTTTCAGCTGTCCTGCATTCCCGTGTGGAGGCGTCAGTGGGAAAAATTCATCTCCAAGATTATTTAGCTTGTTGACAGAGTTCATTTCCTTCGCAGTTCTGGAAATGAATGTCCAGGCTTCTTCCTGGTTATTGACTAGAAGCCGTCTTCTAGTTCCTAGAGTCTACTTATGGTTCCTAGAGTCAGCCCGTAGTTTCTAGAGTCCACCAGCAGTTCCTAGAGGCTCTCCACATTTCCTTGTGTGCTTTCCCAACATAGACATTTATTTCATCAAGCCAACAAGGAGAGTCTCTAGAAAGCCATCTGTTAGGAATGTGGGGTCTTTTTATAATAGAACATAACAATGGGAATAATATAGTGTCACCTTTTACACATTCTGTTGTTTAAGCAAGGATCACAGTTCTCATCTCCTCAAGAGAAGAGTATCACAAAAGTATGAACACCAGGAGGTTGGAATTGTGGGGGTCACATTAGACTCTAGAGTCATTCACTACACACGAGAAGCAGTACCCCCATCACATTCCATTAGACATAGAACCTGAGTGAGAAATAGTGTTCTATTACATTACAAACTAGAGATTTGGGGAAAGGAGTGTTTGTTACAGAAGGGAAATCCAGTTCATCTTGACAGAGAATATGGCATCAATGTAATCTTTGTGTTGCTTTTAATCCAGTTTTGACGTGTAATTTTCATTTGTTACCATTATATCCTATATCTGTATCTTTCACTCTTTTGTACTTCATTATGTCTTTCTCTTCCATTTGGTTGTGAACTGTACAAGATAACATCCAGACCTATATCCTCAGTACTTTGTACACTGCTTGACTGGTGATAGAAGTGTTTTTTCAGGTCCTGAAATGTATCTGGAAATTAAATCTGTTGAGCATCATGGCCAGCACTAATTTCAATCACCAAACACTGCATGAGTAAATCAAATTTTGGCATGATACCATTAGCCATGTCGAGGCCTTTGAAATGAAAGAGCCCCAAGAAATCCTTGTATGTTTTAGTGGGTGCTGCTTATGATTTCAGCAATTCATTCACTGAGACCTGTTTCTGTGGTTGCTAATGGCTATTTGTGAAGGAGAATTTTCAGTTCTCATTATTGGAAGTAATTCTACATACCCAAAATGTGGTTTTGTTTTACTTTTGTCCTTTTCCATATTAGCAACTGTAAATAGGGCTCATCTGTATTATCTCAATGATGTGACTATCAGAACTGATTTAGAGATTAATTTTTGATGAGCTTTGAGTAAGTTTATCAGACTCTATGTCCTGTAATAATAGTAACCTCATTCTAGCTCCATCTTTGTTAGTTACATTTAATCCTCTTCTGGTGTATTTTTCTCACTTTTTAATTTTATCTTACTATGTTGAATAAATCTTTAATGTGAAAAAGAAGTAAGACAGCTTAAAAAGGGTGGCAAAAAATGGATGGATAGATAGGAAGGAAGGAAGGACAGAAGGAAGAAGAGAGAGAGAGAGAAAGAAAGAGAAAAGAGGGAAAAAAGGCAAGGCAAGAAAAAAGAAAAGAAAAGAAAGAGGGAGGGAGGAAGAAAGGAAAGAAAAAAGAAAAGAAGAAAGAGAAAGATATGCAGGTAGGCATATATAATAGCACTCAGTGAATGTTTATTGAATTATTTAGGCAATAACTGCTTTACTCACATCTACAATAACAAAACGGAATAAGATTAAGTATTTGTACTTCGAGAAAAATATAGGCTTTGGAAATATATGGACTTAGATTCAAATTTCAGTTTTGCTACTTATATGCCTTGTTAAGTTTACTTTCTTTTCTCTAAACTTTCATTTCTTTATCTGTAAAAGGAAGATATTCTTGAATTTAGAGATTCATTTTGAGGAAGGAATACAGTAAGTTGTGTATGATAGCTAGCATACTGCCTTGCAAGTATTAGTTAATAAACGGTAGCTGTTTAGTTCTACATGTTATCATAGTTGAGTTGTTTACTGTAGTATTAACATAGAACAACATTTTGCACCTAAATTCACTGTGTGTGTGTGTTTTTAAATCACAACTCTAATTACATTAAACAAATAATTCTTTGTTTAATAATCTGGATTTTTCTCATTGCAAAGATAACATAAAAATTAACCCTGATTAATAGAAGCCTGCAGTTTCCATAAAGGGAGGTGGATATAAATAGCAGAGATCTCACAGACTGTACAGACTATCAGTGACATATGGTAAAGACTATTAATGGCATATGATTATCTTCAATTCTTTCATACTCGAGACAAACATATTAACAGTGAAAACAACTTTGCTAGTTCATGACCAAACTAAATACATTATACAAAATTCCTTACAGTAAACAAAAAACAAAAACAAAAAAAATTTCCTGCTATTTTTCCGTTCCTTTCTTCTTCCCTTCCTCCTTTGTCTCTTTCTCCTTCCCTTTCTCCCTTCCTTCCTTCTCTCCTCTTTCCCTCCCTTGTCTCTCTTTTCCTTCCATCCTTCTTCCATCCCTTGCTTTTCCCCCTCATTCTACAAAAATTTAGAAGGAAAAATATATATATATATTCTCTGGTCTCCATTCAGCTTACATTTCCTGGAAATGAGGGACTGCGATGTGAAAGACATAGAATAGATGGGTGAATAGACAGACTATGTCAAAGGGTTAAAAAATGCTATCAGGGAAAATAAACAGGGTAAGGAAGAGAAAGTGCTGGCAGAAACCAAAAGTACATAATAATTGCTAAGTGTGCCAGTTTGTACCGGGAATAGCAAGAGAGTGCAATTGGTCCTCACTGAGGGAGTGGGAAAATGGAAGGTAGTAGGATTAGAAAGGTAGGAATGATAGCATACATTATGAGAGTCCAGCGTAATCCTGATGACTCTGGTTTTGGTGATTCTGAGTAGAGCCTCACAGTTTCCTGTACTTCCAGCAGGAGTCTCCATGCCTGGCTGAATCACTAGTGCACCGTGGTTAAGAAACTGTGTGAGAGTTCCTTGGCATTGTCAAGACCAGCAGAGAAGTGCTGTAACAAAGGTTATGGTCAGATTGATGGATACTTCCTGTTACTCTAATGAGTATGACGTTAGATAACATCACTATGAACCTCTTGTCCAAACAAGATGGCTTCCCATTTCCCATCTGTGGAAAGGAATAGAAATTAGGACTCTGATTATACAGGGGCTTTGATATGGATATGACCCTCCCTTCCTTTACCTCAGCCCCTATCCTCTTTTACTCACACTTTGATTGTACTGGAATTCCTTCAGTTCTCAGTCCTGATTTTCCCTCTGAATGGAGAGGTCAACAACCTATGAGCTCTTATGTCCTAAAATATTCCTCCCAATTTCCTAATCCTCCTTTAAAGCCCCCAGAATGCATTCTTTAATGATTTCCCCCACAACTAAATTTCATTTTCATCCTCTGATTTTCTTGTTTATAATGCACTTAATGAGGCACTGTAATTACCTTTCAGGGAGCTTTATTTTATTTCCCACTAGACTGGGAGCTCATTGTGCACAGGAACCTTAAGATGTTCAGAGGTGAGGACAAGTACTGGTTTAGGAGTCGTTCGTTAGGTATTGTTGAAGTAATGGAAGACATTCATGGGGGAATAGGAATTCAGTTATTTCACTGAATTGACCAGATATTTGGCTTTATTGACTCTTTTTTTGCTTTGATGTCTGTTGAACAGCAAAAGGCATGAGTTTCTGACTAACAAAGTATACAGATAAATTTTGATTTCCTCTGTGGATTTGTGCCAAGATGCTTAGGAGAGAGCCATGCTTTTATAAAGCACAAATGAATACCTGAAAATGAACTTCACCCCATGATAATAAGCTATCACCTTGTTATACTATCAGGAATATAACTTCAGTTGGTTTTTTTTTTTCTTGTTTGTTTTTTTGTGTGTATCACCACAATATTTTCTCTTGAAGAAAAACTTCAGGGTATATGCTGCCATAGCTTTATGGCAGCATTTTTTAAAAGATTTTATTTAGGGACGCCTGGGTGGCTCAGTTGGTTAAGCAGCTGCCTTCGGCTCAGGTCATGATCCCAGCGTCCTGGGATCGAGTCCTACATTGGGCTCCTTGCTCATCAGGGAGCCTGCTTCTCCCTCTGCCTCTGCCTGCCATTCTGTCTGCCTGTGCTTGCTCTCTCTCCCTCTCTCTCTCTGACAAATAAATAAATAAAATCTTTAAAAAAAAAAGATTTTATTTATTTGACAGATATCACAGGTAGGCAGAAAGGCAGGCAGAGAGAGGGAGAGGGAAGCAGGCTCCCTGCTAAGCAGAGAGCCAGATGTGGGACCTGATCCCAGGACCCTGAGATCATGACCTGAGCCGAAGGCAGAGGCTTTAACCCACTGAGCCACCCAGGTCCCAATGGCACCATTTCTTAGTTGAAACTAAATTTCTAAATTTAGTGAAGGAAGACTATCACATAGGAGAAATTTTTTTTTTTTTCATTTAGAAAAAATAAAAAGACCTTGTTACTTCAGTATAATAGAAAATAAACATAGGCTTGGCAAATAATTTTGAAAAGTAAGACTTTGGAAATTTTCCAGAGCTATTTTAATTATCCTCAAACTGTATTTCCAAAGAAACTATCTCCTTTAAATAAATAACTTCTGAGACATTAGCAAATCATATTAAATAAACCCAATACAGCATTATCCTGTGAGGATGATAGTTCTTATATATAACTTTCCAGATTTAATCTATTTGATAAATTATTTATCTTTGTGACTTTCTGGAGTTCTGTAACTCAGAATATGACTACCAAAAAAAAACTGTTAACAATGACCCAAACAATGTAGATAGAATCTATGCTTTACACTCTATAGTTATCTAACACCTATAATTGAATTCAGAATTCAAACTACATGAGTTGATTCTGATAATGTTTTCTAATTCCCTTGTCACTAAAAAATTGGTTGCTAAAAATCAACTACTTTTATATTAAGAAATGAACTCCTCTGCCTTGTTTCTTCTACAGTGTCCACATTTGGCTCATTTATTTCTGCTGCTCTGAGCTGCTGGTATCCCCTGCTCATTTACATTAGGATTCTTTATTCTTGTCAGGACTTGTATGAATGAAAGGCCAACTTCACTAATATTGCTCCAAATACATGTTATCTTCAGTATTTTAACCATCTTTTTCCTAAGGAGACTTTGCCTTCCATAACCATGTAGTTCTAAAATAACTGCTGGCCATTACTTTTTTCAGGAAAAAGTTTATGCCCTTGTTTGCATAGTTCCTGAATTTTTACCCTAATGTGTTCTGAGTCTTCTTTGTTCTTTTTTTTCCTATGCTGGTGGAAGTGATATCTGAACTCAGATCTTTTGGTCATGAACTATACCTTCCTGGTCGGCTTTTAAACTTAAGGCTTTGGGCAGAAAAATGGCAATGGTGCCACTTCCTGTGTACACTTCCTGTGTAACACCATGCCTTTTCCTACATAATCATACCATTCTCAGGGTAATTATCATTAAACATTTCCCACCCTTTGGACTGTTCACATAAATTTTGTTTAATCATTTCCTGCCTACAACTATGTGAACTACCCTTTTCTTAGCTTTTGTTAAGAAAGCTTGGTAGGCATGTCATATACTTATCCAATTAAATAAATTTTTAAAAAGGTCAAACTAGGTCCATGGATAAACAGAACTGCCTACTTTAAAATTATCAGATATAATTTACTTACAATGCTTCAAACCTCCAAAGTAAATGCCAACTTGACTTTATTATTATTTTTTTAATTTACTCAGAATGGTAGCTTCCTTAGCCTTAGGTACACCTTAAAATATGGCAAAGAAGTCTATTGTTATTTTTATTCTTCTTTTAATTTTTATTTATTAACATTTATTCATACATTTTAAAAATATCAGTAGAAGAAGTGATAAATATGTATAATGCTATTTATCAGGGAATTCTCTGTATTAAACATTGCACTGGGCATTTTAAGGAAACTAACTTACTTAATCTTCACAAAAGTCTCTTAGGTAGAAATTATCTTCAATTTTGTAGGTAGAAAAGCTAATACTCACAGAAGTTAAGTGACTATCCCCCAGGGTATCCAAATACCGGTGACAAAACAGATTTAGACTATGATTAGCTGACTTTAAACCCCTGTTGTTCCCAAAATATCTTTTAAAATCCTACTACATAAAATATATATTATTTGTTATTATGATGATGGAGTAGAGAAAGCTATTGTGGGACTCAAACCAAAATACTCTAATACTAAACATACCACCAATCTATTCATGCCCAAGGTTTTGTTACATTATGTAATTTTTCTAACAATCACTTTTTACATGTAAGGTAGAAAATAATGCATCAAATTATGCTGAGAAAAAAAATAAGATACTGTGCACTAGATAATGTACTAGCATAGCACAATATACACTTTGAATGTTGAGTCAAAGGAAACTATTAATGATACAGTTTTAGCCATTCAACTGTCATTACTGAGTGGCTTTGAACTTCTAGACATCATATCGGATAATAGGGATAAGGATAAACAGTAAACCCTGTCCTCAAGGATTTAAAGTACACTGAAGAGAGAGTGCATTCTTAATTTATGTCAATAATACAAATTATCAGGGTGATTTTTTAGATTATATCTGAAACTATAACAGTCAAGTTTTATAATGAAGGACCCTGAAGGGGGGACATTTGGAAATTTCTAGAATTGAAGGAAGAACCTCCTAGGAAAGGATACTTAAGGATTTAATGTCTGTCTTTTACTGTTCTCTGCTAGAACTTAGGGTAACCTACTCAATAGTGTTAATGTCCAACACTGAGAGTAAACTCTTGGTTGGTGGCTGTCAGCCTTCAGAGGTGGCCTCACTAACATTATTTACTTTTGGAAACCTGGAAGTGGGTCTGCACTCTATAATTCTAAGTAATTATACAGATTCTAATTCAGATCCAGCATGCACCCATTACCATGTTCAGTAAGCAAAGTAAGCAAAAATGTGTACATCTAGTCTATATGTCCTCTTAGAATTGTAGGGGCACCTGGGTAGCTCATTCATTTGAACGTCTTACTCTTGTTTTCAGCTTAGGCCATGATCGCCTGGGTCATGAGGTCCAACCCCATGGTGGACTCTGCACTGAGCAGGAGCTCTGCTTAAAGTTTCTGTCTCTCTGCTCCTCTCCCCAACTTATACTCACTCTTGGTCTCTCTCTCTCAAATAAATTAATAAATCTTTTTAAAAAAGAAAGAATTGTCAGTATATCATTGTAATAGGTACTCAAAATCCTTCCTCACTTTTTATTTTTTGGTTTGTTTATTTTGAAATACATAGAGAAAGAAGAAATGGTATGAAACCACAGAAACCAAAACATGAGATTTCCAAGTTCACCTTAAATGTCATCTTGTAATAGGCTGTATATTTCTAAAGTTAAAGTTTTGTGTTAAACACAATACCTAGAAAATTAGGACTTAATAATTTCTTAATTTCAAATAAATTGAATTCATTAGAATTGCTGTTTTCTTAAGCATAAAATAGTAAATTTACCAGTGAGAAAGTTGAGTAAGGCAGTTACACTATTGATCTCATAAAAATTCTTGCAACTGAAGGTTACTTGTACTCCTTGGTCCCTCATAGAACATCCGTTAAATATGTGTTGGCTTTGTCAAATATTGCATAAAGCACACTGAAGCCAAGAAGAGTACATGTGTTTTTTTCAACCCAGATTTTCAAGACTATTTCACTGATTTTTCACTTAAGTTTCAGCCTCAAAAATTCCAGAAGGATAAGAGTACATTGTGCAATCTATACCCTGGAAATAGTGAATAATGGGACTTTCTACTTTACAGTTAACATAGTCAGGGACAAAGCATCCATCTCAAGTATGACTAAATATTAATAATTCCCAATCTGAATAGAAAATCAAAGAAGCAAACAATTCTATTATGCAAATAGCAGCAATTTATTGTGCAGTTAGAAAATAACAATCTCTAAAAATAAATGTTTGTAACAAACTATCTCATGCATATAAGTAGATCAACACAACAATTTATTGCATATTCCTGTGAAGCTTGCTGACAGATCTAATACACAGATAAGATTTCTTGTCTAAGAGTTTATCTTCATTTGTTTTATTTTGTGTTTGTGCTAAGGTCATATTGTGACTGAAGTAATATGTATCTGAGATTCGAGTAATATATATTTTCTTCATTCTAGAAGTTGATTCTGAAAACAGAATATCCCAAGACTTTCTGAAGTGGTTATAAATCAGGCTCCTCATATAAAATGAAAGAGTGGAATCATGGTACTTTAGACTCAGAAATCTCTTTCATATTGACCTGAATTTCCCACTGTCTTTCACTCATTCATTGAGTCTTTACTGGAAGTATTTTTTATTTGTCAGGACTTACACTGAGCATTATAAATATAATATTGAGTAAAAACAGCTATAATCTAAGTGGGAAAAGCAGACTTTAATCAAATAATTATTTTATGGATATATTATTTCCATAAGTCCTCTATTGTAGCACATGCTGTGAAGGAGAGGAATTATGCAGATGGAGTAGGTAGCTTTGTGTTAGTCAGGAGTCAATACTGGTTTCTCTGAGAAAGAGATGGTTTGAGTAGAAAGATATCCATTAGGAAATATCACGCTGTCTTCTCAACAAATGAATACAGTGAGGATTTTCAAGAAGAGTGTCATGAGTTTCTACCACTTAAGAGTACCCAGATTTATGAGTTAACTCTGATGTTGGAAGTCTGTTAGTGTCATTTCCATGTTCTAAAATCTTAGAAACCCATACCTTGAGGAAGATTTTCTCACTCTCATAGAGAGTAGTTTATATTTTTCTCTACCTTTTCCAGGTAGAGTCCCTTCCTTCCTTCCTTCCTTCCTTCCTTCCTTCCTTCCTTTTTTCCAACATTTCCAGCTAAACAAAGCTGAAGTGAAGACGTGGTGATTGGACCAGATAATGGAAGCCTGATGGATAGTTAAAATAGAATTTATAGGGGCACCTGGCTGGCTCAGTGGGTTAAAGCCTCTGCCTTCGGCTCAGATCATGATCCCAGGGTCCTGGGATCGAGCCCCACATCGGGCTCTCTGCTCCACGGGGAGCCTGCTTCCTCCTCTCTCTCTCTCTCTGCCTGCCTTTCTGCCTACTTGTGATCTCTGTCTGTCAAATAAATAAAATCTTAAAAAAAATAAAATAAAATAGAATTTATAATCTCAAAAAGAATATTAAAGAGTAACCTGAAAACACTTCTTGAGAGGATAAGATGGAAGCTGAGCAATTATTCTCCATCTTCACTGCAGATAAAATAAAAGGAAATGAATCAAAATTACATCACTCTTATTTTAAGAAGACAAAAGCATGCATTACCAAGGTGCATATGCATTACCTAGAAGTCATTAAGATTATGTGTCCAGAATGGAAAGAATCTTATCTCCCCAGAACTATTCTTCCCTTCTTCTCCCTTCCATTTTTCTTTAATGGTCTACCAGCCTCCAAATCACTCCAGCTCAAAAATGCAGACAGTGTCAGTGGCATAACTATATCAGTGGCCAAGCTCTACCTATTCTACCTCAAGAATATCACTCAGAGTTTACCACCATTATTCTAATTCAGGTCTGCAATATATCTCATGTGGAGTATTTTAATAGACTCTTAAGTGGTCTGTTGGAGCTCAGACTGTCATTCCTTGCATCCATTTTGCATTTATAAACCAGTGTTCTTTCCTTAAAGCACATCCCCTTGCATGAATTTCTTTCACTGACTTCACTTGGCAGGCAGTAGGGAATTGTCCAAAGTTTTAAAATCCATTAGTGTGTAATTCACAGTTTCTCTCAGGAACTATTTGTAACAACTTGTATTGTTTTTATCTCATTAAGATCTTTTCCTATAATGCATTTAATGAATATTTAATAAATGTTTATTGAGCATCTACTGTATGGTAGAAATTAGAGGTACAAAAATAAAAATGAGAGTACTTTCTCAATAGCCAGTAAACTAATATAAGCAAATTTTATATTTTATCATTCAGCAAGCTATGAAAATATATAAAATTAGCCAACTGTCATGGGATGGAAGAACAATTCTAGTCCAATATATTCTGGGATATTTCTTCTTTTGAGTTTCCTGTTGTGTTATCAGAAACTGCTGAACTTCTTTAAGGTACATTTGGATATGAGGGGAACAGTTCCAGTAGTTTAGAATCGTAATTACTTCCCCACGTTGTCTGACTTGGCACATGATTTAATTACATTTATGATAAATTAATTTATCATTATTATTCTCATAAGGACAATATGTTCTGTTGACATTTCCTCTTGAGGACCTCAAGGCATTTTTAAATATTATTGTTTAATACAATTTCTATCTCTTCCTTTACAGATGTATGTATGCATGTTTTGCAGATAAAGAGGTGATGCTGTTTCTTCTCTAGCTTTTGGTCTCATTTGAGGGAATCCATATTAAATTTGCTATGTTAGTTATTTAACATAAGAGATACTAGATTTATAGTTAGAAATTTAACTTAGTCTTAAGTTCATGAGTAATTGGGTTTAAATATAAAAACACAGGTATGTATATACTCACAAATACACAATAATTTAAAGAGGTGCTTAGATTCAAAGTAAGTGAATTTGATCCTTCTTTAGTGTGACTGTTTATAAGTAGACCTATGAACAAGTAATCTGTGTAGTACAAGTTGGAATTCTAATTCAAATCCCTTGCTTCCATGATTTTCCGTATTACTGGGGAAGACCTCAAAGAAAAGAAATGACATGACCTCTCCCGCCATCCTACATCTACCCCCAGGAAATGGCATTTTAAAATATTTTATTTTATTTTTATTTTTAATGGACTTTAAAAAAAAAAGAGATTTAATTACTAACAATGGCAGCATTGATTTAATGTAGAGAGTATAGGTTTCAAACTAGGTAGACCTGAATTTAAATCCACTATTTTTGTTCCTTTGCATGATGACCTTTTTTTTAGCAGTTAACTCTAAGTTAACTCAGTGTGTTTATGAAAAGTCTCAGTGTGTTTTTGAAAAAAGTCACAATATCCACTTCACGGTTCTGATGAAATCAAAGTTTGTAAAGCACTTAACAAGTAGCAGGCACTTAAAATAAGTATCTCTTTCTTTCTGCTATTTTTGTGTAAACCAGAGATCATTTTGGAAAATGTAGCCATCTAATATTTCGTCCAAGTATTCTTTTGCTTCCATCCTCAAGCAGTTTTCAATTCAAGCCGAGATAAGCAAATGGAAATGCCGAAGGGCAAAGGACAAGGTCAGATCTATGAACATAACAACAGACTAAAAATCTAAATACCAGAGCTTCTTCCCATTCCTCAGAGGACGTGTAAGCATTTCCTGCAGTTACACAGGCTTCTCTGGCCACAGAAATGGCATCAGGGTCTCTACAACAGAAGTGCCTGAGTGAAGCAAACTGGTGTGTGGTATTGATACAAGTTTCCAAAGCACTTAAGAAATCCCTTCAGAACAGCTCACATTCTGGGAGAATCTCGCACAAATTTAACAAAAAAAAAAAAAAGAAGAAGAAGAAGAAGAAGAGTAGGACGTAGCTCATTCAAGTCTGTAATTGCATTGAGGTTCACCGCAAAATTGTGATTATATCAAAAAATAGACTTTGCTTTCTTTCTAAACCCTTCTCTCTGTCTCTTTTTTTCTCTGTTTCTGTCTGTCTGTCTCTCTGTCTAGTATTAGACAGAATACTAATGAGCCTGGCAAAAGTAAATCTGAATACATTACTTTCTCGTGTTTGCTATAGTTCTATGTGGGCAAATGTTTTCATTTTCATTCACTTATTTATCTTTAGTTAACTTAATTGGTTGGAACTATAGGAAGATTTCGTTGCTGAGGACACAATCCTAATGAGCATTTGCTTGTATCAGGCACTGAATAGATGAAGGACATAGTACACGTATTTGTTAAAATTACAGGCTAACTGAGAAGACTGGAATAACAAATTGTAAAGACTCAATGGAATTTGTTATAATGAATGTCTCCATGCTGTTTGCTATGGAACTTTAAAGACCAAAGTAACCATGCTTTAGAGGTGGATTAGGTCAATGAAGCAGACACCTTCCATTTCTTCTGAACTTTGCAAGGCAGACAGAGATTTGCTAAAAGTCACTCTTGAGGAGAGTAGGAGTTAGGTAGTGAGTAAAGGGAGGGGGAAGGCATTTCATGAAGAATATGCAGAGCATGTGCAAAACCATAAAACTAAGTGACAAAGTAATGACAAAACCATAAAAACTCAGTCCCACAGACAAATGAACTGTAGGAAGTTCAAAACACTTGGTGAGTGGACAGTGGTGGAGAGACATTTCTATGCATCTCTGACAGCAATATTTTGTGAAAATCTGTCTGAGCTATCTGCTTTACTTCCTGTGCTTTTTTTCATCTCAGCCCACTCCCATAAGGCTTTAATCAAACCACTGCACCGAAACTAGTTCTGGCAAGATTATTAATGATCTCAAAGTTGCCAAGTCTTACTGTTAGTTCTCCCTTTCATCCAACCTCTAGTCAGCATTTGACCAAATCTCTAATTATTTAAAGCAATTTTTCTGTTGGCTTTCAGGATACACACACTCCAAGATGTCCTTCTACATCCCATTTCCTTCTCCGCTGGTTCCCCCACATCCTCCTGATTCCAATTATTGGGATTTCCCAGAGCTAGTCCCTGACTTTCTTCTCTATTCTGCCATTACTTATTACCTAGGAAATCCCATTCCATTGTATGGCATTTAACGTAGCTACTAGAAAATCCCACATTTACAGATCAATTTCTAAACCCCATACCCAGCCCAGAATTGTATACTTAACTACCTACTATCGATATGGATTTGAATATCTAAAAAACATAGCAAAATTATTGCATCAAAAAGGCAACATTCTCCTCCTAGTATGTGCACATGAATGTGACATGAATATATGCTCATGCATGCACACACGTGCACACACAAAACTATGTCCCCACCCTGGTTTAAACAATTTTAGTAAATGATGATCAGGTCAAGGTCCTAGGCATCACTCTTGGCTCCTTTTTCCTTTATACCCTATTTGGAATCCATTAACAGTATCCTGAATTCAATAATTTATTATCAGCTCTACTATTACCAACCTAGCACTCAAGTTTTCACCATCTATGTGTCTCTATACTAAAAAATTAGTATAGACTCTATTTCATATATATATGTATATATAATATATAATTGTAAGCGTCTGCCTTCAGCTCAGGTCGTGATCCCAGGGTCCTGGGATCAAGCCCCGCATCGAGCTCCCTGCTCAGTGGAGAGCCTGCTTCTCCCTTTCCTACTCCCCCTGCTTGTGTGCTCCTTCTCTCTCTCTCTCTCCATCAAATAAATAAGTAAAACCTTTAAAAAATTTAAAACATATATATAATTGTATATATAATATATAATTATATATTTATATAATATATGTGTATATAGGTATATATGATATATATGTATATATAATTAACTAATTATGCATATATATTTGTTTCTACTTGTATTGAATTACCACATTCTTACATTGACAGTGAAATTAATAGGATTTTAAATATTTATTAAAATACTGTAAAAATATCCTTGCGCATAGTAAAAGGACTGTTAATACTTTAGGGACAGCCATTTCACTAAAATGGCTTCATTATACCTTGGTTTACTAATCCAAACTTACAACTAGGCTTTTACCATGAATTATTCTGATACTATTTTTAGTTGCTGCCATAACTCCAAAAGTTATTTTTAAAAAAAGATTGAAATTGTGCAAATGCATGTTTGACTGAATTTCTTCCATCCTGTTCTTTAGATTTATCAATTTTATCCACCAATTGTGAGCTTTTGCTGAAATTAGGGCACTAAAAATGTCAACTTCCCTTGTGAAGTTAGTTATTCTTGCAAACTAATCACAAGAAGTTACATGTTCATGTTTTTAGCACACAAATTCAAAACAGACTACCTCTTAGAATATTTGTAGGGTAGTTTAAAAAGTCTGTTTCTCAGGTTAAATAATATATTAAAGAGTATAAATAACAGCATTTTGTGATACATTTAACAATTTTCTGTAACAAAGTCCCATTAAAAACATTTTCAAATCTCCATTTCTGAGATGCTTTCCTGAAGCGAGCATTTTTTTTGTTTGTATGTTTGTTTAATTCAGAGTAGGTAACATAGTCTTAGGTATACGATATAGGGATTCAACACTCCTATATATTGGTCAGTACTCATCACAGTAAGTGTACTTTTTTTTTTTTTGAGATAAGTGTACTCTTAACCCCTTCACCCATCTCCCCACCCACCTCTCCTCTTGTAACCACCAGTGTGTTCTCTATCATTGAGAGTCTGTTTTTTGGTTTGTCTCTTTTTGTTGTTGTTCACTTATTGTGTTTCTTATATCCTACCTTTGAGTGAAATCGTATGGTATTTATCTTTCTCTGACTGATTTATTTCACTTAGCATTATACTGCTTCTGTCCATTGATGTTGTTGTGAATAGCAAGATTTCATTCTTTTTTATGGCTAAGTAATATTCCTGTGTGTGTGTGTGTGTGTGTGTGTGTGTGTGTGATAGAGAGAGAGAGAGAGAGAGACAGATATCTTTTTAATCCATTCATCTACCAATGGACACGGGTTGCTTCCATAATTTGACTATTATAAATAATGAGGCAATAAACATAGGGGTGCATGTATCTTTTCATACATTTTCATATTCTTTGGGTAAATAACCAGTAGTAGAATTACTGGATCTTATGGTAATTCTGTTTTTAATTTTTTGAGGAACCTTTATACCAGCACACATTTTTTTAAGCTATTACTTTCTCACTCATTATAAACATAATGTTTACCTTGAAAGGACACATTAATCCTCTTTCTCCTAAAATATCTTTTAATAGATTAACTAATAGTCATTTGTTACATGAAAGGACTCACATTTGCCATACTTGCCTTTTGGAAAGAAAAATAAATGTTTAGCTCTTCTTTATGTTTAATAACTTCTTAAGTGCTTGAACACAATATAATAAATGAATTCCTGTGAGGTGAATAGAATGTTCATTAGCCCATCCCATCTCATTATAAAAATGTCAAAATCTAAAACTGAATGGAAACTTTATTTTATATTAGCCATAAGTGCAAACCAATTGCATTATGTAGGAAGACATTGAAGTGAGCAAACAAATAATAAAGGGAATTCCCTTTATTCCCCGAGAATGCAACACTGTTGAGAGAAATTGAATGAAAGCAGAAATGTGTTAACCCCCTGGGATCTGACCATTGGACCAAATGAGAGCATTAGTGTCAATCTAGCTTGCAAATGACAATAAAGCTTAATTTTTTTATATAAAGTTAAATAGGATTATTCTAATCATTTCTTTTTTAACCATGTTTCTTTATCTCTTCCCTAGCCCTATACACAATAAATTGTTTTATCTATTTCTCTCTATCCCTTATGCATCATCATTGTTTTTCATAGTCATTTTTATAGTTTGTATCTGTGTGTCTAATATTTCTTTCTTTTACTGTTAGGATGCAGTTTCCATAAGGGCATGATTCTCAGCTATCCTGGTTCTCAACACTTTTGTCATTACCTAAAACAGTACCTCTATGAGATAATGGGAAAAAATGTGTATCTGCCCCTAGCTCCTGGCATAGAGCCCTTAAAACCCTTGTTAATTTCCTTGTTAAGTGATACAAGCACTAGGAGCATCTCTCGCTCTTATCTTAGGTCTTTGACTCCATCCCACACACAGATCTCCTAAAATCCTTGTAAATTTTCTAAAGCGTGATAAAGCTGTCCTTCGTGTGTTAATGAGGTAACTCTTGGAAAGCACCTAAAGATGGGGGCTGGTTGCCAGAGGAATCAACTATGTGACTAGAGGCTTGGAAATTTAAGTTGAACCCCTTGACTTCTGGGTTGAATCAATGTCCAATGTCCAATAATTGAATCAATTATAACTAAGCAATGAAACCTCCATAAAATACCCAAGAGACTGATTTTAAGAACTTCTGGGTTTGTGAAGATGGAAAAGTGCTGGAAGAGTAGCACCTCCACAGAGGTTATAGAAGCTCTGAAACCCTTCCCACATACCTTGCCTTATATATCTCTTCCATCTGGATGTTCGTCAGTATTCTTCATCATCTCCTTCTATAATAAACCTGTAGATGTAAGTTAAATGTTTTCCTGAGATATCTGAGCCACTTTCGCAAATTAACAAGGTATGGGAGATGGTTGTTGGAACCTCTGATCTATAGCTCATTGGTCTGGATCACAGGTGATCATTTGGGTTTGCAACTAGCATCTGAAGTGGGAGGGGAGGCAGTATTGTAGGACTGAGCTCTTGACCTGTGGGATCTGATACTGTTTCCAGGTCAGTAGTGTCAGAATTGAGTTACATTGTAAGATACCCAGCTGGTAACATGGAGAATGGCTTGGTATGGGGAATTGTCAGAAGTGACTTGTGTGAGGGTGGTATTTGTGGGATGAGTGAGAAGACACACAGGCAAGGAAGACTCCTGGGTACAAAACTGAATTTTTTCCAACAAAGCTTTGTTTGGAATGAAGGTTCAATAAACATGGAGTGAATGGGTTGAAAGGAGTTATTAAATCCTTTCATGATTTTTCTTTGCTCAGAGGGCAGCTCAACTTGCATTTTGTTTGTTATTTTAAAGATCAACACTAGTGATAAATGTGAATATTTAATATAGTGTTTTATTTTAATTTTACTTCAAGCAGAAAGGAAATGACAGCTTTTTCAAAATGGAGAATAAATTTTTAACCCCCCCCCCTACTATGCACACATATTGGGCACTGCTTATAATAGTTCTCAAAGTTTTGGCTTTTGTTTTATCTAAAGAAAGTTAAAGATTCTCACCTTGTTAATAAATATTGGATTGAGAATTTATCTTAACCAAGATGAGATTTAGTAGCATGAAATAATTATAAACATATCTTAAAGGTATCTTGCTAACAATCATTCTTTAGTACATAGACCTAAAAGTTTCCAACAAGCATGTCTTGAGAATATAATTAAAAGAATATCTATGGGGAGAAGTGACTCCTCCAATAAAATGAGTCTTTATTCCAGTGGCCATATGCTCCCACAGCTAGGTAACCTCAGGAAATTGAAGATGACACAAATTTAGTGTAAATACCAGAGATGAGATGAGCAAGGTACGAAATTTTCCTTTTCAAGGATTTCATTGCACACAGCTCTGCCCCTTGCTTTGCAGAAGCACGGGGTCCCTCCTCCCATGGCTGTGGATGCTAAGGGAGGAATGCAGTTTGGAGGAGAGAGGGGCTGAGTCTGGCACTGTTCAGCACCATCTGCTCACTCTTGGATTCCACAGATGTTCTATACCAAAAACTCTGTATGTTAAGGATTAACATGCTCGGTGGGCACTCAGAACCCCACCCAGTGGAACATCTCTGTGGGTAGGCTATGGCAGGATATCAGGGAAGGCATCCCCTCTGCTGGGCCTGATGCAGGGGAGACATTGAGAGAAAAGGAGTCTCCTGCCTCCTTGAACAGCCCACTTTGCCAAAGAGTGCATCTGAGTGACTGAAGCTAAGAAACAAATTGCACACCATGGAGAGAGTGAAGTATGGTGGATTGAGCATTGGACAATGAGTCCAAAAGATTTGGCCACTGTTCCTGGCTCTGTCACTGACTCCTTTTGTGACCTTGAGGAGGTCATACAACTTAGCTGTGCATTTCATTTTCTTGTTCTAAAAGCCACCAGTCTCTCTTATTTTCTCTCTATTCTTATTCTCAGAAGAATTTTTTTTTTTTTTTTTTGGTATCTATTTGACTTTCAGATATGTAAACTCTTCCAGAATGTCTTGGGGGTTTGATAAGCCCCATGTAGTATCATAAGAAATATATTTAAAGATTTTTTATTTATTTATTTGACAGAGAGAGAGCACAAGCAGGCAGAGAGGCAGGCAGAGAGAGAGGAGGAAGCAGGCTCCCCGCTGAGCAGAGAGCCCGATGCGGGGCTCGATCCCAGGACCCTGAGATCATGACCTGAGCCGAAGGCAGCGGCTTAACCCACTGAGCCACCCAGGCGCCCCAAGAAATATATTTAAATAGCTAGCTTCACAATTATGTTAAAACTGGTTTCAGTGTGTTCTCTTTTCAAAGGGCTCTCTTTAAGAGAGATACAGCAAATCATCTATCATGTTTGGGTAATACTAAATGGTCGGGTCTTTGGTGCCCTAAAAGATAAATATATAGATATAGATAAAATGAAAAATAATTTACTGTGTGTCTTTTATTTTCATTAAGAACAGGTTATTACTAGTTATTCATCATTTCTTAATTTTTAGCATTTATAAAAGTGTCATGAAATATAAAGAAAGTCTGTTCTCCCAACTGGTTATATTTGGGTGTGGTATCAACATATGTACTGAGAGAAAAGCCTGACCATCTCTGGCCATTCAGTTTATCTTTTCTTAACACATGCGCGACAGCACTCTGGTTAAAGATTTAGTTATGTTGCAAGAGTTAAAGGGTGGCCCACGTTTGGGAAACTTGACCGTGACTGGCCTGGAATTGTGAGGCATGAAAATAAGGTTCCCACTCATTGTTTGGACGAGTCATGTATGGAATGGATTACTTTGTCAGTAGAGAAGTGGTGTAGGCAAGAGTAACCTAGATTCTGATTCCAGCTGAGGTCAGGCATCTGACTGATTGGTTGGTTCATCCATGCAGGACGAATTAGATAGGAAAGCCATAGAAAGCGTCCTGGGAGAGAGATAGCCGAAGTGTAAGAACATGCATCTTTAAACTGAGTTTAAATCCTGACTGTGTCATATAGTTATTGTGTGATACCGGCAATTTAACTAACATCTCCTTGCTCTTTGCCTTCTCGTTGGTAAAATGGGAATAACCAGTGGTCCCAGCCCTGTAAATCTTTTTTTTTTTTTTTTTTGACGATTGAATGAGAAAATGCATGGAAGTGATTACCATGATGTTACCTAATGATTAGCTTTGTGGTTCTTGTTGTGTTTCGGTTGCTGAGAGATTGCTTTACTGACGCCCCGTAAGGCATTGTCTAAGAGTGACTCATGGATGAAGCAGTGTCTTAGGATGGGTTCCCACAGAAGTAAATGCTGAGATACAGATTGAATGCAAGCCACTGATTGGGTAAGCGGATCCCCGAAACACCAGCAGAAGTGGGGAAATTAGACGGGGAAGGGAAGGAAGACAATGCGGAGCATGTTAATGAGCAGATTCCCTTCACAGGCATTTGAGGTTTCTTCCCATTGCTGACCTCTAGTAGATCTTCTGGAATGTTCCTCGGAGGTAGCCCTCCCAAGAAGTGAGGGTGTTAAGGTGTTAGTCTTGAGTTTTCTCCCAGTGTATGAGAGCTGACGATCGGGATAGTAACTTACAGGACTTCCGTGCTGCTCAGTTTTGTCAGGAGGAGTTTGTAGGAGGACACCTTGGCAAGCGCAGAGGTGCAAATGCCGAGGGGATGCAGACTAAGCGCCCTATAATGCCGTGCTGAGGCAGGCACACACCTTGGGTGGTGGATGTATTAATTCAATAAGGGGGACCCTTCTACAGTGGATATATATGAATCACCATGTTGTTCACTTTAAATATCTTATAATTTTATCAGTAAACGAAGCTTAAAAATAATTTTAAAAATAAAGGGAAAGATAAAGTTTCAATTTAAATTTTCAAATAGGCTTTATTTATTATTTTTTAATTTTTATTAACATATAATGTATTATTTGACCCAGGGGTGCAGGTCTGTGAATCATCAGGCTTACAGATTTCATAACACTCTAGGCTTTATTTTTTAGAGCAGTTTTAGGTTCACAGCAAAATTAAGTGGAAGGGACAGAGATTTCCCACATTCCCTTCCCCCACCTATTAACCAACCCCTCCCCTGCCCCAGAGTGTGGTACATTTGTTATAATTGATGAACCCTACATTGACCCATCAGTACCAGTTGCAGCCTGTGGTTTGCATTAGGGTTCCTTCTTGGTATCATACATTCTACGAATTTGGAAAACTGATGGTAGGGTTCAGGGCAGGATGCCCCCCCAAATATACCACTGTCACATATTGATTATTTTGAATTATACTTACATAAGAAATAGGTGATTCAAGAACCCTCTGATCTCCTTTGTCCCCCTAAAGGCAGGAAATAAATCTCCCAGGCAGAATTATGCTCCATGTACCAGGAGGAAAGGATACATTCTTAGAGCCAGCCCTGGGAACTTAGGGCAGAGAAGGCTGTGTAAACAAATCTTGTCACTGCTTTACTAATTTACTACCCCAAGTACAAATTTCTTTGTCTTGTCAATTCTTCATGAATTTCTTATTTCTTTGTTACAAGGTGTTGAGCGGCCTGTTTGGTCACTTCTTTGAGTTTCATATTTCCAAGCCCTTCCTTACCTACAAATTAAATTTGGTTTTCTCCTGTTAATCTGTCTTATGTCAATTACTTATTAGATCAGCCAAAGAACTTAGAATGGAAGAAAGGAGTACTTTTCTGCCCACACAATGGTATGTATCCAGAATTATAGTGTCGTACAGAGTAGTTTTACTAGCCTACGAATTCTGTGTGCTCTCCTTTTCATTCCTTTTTCTCCACAAACCCCTTGGCAACCACCATTTGTTTGTTTGTTTATTTGTTTTTTACTGTCTCCATTGTTTTACCTTTTTCAGCTTGTCAGATAGTTAAAATCACAGTATATAGCCTTTTCAGATTGGCTTCTCTCACTTAGGAATACACAGTCAAGTTTCCTCCTTGGCTTTTCATGGCTTGACAGCTCATTTCTTTTTAGCACTGAAAAATATTCCTTGTCTGGGTACCACAGTTTATTTATCCATTCACCTACTAAAGGACATCTTGGTTGCTTCCAAGTTTTGGCAATTATGAATAAAGCTGCTATAAACACCCATGTGCAGGATTTTGTTTAGACATAAGTTTTCAGCTTTTTGGGTAAATACCAAGGAGCACAATTGCTGGATCATATGGTAAGAGTATGTTTCGTTTTGTAAAGAAATCACCAAACTGTCTTCCAAAGTGGCTGGGCCGTTTTGCATCCCCACTAGCAATGAATGAGAGATCCTGTTGCTATACATTCTTGCCAGCATTCAGTGCTGTCCGTATTCTGGATTTTCATTATTGTACTAGATGTGTGATGTTTTTGAATTGTTCTTTCAATTTGCATTTCCCTGATAACACACGATGTGGAACGTCTTTTCCTATGCATATTTGCCATCTGTATGTCTTCTTTGCTGAGGTATCTGTTAAGGTCTTTGCCCCATTTTTTTTTTAATTGGGTTGTTTATTTTCTTATTGTTGAGTTTTAAGAGTCCTTTGTATATTTTGAGTAACAATCCTTTATCAGCTATGTCTTTTGCAAATATTTTCTTTTGGTCATTTAATTTTTACAGCAATCTTATGAAGTAGATTTCTAATATTATCTACTGTATCTAGATGAGAGAAAGGCAGCCCAGAGATTTATTTTGAATTACTTTTCTCAAGGTCCTGCAGCTAAAAAGTGGCAGAATTGGGATTTGAACCCATGCCTATACCTGTTCGCTAAAATGGAGTAAAACCTGTTTCCCATCTTCTATTCTAGACCTATTTTTAACATCTGTCAGAAATAATTTAAATAAGAACAATTAAACATAATTGCTCTTTAAAATGATATTTTAGGGACGCCTGAGTGGCTCAGTTGGTTAAGCAGCTGCCTTCGGCTCAGGTCATGATCCCGGCGTCCTGGGATCGAGTCCCACATCGGGCTCCTTGCTTGGCAGGGAGCCTGCTTCTCCCTCTGCCTCTGCCTGCCACTCTGTCTGCCTGTGCTCACTCTCGCTTCTCTCTCTATGACAAATAAATAAATAAAATCTTAAAAAAAAAAAAATTAAAAAAAAAATAAAATAAAATGATATTTTACTCATCCATTTTCAATATGTGCAAATCTGCCTCTTGATAAGGATATACTTTAACATGTATAATATATAATCAAATATAATTGTTTCTTTTTAAAAAAAAAACAAGCCTTTTTAAAGTCTTAGGAGGGGGAAATAAAAACAAATAGAATCTATGAACTAAACGTCCTGAGAATGCAAGAATACAATTTTATGTGCTTATAGCAATTAAAAGAGGCTAACAGAATGACATTTAAATGCAAAATCACATTTTAATATGACTGGAGGGGCATCTGTGTGCAGTTGGTGAATGGGAGCCAATGGTGATTAATAGATGGTGCCATGATCCTTGAACGTATGGTCCCACTTCAATATAGCAAACATCAAGGTTCAGTATCAGCTTTATTCGCTTGTTTAAAAAAAAAACAAAACAAAACTAATTAGATTCACAGCATAAAGCCGCTTAGTGTTAGAGCCCAAGATGTTTAAGAAAATATAGTGGTGGAGGTGAGGCACGGCCACTGTGTGCTTTTCAGCTCTGCTCATTCAGTCTGGAAAACAAATAGGACAGTGTGTCTGTGGTTATGGCAGGATCTGTTAAATATATAAATATAGAGAAAAACATGGAGAACTTCTTTCTGCTGAATTTTGTTGACCAGGATGGTCAGGTACCAGAATCATAAGCTATAGTGTGGACCTTCAACAAGTTACGTAGGAACTGCAAAAAAGGATGAGGATAATTCCTGTATCAGGGTGGTATGAGGACTCTACCAGGCAGAGCATGTAGACAGGCAATCATATACCCTCCTTTGCATGAGATAGTCCTGGAGTAATTATAAATTGTGTGCCCTTTCACTTTTATGAGTGTCCCAGTTAAAATTACAATTAAAAGGTCACCTTGCATAAAAAGAACATAGAACAGTGCCTGGAGCAAGTGAGTTATCAATGAATGTTAACTTTTTTTAATTAAAGTTATTTCTATTATTATTATCCTATATTAAGACAATAACTGTTACATACTATATATTTTTACCATATCCTAGAAGTTAAGTAAAATTAATACTTCTTAACCTTTTAAATTAATTCACGATTTATAGGGCCTTTACATTAGAAACAAAATATATATTTCTATTAAAATGTGTTACATAGGGGCGCCTGGGTGGCTCAGTGGGTTAAGCCGCTGCCTTCGGCTCAGGTCATGATCCCAGGTCCTGGGTTCGAGCCCCACATCGGGCTTTCTGCTCAGCAGGGAGCCTGCTTCCTCCTCTCTCTCTGCCTGCCTCTCTGCCTACTTGTGATCTCTCTCTGTCAAATAAATAAATAAAATCTTAAAAAAAAAAATGTGTTACATAGAACCTGTGGTTTGATATCTGATAGAGGAGCTGTGCATTTACACAGTCACAGTTCAGATCCTAGTTGAATCTTTCTGATTTGGACTCCAGTGCAGACAGAAGAGCTGCTAAAATTTATGACTGAAGTCTGTCAGCAGCTTTTCTTCTTTTTTGTTTTACATTAAAATTATGGTTTGTGGGATACATATACTCTCACTCCACTCAAAACATATTTATTTTTGCCAACCTTTTGTTAAAACCAGACTTGGAAGAGGAATAGAGATACCTAATCTCTATGAACACTTCAATTAAACCTCTTAATATGTTATATAAGAATATTATGCTTGAAGCATAGGTAAGTCTCAAGAGACTGTAACCTCCTTGGTGGTTAGGTTTGTTTCTGTTCACGTCCATCATCACAGTATCTGCCATATTACAAGGCATTTGGCGTATTGCACACACAGATACGCGTGCGCACACACACACACACACACACACAACCAACACCATTTCACATGCCACATGCGTATGCTTGTTGGAAGAAACCAAATATATGTTTGAAAAGCCAATAAAACTTGAGCTGCAGGCAAGTGACTGAAATCAAAATGGGAAAGAGCTTCTTGCCTGTGAATTGAGAAAAAAAAGAATTTTAAATAAAAGTCTTAAAACTATGGTCCAAAGGACTTTTGGGGGGAGCATTGGGAGATAAATCATAAAATAACAGCAATAATAATTATAGAGAATTTAATAAAATATCTCCCAAGAGAAAGAAGAGCATGCTGTCACACAGCCAAAGTCCATATAGGTCCATATATATGCCTGTGTATACGTATGTGTGTGTGTGTGTGCACATGTGTATGTGTATATATATATATATAGAGAGAGAGAGAGAGCAAGAGAGAGAGAGACTTACTGTAATATTATAGTAGACTAACAGAATCTGCAAATTCTTGGGTGCTCTGCTTATAGTCAGCTGGACCCTTATTCTCTTCCCCCTTCGATCTGGGCTAAAGGAAATTGAGGTGATTCTATGCAAAATTAAGACTTGTGTCGATGGCTTTGCAACATTGTGGGGTTGAGTAGCAGCTCAACCCCAAGTAGCAGCTCTTGCAAGCTCAAAGGGCTTGCAAGAAGCAATCTATGAGGGCCAGAAAGATAGTGAGGATATCGTCAAGTCAGGTGTTCTTTGTTCCTTCCATTTTACCTTTTGGGATCGGGAGTGTTTAGTGAAAGACTGTATGTATCCTGTGGTAGCCTCACCGCTTCATGCTGGGTATTTAAAGGGCAAGTAATTATTTCAATGGTCTACAGGTCATAGCCGAGGAGTTGTACTTGAGGTGCTTCATCCACAGTTGGACCTTATTTAGATAATCATATCCTGGGCCTTGAGCCTGAGTTGATAGTATAATGAGACGATAATTTGGGGGGCCTTGGAAGGAGTAAATACATTTTCCGTGTGGTGGAAATGTAAACAATTTGTGGTCACTTGGAGAATTGTAACGGGTTAAAATGTTGTTGTTTTGGCTCATCCTCCCATTGACACTTGGGGTCTAATACTTATATCTTTAAATCTGAGCTAGCCCCATAACTTGCTTTACCAATAAAATATTGCGGAAGTGGAATTCTGGGATCTCCTAGGCTAGATCATGAGAAGCCTTAAGGTTTCTATACAGGTCTCCTCAAATACTGTACTCTTTATGCTAAAGGAAACTTATGCTAAAGAGATCTGACATTATGTGGAGCCCAGATGAATCAAGATCTCCAGTGACCTCTGCCAAAGTGCTAAGTATGTGAGTGAAGTAGTCTTAGACTCTTCTGATCATTCATCTACCAACCCTGAATAAACCTGGTTGATGCCATGGGAAGTGAAAGCAACACTTTCCTGAGTTCTGAATGAATTCTTGGACATTTTAGATATAATATGATTGTTGTTTTAATTCACAATCTTTTATACTATGTATTATATGTGTGTGTGTGTGTATATATATGTATATGTATACTATGTTATATATAGTATATAGTATAATAGTATAATAATCATATATATTATATATATATACTATATACATAGTATAATAGATCTTATATATATGTAGTATAATAGATTGTGGATTAAACAAATATATATAAAAATATATATACACACATACATATACATATATATGTATATATTACAGTATGCTATATAATACCATATAATATATACAGTATATAATAGGAATAATCATCAGTTTCCTAATCTTCATTGCCATCTCCTTTAGGTGGTTGGTGAAAAACAAAGCCTCCCTGATATCTGTTGAGGACAGGGGTATAATACTACTGAGATACAAGTTTGTGTGTAGTGTGAGGCACTGTATTGTGGACACAATCAAAATGTTTAAAGATATTTAGTGATAGAACAGTAGAGGAATTAAAATTCAGATTGATCTGGATTCAGATCTGATTTCTACTACTAACCAACTGTGGCCATTGGCTTAACCAATAAAGCTGGGTCTCATAGCAATGGTGAATGTGACCCTCTGTGCATTCTCCTCACATCAAAAAGTCTGTGTTGTTACATGAACACAGAACATGGGCTTAGTCAAGTAAGGATCAGTATAGTGGTTTTGTAGCAGAAAGAAAAAAACAGAAGGCATATATTTATTTTTTATTTTCTTTTAGTCTGGTTCTTTTTAGTTACTTTTTTTTTTTTTTTTAGTTTTTATTTAAATTCCAGTTAGTTCACATACAGTGTAGTTATTGGACACATATACATCACCTAGTGCTCATGATAGGTTTTAATCCCCATTACCTAATCAACCCATCCCCTTGTCTACCTCCCCTCTGGTAACCATTGGTTTGTTCTCTATATTTAAGAGTCTATTTCTTGGGCTCGCCTCTCTCTGTCTTTTTTCCCCTATGCTTGTTTTGTTTCTTAAATTTCACATATGAGTGAAATCATATGGTATTGTCTTTTTATGACTGACTAACTTCACTTAGCCTAATACTCTCTAGCTGCTTCCATGTCTTTGCAAATGGCAAGATTTCATTCTTTTTCATGGCTGAGTAATATTCCATCACACACACACACACACACACACACACACACACACACACACCACATCTTTATCTTTATCCATCAATCTTGGACATTTCTGCTGTTTCCACAATTTGGTTATTGTAGGTAATGCTGCTATTAAAAAAATAGACATATAGATTTAACTTTAACTATCTACAGGAGGTTACAAAGGTAAAGGGAATGGAATAATTTAGCATGAATCAAAAAATATATATAACATTGAGTGGATTTCTTTAAGAACAGTGATAACTGTAATTTGTTGTGAAAATCCATAGATCAATGGAATAGAATAGAGAACCCAGAAATGAACCCACAACTATATGTTCAATTAATCTTCAAGAAAACAAGAAACAATATCCAATGGGAAAAAAGTCTTTTCAACAAATGGCATTGGGAAGAATGGACAGCCACATGCAAAAGAATGAAACTGGACTGCTTTCTCACTATACACAAATATAAATTCAAAATGGATTAAAGACCTAAATTTGAGACAGGTAACTATTAAAATCCTAGAGGAGAACACCAGCAGTTACCTCTTTGACATTCACCATAGCAACTTCTTACGAGGTCTGTCTCCTGAAGCAAGGGAAACAAAAGGAAAAAGTCAACTATTGGGACTTCATCAAAATAAAATGCTTCTGCACAGTGAAGGAAACAATAAACAAAACTAAAAGGCAGCCTACAGAATGGGAGAAAGCACCTGAAATGACTTATATGATAAAATGTTAGTATCCAAAATGTATAAAAAACTTATAAAACTCACAAGGGGCTCAATGCCACGACCCTGAGATCATGACCTGACCTGAATCATGAGTTAGATGCTTAATGGATCAAGCCACCCAGGTGCCCCTCTATCACACAAAATTCTTGTGAAGATTAAATAAGTCATATAGAAAGCAGTTACTGTCGTGTCTGGCACACATGTTGCGTATTCTCAAATTGTTGAAGTATGGAATAGGCTTGGTAGAAGCATTTGCTGTGATAATGAAAGTAATAATAATGGCAAACTGATAGCATACTTGCTGTGTGCTAGGAAGTGTTCGAAGCACTGGTGTATATTGAGTCATTTGGACCTCATGGTAATACTACAAAGTTGGTACTATTATAATCTTCAGTGTAAGCTAAGAAAACTGAGACATATATGAATTAAGTAGCATATCCAAGTTCACACAACTACTGCTGCTCTTAATGCTGGTCATTGTGATGGAGGTGACAGGGATAGGTAGAAAAGAGAAAAGAGGAAAAGAAAGATGGAGATGGAAAGACAGGAGAATAGGGAGGGAGATAAGGGTACAATGAGTCCATTATCTACTGTGTATCTAGAGTCAGGGAATAGAAATCCCTCCTTTTGATATTCATTGAGATTGAAAAAGACAAAAAAAAATTAAAAAGTCCATCTTAACTCCTAATCTGAAAAGCAAAAATTAGAGACAGTGCATGCATTCATAAGGTCAAAGGTCTTGTCTTATAGATACCTATGCTCACATTGTACTGCTCTAATCAATTCATTTGGACAAACAGGAAATGTAACCAAGCAACCGTGGGAAACCAAAATGATTACACTTAAAATCTGCTAAGAAGTGAAATGAATTTGAATGTTCTTTACTGCTGGAGCTATAATTACAGGTTTTAACTACCTGCAGGAGGTTACAAAGGTAAAGGGAATAGAATAATGTACCATGAGTCAAAAAAATATATTATCATTGAGTGGGGTACAAGAGAATGTTTATATAAGAAATAATCATTCTTATTAACTTTCATCCAAGGCAATTTCATAATTGATCTAAAAATATAAGTGATAAAATAATGTTTGCATTTTCCTAGAAGGAAGACTTTCTTTGAGAACAGTGATATCTGTAATTTATCATGAAAAACACTTTCTCCCCACCTTTATCCTCTCTCTGCACCACTTCAAAGGGAATCAAGCACTTACAGGCATTTCAAGAGATATTTGTGTCTGTTAGAACAGCGTCTCCTAAAATTAAGTCAGCAGGTTAATTATATCAGAATCACATTATAAATAAAGATTCTTGGACTCCAACAAAGATGTGCTATAACAATCTCTGATTGTGGGTCCCAGGAATCTTGCATTCTTAATAAGCAACCTAGGTGATTTTATTTCGTTCGGTAAAGTTTGAGAATAAAATTAATTCAAGACATTTTTATGGAATAATCAAAAACTTTGAGTACAGCTCTTTGAGCATAATTTGGGGTCGCTAAATAGTTATCCCCAAAGAACTGAAATTCTTCTCCTAGAAACATTGTCTTTCTAATACAAAGTAGTCAGTTTTCTCAACTTCTTAGCTTTGGAACAGTAATACAAACAAAGGAGTATTGGTACTCTTAAACGTGGGCTCAAAGCCAATTTGAATTTCTCTTAGACACCAGCATAGGTCTGCATCACCCAAGGCGATAGGAGAGAATTAGAGAAAAGTGATGGACAAAGATAACCAAGTTTGATCACCTTGCATCTGAATCAAAATTCTGTTTCCCTCAATTACTGAATACAGAGAGAAAACTTCATGGAAGATACTACACAAATAAAGGAAACCTACTTTGGATTAATATCGTATATAGCTATTATGTAATGTATAAACTATATACAAACACTGTCCTCTCTCTGGCTCTCATTCTCTCTCTTTCAACTGGGTAGGGAATCTTAGAAATTCTAGAAAGGAAAATTTTTTTTATAAAAGTTCACATTGCCTTTGTCTCCATTTGCAAGGATGCTAATTCTTTAACTGCAATGAGGAGAGAACATCATTATTACAGCCTTTAATGACAAGAAGAACTAACTTAAGTAGCAGAATTAGATTTGGATATGGTAGTGGTGCCTGGGAGTCTCAGTTGATGAAGTATCTGTCTTTCACTGAGGTTATAATCTCAGGGTCCTAGGATCAAGCCCAAAGCCAGTCTGTTTGTCCCTCTGCCTCCACCCTTCTCCCCCCGCTCATTCTCTCTCTCTGTCTCTCAAATAAATAAATAAAATCTTAAAAAAAAAAAGAAAAAGAAAAAAAAAGAGATTGGGCCATGGGAGAACAGGAGCATCAATGGATTGAAATTAGTGGACGATGAGTTATTTATTCCATGTAAGAATGAAGTGTTCCTAAATTTAAAATGGTAAAGAGTAGACGAGCCCACCATAACTGCAATTATAGCCCCGTTGGAGGGTCCAAGCAGAAGCTAAATGGCCTCTACCCCCCAGTGAGGTAAAGTGGATTGAATGGCTTGTTGGGATAGTAGCTAAGAGGATGCCTGTTTTTCCTTCATGTAGCTGTCTTACAGCACTACTTTGGAGTAAGCAGTCTCTCTGTCTCTCTCTCTTTTTTTTTTCCCTCTTAATTCCACAATTTTTTGCCATCTTCCTTCTACTTTTGGAATGTCTGTGGTTTAAAGGGTAAATTTCAGGGGTGCCTGGGTGGCTCAGTGGGTTGGGCCGCTGCCTTCAGCTCGGGTCGTGATCTCACGGTTCTGGGATCGAGTCCCATATCGGTCTTTCTGCTCAGCGGGGAGCCTGCTTCCCTCTCTTTCTCTCTGCCTACTTGTGATCTCTCTGTGTCAAATAAATAAATAAAATCTTTAAAAAAAATAAAATAAAGGGTAAATTTCAAAGACATGATAAATTAATTGGGGCAGAGGTAAAAAGGATGTATTATATTTCCCAGCAGAGTCTATGTTTTTCACCAGCTGTGGCATATTAATCTATCTTAATCCCTGATCAGCCTGTCATTAGATACCCAAAAGAATCAGACTATCCTATAAACTAAAATTAAAGATATAAGATGGATGTGATTATGATCAGGCTTTATACTTACATCAATGCCAGTCTAATTCACCTGATCATAAAAACACTGAAATAAATGCATAAAAGTTACTGTTCTTTTAGGATCTGTATATCTTTTGAAGATTTGTTTATTTATTTGATGGGGGAGGGCAGAGGAAGAGGGAGAGAATCCTCAAGCAGACTTCCCGCTCAGCAGGGAACCCAACACGGGGTCATGACCTGAGCAGAAACCAAGAGTTGGATGCTTAACCAACTGAGCCACTCAGGTACACTTGGATCTATATGTATTTTGAAAACATTTTTTTCTCACTAAAAACAATTTATGCATGTTGATAAAATTTAAAACAAGTTTTAAGTTAATAAGAGAAGCCTAAATTCAGTTTTTTCCATTTACCTAATCTCCTTTGTGGGCAGAAACTCAAAGACATTTTACTTTATGAAAATAAATATAATTAGGCATCTAATTTACTCATTTGGTAATTTTCTTCTTTGTATGGATTAAATTTGTACATGCTGCATATAAAGACATCATTATTACTGGAGAGTTTAAAAATGCAGGATATTTAAAAACAGTGATAGGAACAATTACTAGGTTAGGTTATCCCAATAAGGATTTTATTGCACATTATTGAAATGTCATTCTTCAGAGAAGTTCGAGAAAGTTTTGAACATTTTGTAAAAAAATATAATACAGGGGCCTTTGGGTGGCTCAGTCATTAAGCATCTGCCCTTGGCTCTGGTCACGATCCCAGGATCCTGGGATCAAGCCTTACATAGGGCTCCCTGCTCAGCGGGAAGCCTGCTTCTCCCTCTCCTGTCCCCCTGCTGTGTTCCCTCTCTCGCTGTCTCTCTCTCTGTCAAATAAATAAATAAAATCTTTAGAAATATGCATATATATTTAATACACAACATCATAACATTTGAGTAAACAATTTTTTTTAATTTAAACTCAATTACCCAATATATTGTACATCATTAGTAAACATAATTTTTTTTTAAGATTTTATTTATTTATTTGACAGAGAGAGATCACAAGTAGACGGAGAGGAAGGCAGAGAGAGAGAGAGAGAGAGGGAAGCAGGCTTCTTGCTGAGCAGAGAGCCCGATGCGGGACTCGATCCCAAGACCCTGAGATCATGACCTGAGCCGAAGGCAGCGGCTTAACCCACTGAGCCACCCAGGCGCCCCAGTAAACATAATTTTTAAAGAACTAAATTTTCAAGTAATATCCAGGGTTTCAGGTATGGGATATCTCCAATTAGAAATTGTGTTTATTAATGGCTAACTCAATGAGAGAATAGTCACAAGAACATATAACCAAATTTTGTGTGATTTTTTTTTTTACACCAAGAGTTTTAGGACCATGTTATTTTATACCCATTTTTTGACAAATTTATTTACTGTAAGTGAAGTACATAGTCTGATCCTAGGTGACATAACTCTGTGTGTGTGTTTTGTTAGTAATTCAATCTACTGAGCTTAGAACTTTCAGTATGAATCCTTTGCTACCATTTTTACTAGGTGGTCATGTGGATAAGTTCAAGCCTATAAAAGTCTGTACAGACAAGCCCAAGTCCTCCTTTCCCAGCTAATGCCAACTCTTAAAGAATTGCCAGTATCATGGTGTATGTCCTATTCTTTTCCTTTAAGCCCTGTAAGCTTTTTTTTTTACCATAAGAACTTTTCAAAATGAACACTAAAAACCCACCCACTCTCATTTAAGATGAATATTATAAAATTTATTACCTTAAAAAATATATGTAATTTTTATTTTGAAAAAAAATTGCAGAAAGGATGACTGTATATGGAAACTCCATATACCTATTACTCATTTTTTTATTAAACAATTCTTTTTTTTTAAATTTTATTTATTTATTTGACAGAGAGAGATCACAAGTAGGCAGAGAGGTGGGCAGAGAGAGAGGGGGAAGCAGGCTCCCTGCTGAGCAGAGAGCCCAATGCGGGGCTCGATCCCAGGACCCTGAGATCATGACCTGAGCTGAAGGCAGAGACTTAACCCACTGAGCCACCCAGGCGCCCACTATTACCCAATTTTGACCATTATGCAGGCATTGCTTCATGTTTCAACTATTCTTCTTTGCTCTCCTCTTTAAAAAATTCCTTTAAATATCTGAAATTGTAACTCAGGCACCATAGCATCTACTCAGCATGATTCACCATAGCATCTACTCAGCTACAATGCATATCTACCTCCCATCATCATTTACCTGTCTACTTCAACATATCTATTACCACACCTAATGTACTTAATAATAATTAAAAATTAAAATTCTTGACAGTCTTTGGCTCAAAGAGATACTAAAAAATAACTCTATTCTTGGAAATTTGGCTCAGTGAAATACTCAAATTCACATGACCTACATAGTCATCTGCAGCTTGGACAGGTACAGGAGAGAAAACAGAACATGCCAGGAGGAAAGAAGCCCGTGTGTTTCATCCGCAGGCATCGTCGCATTAGTCTGCATAAAGGTCCAGAGGGTATTCTCTGTGTCTCTGGGTGTCATCTAAGGTATGAAAGCATGAGCACATACAAGTAGAGGTTGGAGCCATCCTGGCTTAGAAGCTCCCTATTTCAAGGGATCCCAATTCACAAAAAACACTAAACTTAGGCAAGACCCAAGGTCTGGTTGCCCCATAAGGTATTTACAGTACATTCCTAGACCTCTTCAATGAAATGCGATCTACCAACCTTAGGGTGATTTTGCTATTAAGCAATATTGCCAGGAACAGAGCTGACATTTCGTTTTTACTGGGCTTCTGGGAGAATAGAGCTAGAAACATCTTGAGCCAAGGTCAATTTTTCATGTAAAAGGGGAAAAGGATTTGTTGACCCTTTACTCAGAGTTCACCTACACACACTAATCCCTTTGACATAAAAAAGCAAGTCAATACACAATTGACCACCAGGGTCTGAACTATCAAAATGGTATTAGTATCTCCTCCATTCCCAAATCAATTGGACTTTATGTGGTGGTGGTGGTGGCAGGTGGCGGGTGGCGGGGGAGGTATATGGGGTGTGGGGATAATTAACTTTATTGTCTTTTATATCCTGATGATCATGAGGCAAATTTACATTAGAAAACTACTAAATGAAAGTGTAGAACACAACAAGCAGGGAGCAGTAAATCTTTTGTTGTATCCCTTTTAACATGAGTGTCTTTCAAATAGAACATCAGTCAATCTGGTGTTTCATCAAATTTGAAGGCACAGTTACAGCCCTGTCAAAAAAGAACAACTATTATTCTTCCAGTTATGGCATTTAAAACTCAAACTGCAATCCCTAACTTTATATTAGGTCAAGGGCTTACTCAGTGTATAAATTCAGTATTTAGGAATTACTCTATAGGTATAGCCTTAACACTCCTACTAAATGTAGCAGTAGAAATACCCACGCAGCTGCAGAAATGCCTCCGTATTACTGTCATTGCCAACCTAAGACATTGCTCAGGGCATGGTTGGGATGCGCCCCACACATAGGGATTAGGATGTTCCACAAAGATGTCTCTTTGTAGTACTAGAATTTTGGCAAGTCACTGCTGATGCCAATGAAGCCCCTTTAGATGTCAGACCATTATGTAGTCTTCCTAGCATTCTGTTCTAGCGCACAGCACTTTTCTCTGTTCTGGTCTCCAGCACAGTGGGGCTCACAGGTGCTTTTCAGTAAAGTGGAGCCTCAAGGCAATTGACACAAGCCAACACACTACCTCTGACCCCTTGAACTGTCTGCAATTTAGAGTCACAAACAAGGAGTCTGAAAGTTTGAGCACCTACTTCGGCCCCTCAGTTTCTGATTGACCTGTATCTACTGTCATCTCCACACATGGTATTGATGTACTTGCATCAAGCCAGAGTCACACCTGCCAGCCAAGCTGCAGCTGAATTACTGGCCAGGGTTGATGGGAGCACTGGGCTGGATTTCTTCTCAGTATAAATTTGCTTTACTCCAGTCTTACCTCAGTCCCCCAGATGGGAATACCTATCTCTTGTCAGCTGCTACAGAATTTTACCACTACATCTAGATGGATTAACCCCCACTTTAGACATGAGTCATCTTATCATCAAGTTCCCAATTTATTTTTTCTAATTACACTATACCTCAGTCAAATATGATTGATTGTCTAAAAGTCTAGCCCACTGTTGATACCTTTCTACAGGATTAATTCTGCATGGCCTTAGGCCCAACGACACAACCAAATTCACAAGATCCAAATAGGCCACGTTGGGCAGAAGCTTTCCTCAGAAGGGCACGTGGCCAGAAGCAGTATCATAGCAAAGGAAGCCAGTGCACCAGGATGGGATATGCAACTTTATTCATTGATTGTTCTCAGGAGTAAAGCCATTTTTTCAGCAACTGTTCTGTTTGCCTCCAGCCATGTAATAGCACAAGTGAAAAAGGACAAGTTACATCAGTTAAAGCAAGAAATACTAGCTTAGGGATTCTATGTCCCAAATAGGAGACAATTTTGTAACATTGGTGGTATGTGCCTGACCCTATTGGGTCCTGAAAGAGAACATAGCCAGTCACAAAAGGAACCTCATAGAGTAAGACCGAAGTCTCTCTCCAGGTGCTTATCATTCACTCAGTCTTCTCAGTTCAGGTGAAGACTCTCTACCATTGGTAATTTTTAGCATAAGAAATATTGCCTGAAAACACAGCTGATGTTTTACCTTTATCAGATTTTCAGGGAAATATAACTAGAAGCATCATAAATGAAGGCCATTTTTTTTCCTGTAAAAGAAGATTGATTTTATAAATTGATTACACAAAGCAATTTATTTATATTTTAGATTTTGTATCCAGGCCATAATTTTTTTCATTTTGCTTCAATAAGACAAGTAAAAGGAAGTTTCTTATAGCCAGAGTTATAAGATCCTAGACTGTTGTGGTCTCCCAAGAACTGCCATAACTTTGGCTTCTACTTGTTAATTGGTAGCCCACCAACTCACCAGGGTAGAGATAATGAATCCCACTGTTGTCCTGATGAGATGACCCAGAGCCTAAGAATAACCCTCTAACCTCCAAGTCACTCTGTTACCATCACAGAATTGAAATACGGCCAATTAAAATGGCCACTGATAACAATTTCATTTGTCAAGCCTCACATTTAATATAGTTGATTCTCTGTAGTGTTCAGAAAGCCGTGATGCTTTTAGTAAAGTCAGCTAGTCATTGTATTTCTGACAGTAACTATAATCTAGGAATTCTTAAAGTATGTGTCTTGTGCATGTGTGTGTTTCCCTCTCCCTCAGATCTGTCTGACGTGTTAAGAATTGTGGTAGGTGTTAGAAATATGAAGGTGGCTAAGAAGGACTTAGTTTCTGCTCTCATGGCATGTAGAATTAAATGAGGCAATGTAAACATAGTTGACATTCCACATGTGAGATCCTGGGTGCTGCTGGTTGAAAGGAACATACAGATTGAGTGAACAACAGAGATTTGAGGTCCTGACTTTTTTTTTTTTTTAAGATTTTATTTATCTATTTGACACAGAGAGAGAAAGAGATCACGAGTAGGCAGAGAGGTAGGCAGAGGGGGAGGGGGAAGCAGGCTCTCTGCCGAGCAGGGAGCCCGATGTGGGACTCAATCCCGGGACTCCAGGATCATGACCTGAGCTGAAGGCAGTAGCTTAACCAACTGAGCCACCCAGGTGCCCCGAGGTCCTGACTTTTAAAATAAGTTTACTTTCCTTCATTTACCTAATCACTTCTTAGACTTTCTTAACAGCAATCTAAAATGTAAAATCCAGGATTATAATAGATTGGTTTTAGGTAATAAATATTTTCTCTGTGAGGCAAATGTATGGTCTATTCTTAAATCTGTCAACATAACCCATTTAAATTTGATGTATTATAAACTACTCATTTTTACTTTTAAAGAAGATATATTTATTTATTTTAGAGAGAGAGAGCACGAGTGAGAGGGGCAGAGGAGAGGCATCGAGAGAATCCCAAGCAGACTCCCTGCTGAGTGTGGAGTTGGGCAGGGGCTGGATCTCATGACCCTGAGATCATGACCTGAGCTGAAATAAAGATTCAGATGCATAACTAGCTGAGCCACCCATACCCCCCAATAAATTACTCATTTTTAATAACTAATGGCTGCTTCCTTTTTGCTGAGTTGGAGAACATCTTTAAGTTTTGTTTTATTTTTTAAGAAGCATATTTTTCTAACAAAGCCTTAAATATTGGAGAATGATTTTCTTGTTTTTGCAATAAAACCTTTGTGAATACCCTTCTTGGATAATTTTTCTTCATGCTTTGGGGAGTATAAAAAGAATGTGAACAGTAACATTACATTTTTATAAACCTAAAACTGTGTCTGTGTCTTTACGTTGGTCTCAGTTTTTCTTTTCTACTTTACATTTCTCTGTATTGAAAAAAAAAAAAAGTTTTATCAGGAGCCAAAAAAAATCATTTCTGAGACATTTCTTTATTACCTTTTAGAATTTATTCCTGCAAAAAAGTTTCAGAGTACTTCTTTTTCCACTTAACTCTCATGTTATATATATTATATATATATTCATATATATATAAATGTGATACATAATCAAAGTAAATCACAAGGGTCTTTATTCATTAATTTAGACTAGACTTGTGAAACCTTTAAATGTCTACATTAAAGATTATGAAAATCTGGAAAATTTTCTTCTAATATATCTTTTCTTGTTTCTTTTTATTTTTTCTTTCTTTCTTTCCTTCTCTTTCTTTTTTTTCAAACCAGGTTTCACTTTTTTAAAAAAGCAATTGTCTTTGTGTTGGCTTTCTATTTTTTTTTTTAAGATTTTATTTATTTATTTGACAGAGAGAAATCACAAGTAGGCAGAGAGGCAGGCAGAGAGAGGGGAGGAAGCAGGCTCCCTGCTGAGCAGAAAGCCCGATGTGGGGCTTGAACCCAGGACCTGGGATCATGACCTGAGCCGAAGGCAGCGGCTTAACCCACTGAGCCACCCAGGCGCCCCTGGCTTTCTATTTTTTACTTAAAAGGCAAAATTACATTCTTCTCTTAAGATGTTCCTACATTAATTTTGGGAGAGAGTCCCAATGTGTTGTCCATTTTATCCTTTGTGACTTCCATTCAGGCATTAACTATGACATTCTTTTATCTATCATCAAATTTTCTATCAGTTAAAAAGTCTTTTTATAGTTCCTGTGTCCTCATTTTACGCATTTCATTGTCCTTTCTTATTCTTTTCAATTATGAGCTTATTTTGTTGCCTTTTAATTTTAGCTTATCCTGTCCTAGAGAATAGAGTAGAACTATTCTTTTTCTATGATTATCATGGTTGCCTCTGCACATTTGACACTATTGAAAGTTCTCAAACTTGATTCGTGGATCTCTAATCCCAATGCCTTTCAGAGATATAATACTTCTCTGAATCTTCCAACCATACTTTCCCCCCTAATTCTGAACAACTGCTCAACTGAACCACAAGTCCAGATTGAGTGCTTTCAATTTGATGAGTGAATCACTGGTTTTTGTTCTTTTGGCTGTTGTTGAGACATTCGGTACTTGGTCTTATATTACCTCTGGGCACCAGGTTAATGTAGAGTTTCTAGTACAAGTGTCTTTTTTCTAGTAAGCTTTTTCCTAATACCACCTCCTTTAGTCTTTTTAACTTATGATAAAGTTTCTCCCTGGGCAACCTCATCTATTTACGTGGACTTCATTTCTATCTTCATGTTAATGGCTCATAATCTTCATCTCTGTTATTTCCTTGAACCATGAGTACCTTGTTAAATATCTCTACTGTAGTATTCCCAAAATATCACCAACACAGTCTGAAATAGAACTATCATCCCTTTACAAATGTTTCCACCTTCTAGTAAGTTGTATCACGTGATAAGAAGATACTATTCACCTTTCCCTATTAGTCTTTATCTTCATTGTCTGATTCTGATTATCATGCCTAGTAATTAGGGTGCTTGTGACATCTGTAAAAAAAACATTAAGTCACATGTTATGTTAATCAAGGGTCATAACAAAACAAACTTGCACTTAAAATTATTTTTTTTAAGATTTTATTTATTTATTTATTTATTATCCAGTGAGAGAGAGGGAGATATTACTAGCAGGTGGAGCAGCAGAGGGAGTGAGAGAAGCAGTCTCCCGCTGAGCAGGGAGCACAACTCAGGGCACAGGGAGCATGACCTGAGCCAAAGGTGGACACCTAACTAACTGAGCCACCCAGGCACCCCTGAAATGATTTTTATTAGAGAAAAAGAAATTGAATGATTTTATTAGAAATATAAAAGCTTAAAACTTTAAAAAATATGTAAAAGGTTAATATACTGTTTAATTTGTATTTGCGTCTTAAGAGAAAGTTCAGTAGAATTGGAGTGTCTTACCTAATGGTTTGAATGATCTCCTTAAGTACAGAAGAGATACAGAAAGTAAATGAGGTTGCTCTTTATCTAATTCTTAAAGATTTTTTTTTAAGATTTTTTTTTTTTTTTGACAGACAGAGATCACAAGTAGGCAGAGAGGCAGGCAGAGAGAGAGGAGGAAGCAGGCTCCCTGCTGTGCAGAGATCCCGATGCGGGGCTCGATCCCAGAACCCTGGGATCATGACCTAAGCCGAAGGCAGAGGCCTTAACCCACTGAGCCACCCAGGCGCCCCTCTTTATCTAATTCCTTTATTTCCCTTCCTCAGAGAATGTCCCGCCTCTTGTCTGGGTCTGCAACTTTGTCTTTCTGTGATTCCTTTGTCTTTCTTTTCCTGCAACTTCTACTAAGACCCTTAAATCCAGACAAAGAAAAGATGCATCTTCTGCTTCCTTCATATATATGTTTAATGATTTATGATAAAGTAATCTTTGTAACTTAATAATTAGAGATATGAAAAAGACAATTATCACTTAATACGGCCCCTAGTTCATACAATTAAAATGAAGACAAGACATGTGATATCCACTGAGATCTAAGGTAAGAAATTTAATAAATACTAAAATCTTTAAAAAAAAAAAAAAACGGGCTCTCTGCTCGGCAGGGAGCCTGCTTCCCTCTCTCTCTCTCTGCCTGCCTCTCTGTCTACTTGTGATCTCTCTCTGTCAAATAAATAAATAAAATCTTTAAAAAAAAAAAAAAAAGGGGGCGCCTGGGTGGCTCAGTGGGTTAAGCCGCTGCCTTCGGCTCAGGTCATGATCTCAGGGTCCTGGGATCGAGTCCCGCATCGGGCTCTCTGCTCGGCAGGGAGCCTGCTTCCCTCTCTCTCTCTCTGCCTGCCACTCTGTCTACTTGTGATCTCTCCCTGTCAAATAAATAAATAAAATCTTTAAAAAAAAAAAAAAGAAATTTAATAAATACTAAATTAAATGCCAGATTAAACCCCTAAGCCAAAGAGCTGCAGTCCTTCCACAAGTAAAATGTTTGTGTAAACATTTGATATTTGGTTTTGTATATTGATCCTGGTCTCATAATAAACGCAAAACTAATTTAAGAGGAATGATTTTATATATTGTTATACTTGCTAACTCAGTTAAGTCTTCTCTGGCTTGGTTACTTCAAAAAGAAAGTTTCAAAATTATCAGAGGGACTAGATCAAATTAGTGTTACTTCATATGTAGTAACAATGAGGGGATTAATCTTGGAGTGAAATTTAGATGTATGATTGATTACTATAGAGCTTGAACACCATATTTTAAAACATAGACATATAAAAATTTCATGTTTGTTTGTTTGTTTGTTTTTTAGCCTACTCTAGTTGCCATAAAACTACAGAATTTCACCCTTTAAATGCTTGATGGTTCCAGTTAGGTGCAATCATGAGCTATGCTAACTGCATTTCTTCAAGGTATTTAAATAATCACATTTTGTGTGAGCTTATTATCATGAGAGACAAAAAAAGAAATGATAACCATATAAGAGTGCTAATTTTGGTTCTTAAAAATGGGT
This sequence comes from Lutra lutra, assembly GCF_902655055.1. NCBI lineage: Eukaryota > Metazoa > Chordata > Mammalia > Carnivora > Mustelidae > Lutra > Lutra lutra. The sequence goes on along the minus strand of NC_062294.1, from coordinate 23,621,877 downwards.
TGCTGTTTTCATAAATCATTAAAAGAAATAATACTTTCTAATTGCAAGACACAAATCAGTTAGAATTTTTCTAAAATGTCACCCTGATTTCCCTTTTCTGCCCCATCTCCTGTTATAAATACTCTTTCTTATACAGTTTTAAATATATTTCTTCCCTACTCCAGTCGTAAGTATTCTTTCTTTTCTTTGAATTTAATTGCATTTACTGCAAATTTAAAAACAAATAAATATAAATGTGAGCAATGATTAACTTTGTTTCCTCTGTTGCTAATACTGACTTATATGAGTGCAAATCACTTAATTTTTCCATTCTGTAATATCTAGCATATAGCTAATTACATTTGTAGGTTTTCGAAGTTGGGCCTAATTTAAACTGAAAATGTTTGGGATTATTCCCTTTGTTTAGTCTGTAAACATATGTCTATTCCTTCATTCCTCTAGTCATTGCTTTTTTAATATGAACTAATTAGTAGTTATTAAAATATATTTTAGTGTTGTCTTCTACTGTGTGATACAATTCAAATTTAAACAGCCACTTCATTTTCATCCTACACCTTCATATTTTTTTCCCCAATGTGAACTGCAGAGATTACTTGATCTCATTCTACATATTAAGAATATGAGATCCAGAGATAACTATCTAAAGGCCACACAATTTGTTAACAAATGTAGTTTATAATCTTTCATTTTTTCTCATGTCTAGCACAGTAATTAATGTCATTTTAATTATAATTCCTGCTTCATAAATGTGTCAACTGATTGCTAGAATGATTCCCACTTTTAAATTATTAAGATTATTTAGCAGGTTTGTTATATTGTCCTGGTCATTTGGGCTATAATGTAATAAGGTTAATTAGTATTCTGTTTTTAGAAGAAAAAAAATTGCTAAAGATGAATATAGTTGGAAACAGCATCACATTTTAAGCTTAAATCCCAACTAGTTATTAATATTAATCTCATATTTCATTTTTAAAGTTTCTTTTATTTTCCCTCCAAATAAATTCTGAAATTTAGTGCTAATGATTAAAATAATGTTGGCTCAAATTTTTTACTACTTTTCTGAGAGCATTCATTAATATGATCTACTCATAAAATACCTATATTGCATTTATTTTTCTTTAAACCTGTACAAATGGGAGACACCCTAATATATCCCACCACATAAGTCCTATGTGACTACCTGTTACCCCTTATGTGAAACCAAAATGTTTCCTTATCCAATTATTTTTCACAGTAAGTCAGGCTAAAAACTCATTAGTGTAGATGGATTCTTAAACACCAAAATCAGGTACTGATGAAGTGAAAGAAGAGGAAGAAAACCAATTAATAGAATAGAATAGTTTATTTTTTCTCTCTATAAGACTGGAATATAGGATTTGTTTAAATCCTTTTTCCCTGAGTTGTTTTTTTCCTTGCATAGAATTATACATTTCTTCCATTTTCTTTTTAGATAATCCAATATTTTTTAATACTGAAGAATAAAGTAATTGAAATTACTTAAAAGTGTATTTCTTCATATTATTTGCAATATCCATTGATGAATAATTAAGAATTTTTAGTTTCAGTGAAATTCACCACATAAATAATAAAGCCTATTTACTAAACACACATATATTTTGTTTGCTCTTATAAACCAGAAATACTGGATGTGCCAGGATCAGGGATTATGTGATTTAAAATATATAAAAAGTAATCACAATTCAGGGAAATACAACAAAGATACACAATTTATTCTGTCCTCATATTTTCCCTAGAGTTTCCTGGTGGCAAAACACAAAAGAGAAATGCATTTAGATGAGCATACCTTATCAGTAAGTAGAAGACATACAAGTATTTAGGTTCAAGGAATGTCTCTTCATGACTAATTCTCACATGTAAGTTAAATTAAAAACTGGTTATTTGTATACTGTCTTCCTTTATCAGTCGCACTGGCCTTCTTTGGATTCAGAATTGATGTTATTGCCACTCCCTTACTGTGCCCTCATAACTCCTTGGAAGTCTCTGAAGTTAACCATAATTATAGTGGCTTATAATCACTTGTTTTGGTCCATTTTTTCTGCTAGATTGTGAGCTATTTTAACTCGTGTATCTTTCATAGAACTTAGCCTACTTCTTGACATATGTATAATTATAATAAATGTGTAGTAAATAAACAATAAATGAAAGGAAAAGGGAAAGATGGAGAGAGGGAGTATATAGTATATATGTATATATACACATATATATGTATACACATATACACATTTGTACACATTAGATACATTATATATGTGTGTATATCTACCTGTATTACATATAAATTATTTTGGAAATTCCCAATTACTTTATGTATCCCAACACCATGGACTTTTATTATCAGTGTAAGTTTTAATGTTTCAGAATACTTAAAGCTTCTTGTGTGCAGTTTATTTTCACAACCTCTATATATTCCTGTTTTAAGTAATAGAATCAACAAAAACTCGGTGCCTGGGTGGCACAGTTGGTTAAGCAACTGCCTTCAGCTCAAGTCATGGTCCCAGAGTCCCGGGATCAAGTCCCACATTGGGCTCCCAGCTCCATGGGGAGTCTGCTTCTCCCTCTGACCTTCTCCCCCCTCTCATGTTCTCTCTCACTCTCTCTCTCTCAAATCAATGAATGGAATCTTAAAAAAAAAAAATCAACATAACTTATTTTGTGTGTGTTGTCTTTTCTCTGGAATAAATTTTCTGAAGAGAGTAACCAGATATAAAAATATGTGCAAAGGGCAGGAATAAACCTTAAACTCTATGTATATATACAAATATTATATGCTAATATACTATATACTATTGTGTACTATTATATATGCTATATGAGTATATAGTACCTATATGCTGTATTACATTATATAGTATATTTAGTGTATGCTACATATAACATGAAACGTGTGTATATAGTATTAACCATGAGTTTTATTTACTTTTGTCTTTGTTTCAAGTTTTTATTTAAATTCTAGTTAGTTAAGATACAGTATAATATTGGTTTCAGGAGTAGGATTTAGTGATTCATCATTTACATATAACACCCAGTGCTCATCACAAGTGCCACCCTTAATGCCCATCACCCATCTAGCTCATCCCCTTCCCACCTCTCCATCAACCCTCAGTTTGTTCTCTATAGTTAAAAGTCTCTTATGGTTTGTCTCTCTTTTTTTTTATTTCCTTCCCCTATGTCCATCTGTTCTGTTTCCTGAATTCCACATATGAGTGAAAGCGTATGGTATTTGTCTTTCTCTGATTTATTTTGCTTAGCATAATACACTCTAGCTCCATTCACATTGTTGTAAATGGCAAGATTTAATTCTTTTTAACAGCTGAGTAATACTTCACTGTGTGCGTGTGCATGCACGCGTGCATTTCACATCTTTATCTGTTCATCAGCTGATGGACATAATGAGCTATTTCCATAATTTCACTATTGCTGATAATGTTGCTATAAACATCAGGAGGCACGTGCCCCTTTGAATCAGTATTTTTGAATCCTTTGGATAAATACCTAGTAGAATCGCTGGATTCTAGGGTAATTCTATTTTTAACTTTTTGAGGAACCTCCACACTGTTCTCTAGAGTAGCTATACCAGTTTGCATTCCCACCAACAGCGTAAGATTGTTCCCCTTTTTCCACATCCTTGCCAACATCTGCTGTTTCCTGTGTTATTAGTGTTAGCCATTCTGACAGGTGTGAAGTGGTAGCTCATTGCGGTTTTGGTTTGCATTTCCCTGATCCTGAGTGAGGGTGAGCATCTTTTCAGGTGTCTGTTAGCTATCTGGATGTCTGCTTTGGAAAAATGTCTATTCATGTCTTCTGGCCATTACTTAACTGGATTATTTGGGGTTTTTTTGGGTGCTGAGTTTTTCTAAGTTCTTTATATATTTTGGATATTAATAGTTTGTCAGATATGTCATTTGCAAGTATCTTCTTCCGTTCTGTAGGTTGCCTTTTAGTTTTGTTGATTGTTTCCTTTGCTGTGCAGAAGCTTTTAATCTTGATGAAGTCCCAGTAGTTGATTTTCGCTTTTGTTTCTCTTGTCTCTGGAGCTGTATCTAGTAAGAAGTTACTGTGGCTGAGGTCAAAGAGGTAACAGCCAGTGTTTTCCACTAGGATTCTGATGGTTTCCTGTCTCACATTTAGGTTTTCCCATCCACTTTGAATTTATTTTTGTGTATAGTATAAGAAAGTGGTCCAGGGGCGCCCGGTTGGCTCAGTGGGTTAAAGCCTCTGCCTTCAGCTCAGGTCATGATCCCAGGATCCTGGGATCGAGACCTGCATCGGGTTCTCTGCTCAGCAGGGAGCCTGCTTCCCCTTCTCTCTCTGCCTGTCTCTCTGCCTACTTGTGATCTCTGTCTGTCAAATAAATAAATAAAATCTTTAAAAAAAAAAGTGGTCCAGTTTCATTCTTCTCTATGTTGTTGTCCAGTTTTCCCAATACCATTTCTTTTTTTTTTTTAAAGATTTTATTTATTTATTTGATAGAGATCACAGGTAGACATAGAGGCAGGCAGAGAGAGGGAGGGGGAGCAGGCTCTCTGCTGAGCAGAGAGCCCGACATGGGGCTCGATCCCAGGACCCCGAGATCATGACCCGAGTTGAAGGCAGAAGGTTTAACCCACTGAGCCACCCAGGCACCCCCCCAATACCATTTCTTGAAGAGACTGTCTTTTTTCCACTGGATAGTCTTTCCTGCTTTGTCTAAGATTAGTTGACCATACACTCATGTGTCCATTTCTGGGTTCTCTGTTGTGTTCCACTGTTCTATGTATCTGTTTTTGTTCCCGTACCATACTGTCTTGATGACTACAGCTTTGTAATATAATTTGAAATCCAGAATCGTGATGCCTTCAGTTTTGTTTTTCTTTTTCAAAATTGCTTTGGCTATTCAGGGTCTTTTATGGTTCCATAAAAATTTTAGGATTGTTTGTTCCAGCTCTGTAAAAAATGGTGGTATTTTCACAGGGATTGCATTAAATGTGTAGATTGCTTTGGGTAGTATAGACATTTTAACAGTATTTGTTCTTCTAATCCATGAGCATGGAATGTCTTTCCACATCTTTGTGTCATCATCAATTTCTTTCATAGTTTTCAGAGTACAGATCTTTTATCTCTTTGGTTAGGTGTATTCCTAGGTATCTTGTGGTTTTTGTTGCAATTGTAAATGGATCAATCCCTTGATTTCTCCTGCTGTTGCTTCATTATTGGTATAGAAATGCAACAGACTTTTGTATGTTTATTTTGTATCCTGTGACTTTGCTGAATTCATATAAGGGATTTTTTGGTGGAGTCTTTCAGGTTTTCTAGTGTCATGCCATCTGTGAATAGTGAAAGTTTGACTTGTTCTTTGCCATTTTGGATGCCTTTTATTTCTTTTTGTTTGTTGCCTGATTGCTGAGGCTCGGACATCCAGTACTATGTTAAATAACAGTGGTGAGAGTGGGCATCCCTGTCTTGTTCCTGACTGTAGAGGAAAAGTTGTCCGTTTTTCCCATTGAGGATTGTATTAGCTGTGGGTCTTTCATATATGACCTTTATGATGTCAAGGTATGTCCCCTCTATCCCTACTTTGTTGCAAGGTTTATCAAGAATGGATGTTGTATTTTTGTCAGATGATTCTTCTGCATCTATTGAAAGGATTATATGGTTCTTATCCTTACTTTTATTAATGTGATGTATCAGGTTGATTGATTTGTGAATATTGAACTACCCTTGAAGGCCAAGAATAAATCCCACTGGATCATGGTGAATAATTCCTTAATGCACTGTTGAATTCGGTCTGCTAGTATCTTGTTCAGAATTCTTGCATCCACGTTCATGAGGGATATTGGCCTGTAATTCTACTTTTTAGTGGGGTCTTTGTTTGGTTTTAGAATCAAGGTAATGCTAGTCTTATAGAATGAATTTTTAAAGTTTTCCTATCATTTCTATTTTGGGGGACAGTTTGAGAAGAATAGGTAATAACTCTTCTGTAAATGTTTGATAGAATTCCCCTAAGAGCTGGCTTTGGACTTGTGTTTGATGGGAGACTTTTGATTACCAATTCAATTTCTTTGCTGATTCTTTGCTCATTTACATTTTCTATATCTTCCCTTTTCAGTTTTGGTAGTTTATATATTTCTAGGAAATTATCCATTTCTTCCAGATTACCCAATTTGTTGACCTATAATTTTTTACAATATTTCTCTTATAATGATTTGCATTTCTGTAGTGTTGGTTTTGATCTCTCCTCTCTCATTCATGATTTTATTTATTTGGGTCCTTTCTCTTTTCTTTTTGATAAGTCTGGCTAAGGGTTTATCAGTTTTATTAATTCTTTCAAAAAGCCAACTCCTAGTTTCATTGGTCCGTTCTACTGGTTTTTGTTTGTTTCTATATCATTTATTTCTGCTCTAATTTTATTATTTCCCTTCTTCTGCTGGCTTTAAGCTTTATTTGTTCCTTTCCTAGCTCCGTAAGGTGTAAGGTTAGATTGTGTAGTTGAGACTTTTCCTGCTTCATGAAGAAGGCCTGTATTGCTCTGTACTTCCCTCTTAGGACCACTTTTGCTGTATCCCAAATGTTTTGGACTGTTGTGTTTTCATTTACATTTGTTTCCATGTATTATTTTTAATTTCTTCTTTAATTTCCTGGCTAACTCTTTCGTTCTTTAGTAGGGCATTCTTTAATCTTCATGTATTTGTGGCTTTGCAAATTTTTTCTTGTGGTTGACTTCAAGTTTTATAGTGCTGTAGTTGGAAAATATGTATGGTATGATCTCAGTCTTTTTGCAGTGGTTGAAGGCTAATTCGTGACTCAGTACGTGATCTATTCTGGAGACTGTTCCATGTGCACTCAAAAAGAATATGTAATCTGCTGCTTTAGGATGAAATGGTCTGAATATATCTGTCAAGTCCATCTGGTCCAGCGTGTCATTCAAAGCCATTGTTTCCTTGTTGATCTTCTGCCTAGATGATATGTCCATTGTTGTGAGTGGAGTGTTAAAGTCCCCTACTATTATTGTGTAATTATCAATGAGTGTCTTTATGTTTGTAATTAATTAGTTTATATATTTGGATACTCCCAAGTTGGGGACAGACCATGATTTTTAAGTTTCTTACATTGAGCTTTAGTCAAAGAAATCATTTGTAAGGCCACTAACTATGCAAAAATAAAATATAAGAAAATGGACATTTATATAATGAAATAATCCAATGTTTAAAAATCTGGGAGAAATGATAAAAAATGTTTCCCTTAAATTTCCAGATGAAATAAAACAGGCTAATGTTTGAAAGCCTCAATTTTTAACAAGAACAAGTAGAAATGCTTTTTCTAAGGCAATAAGTTAATTAATGTCAATGTTCAGTATTATTTAGCCGTTATCCCTGATTTTTCCAAAACAAAAAGAGCTTCAGAAATTCTTACCACATAGAATTGAAATCAATGATGAATTTTATGGTGGAAATATTTTAGTGGAACTGTTTCAATGTAAAAGTATTTGAAAACCACAGACTCAATTCTAAGGTTAAAAAAAAAACATGGATAATATCTAAAGTATGGGGATTAAATATTAATGGGTATGCCTATTGTGTAGGCATGTGTTTATGTGTGTGGGCCTTCTTTACTTCATTTTAAAAGAACTTTTCAAAATCAGAATTAATAAAAGTGTCTAGTCAATGATGAATGAAGGTAGTTTAACAAATTTGGCTTCCCTGCTTATTAAATGTAATCAAAGGAAGGATCATGTTATTTATATAATACATTTGCCAAAATTGACACTGAAAATGAGAGAGTAGTATCATTATTCATTATTCATTTCTACAGTAGGCAGATATACAGGTATATTTGCTTCCCTTTTTTCAGAAAACTTCTTATAATTAAAATATTAATGCATTATGGGGCACCTGGGTGGCTCAGTGGGTTAAGGCCTCTGCCTTCAGCTCAGGTCATGATCTCAGGGTCCTGGGATGGAGTCCCACATTGGGCTCTCTGCTCAGCAAGAAGCCTGCTTCCCCCTCTCTTTCTGCCTGCCTTTCTGCCTACTTGTGATCTCTGTCTGTCAAATAAATAAATACAATTTAAAAAAATATTAATGCATCAGCATTTTCTTCTGATACTATTATATTAATTTCTACATTTTATTTAGCTTTGTGAATACTTTCCTTAAATGTATGTTTATTTGTATACAAGAAGTTAAAATTCACTTTTCATTTTCTGGCCATTGTAACTTCACCTCATGATCATTAGTGGGAATAAACTGTCATATGAAGGAGGGAGTGATAAAAATTGATCTTCTCCTGTGTCAGATAGTCTAGGAGTGTCTCTGTATTTTAAAACAGTTTCAAAACTTTACACACACACATACACAAAGGATCCATATAACAGTACCACTAGGTCTTCCTATATCTCTGTGGTTTCTGATTCCCATAATAGCACTTCACAGGGTCAGGTCCTGCTTCCCATCTTGTCCCGATTTGCATGCAGCTTTGCACACTGACTACATGTCTCTTGTCCTCTTAAGCAAAGCGACAGTTTTCTGAAAATGAATGAGGATACTTTTAGTCTTGGCCTTGGCAAAAGAATGTTGGTGGTTTTATTCACAGATGCAGAAGAGGCAGAAAAGAACACATTTCTATTACATTTGAGGAAAGAAAAACAAGTACAGTTACCAGAGGATGGGGTCTAGGAAGAAGACATGTGTTAAGATACTGGGGAACAACGGTAAATTGTGGGTGGTGTGGGACCATCCATAGATTTTTTTTCCTTCTTTATTTTGGCGTCTTCTCCAGAGCTGTCTGCTCCATGAGGGCAAAGATCGTGCTTATCTTTTTCACCATGTAACCTCTAGTGTGTATCCTTTTTCTCATTTGTATGTGCCTCAAATATCCTTTGTGATCTCCTCCTCCCTGTCCACCCTGGTCTCCTAGCCCCGTCATCTGAAGGGTGGACACACGCTCTAAGGCAAGTTGGCTAGAATCCCACTCATAGGGATTGAAGACCTGCAGAGCTCATTTTGAGGATGTGGCGGCCCCATCAAGACACAAGCATCTGCTACATAATTGCCAGTTCCTGTCCCTTCTGAGATTCGGTTATTCATTTCTCCCTTCTAGTCTGTAATAGACTCAGAATCCTTTGTGTCATCTACCCTTCATTTTTATTAATGCTGCAGAGTTGGTTTCTATTGCTCATAAAAACAACAACCAAAAAACCCCAAAACAACCACCGAAACAAAACAAAACAAAGAAAAAAAAAACCAACAGAGGGGTAAGGTGGGGGTTGCCTGGGTGGCTTTGTGGGTTGAGCTTCTGACTTCAGCTGAGGTCATGATCTCAGGGTCCTGGGATGGAGGCCTGTATCATCGTGCTCTGCACTCAGCGGGAAGTCTGTTTGTCACTCTGTCCCTCCCCCCTTCATGCTCTCTCTCTCTCTTTCTCTTTCAAATAAATAAATAAAATCTTTAAGGAAACAAACAGGATTGGTCACCTGGGTGGCTCAGTAGGTTAAGTGTCTGCCTTTAGCTGAGGTCGTGATCCCAGGCTCCTGGGATCGAGTCCCACATCATGCTCCCTACTCAGCAGAGAGCCTGCTTCTCCCTCTCTTCCCTGCTCTTGCTTTCTGTCACTATCTCTGCTCTTTCTCTCAAATAAATAAGTAAAATCTTTAAAGGATTGTTAAAAAAAAAAAAAAGGGTTGATTTAAGCATCAACTAGCACAATGCCTGAAACATGGGCTATATTTAATCAAGATTTGCAGGATGGATGGATGGATGGATGGATGAAAAGATTGATTTTCTTCCCTGATCTGAGAGAAACTGAGACTGCTAACAAACTCAAACTTGAAAATTCAAAGTCCTTACAATGTCCAAGGCCAGGAGAATTTCTACTAGAGAAACCAGAGATAAATTTCTGTCTACATGATCTTGACTTGAATAAAATAGCATTAAGTAATCACTAGATAAATGTTTATAACTAGAGTACAAGAAATCTCTCACTTGAATGAGTGAATTTACCCTGGAAGCAATGTGTACAGCTACTGTATTTTCTCTATGAAGCTCGTGGTTAAAAACCTGGGTAGTTTGTGTCTGGCCATTTTCACCTGTTACTGTAAACTGAGTTAGAGGTCCTGGCCATGTGGAAACATGATGCTGTCCCAGCCTCACGTCTTTTTACAATTTACCATTTTATAATTTTCAGTAAAGTTAGAGCACTTTGCCTTGTGAACATGACTCTAATAGAATAGTGCAACTTACACATTCTTTAGATTCTTAAAGGGGCTTGCTCCCACCTAAATTACTATTTGCTTGATTATGACAATATCACTGAGGTGAAATGAACTTCACTTCCTTTATAAATACTCCTCCAAGGAAAACATATTTTAATATGTTTAATAGTCAATTAAAATATCTGAAGTATTTTTATTTCATAACCCTTCTGAGGAAATATATTTAAAGTGCTTCTTCAAGTAATGATCCCATTTTGACATTACAGCAGTGTGTCTGTGAAGAATATAAGTATTTGCTGCTCAATGACTAGTGTTACATAAAATGTAAATACAAGCTTATCTAAATGCAGCGATTAGCATAAAAATGGTTCACTGTAGTGTGCATTGGGGGAAAAGTAAACATATAAAGAAGTAAATTTACATTGATTGACTCAGAGGTACCTCTTGTAATGTGATAACAATTTAAAAACATTCCACCTGTAATTCAAGTATTCAGAATATGGCTAGATGCAATCCAATTAATGTAATGTACATGGCATTTTAGATTCATTTCGAAGTGGCGGTATTTATTATAGAACTGCCACTAAAACAAACAGCCTAAAATTTTTATAACATTCCTCTGTAGCAATTTCTGAAAAGATTTAATATTACTGAATCCTTAGCCATCAAATGCTTATTCCCAAAATATAGACTGGAAAAAATAAATAAAAGGGTTAAAAAATAAAAGCTGGTATAAATTCCTGTATTAGTGAAATTTCTGGGTTCCAGTGTAAGTCAAGAAACCCAGGAGGTTATAAGCAAATATTTACTTCTGCTGAGTAAAATGTGAACCAAAGATTAGGCTGTGCCAAAGACTAGAGACAAAGAAACGTTATAGATAATTTGCATATACTCATTCAATCTGCAAATTTAGATGCTGGAAATGAGACAAGTAGACATTGACAAGGCTTGTTTGTGTATCTTATCTGGAATGGGCAAATCCCTAGCAACGGGTCTTACATTTGATTAGAGAGCATTATTTCTAAAGGTGTCAATGCAATTCTCCCCTCCCTGCCTTCCCTTCCTTCCTTCTTTCCTTTTTCGTCTGTTCTTTTTTCCTAAGTCTTCAAATCTCTGTTTTTCATTCAGTCCTTTTCTCTCTCTTTCTCTCTCCCTCTCTCTCTCTCCCCTGAGAATTTGTATTAGTGGATAGGGTAGTGTAACCAGGATATAACAAATATACTGTTAAAACTCTGTAGTTTTATTTTTGTTTTGTTTGTTTTGCTTTTCTTTGATTTCTTTGTAGATCTGGTGCAGGTTGTCTGGGTCTTTACTCTGACTCTAGGTCTTTACTCACACCCACAGAGGTGCTGCTATTTGGGTTTCCCTAACTGCCTCAGGAAGGGAAGAATGGGAGTAGGGACAGAGCTCCCCTCTTAAATGTCAGAAAACCCTAAAACAGCCCTTGCCACACACATGATGTTGGACACTGTTTCTATTATATGAAGCACTTTTTATGCCTTGTCTTATGGAATTTAACACTAATCACGTAAGGCTCTTTTCAATGTTATTTCTTGTTGTATTAAGTTCCGGTTGGACTGCATTATGGTTGGAGAGTAGGATATGTACGATCAGATTTTTAGTGTTTTTTTTGACATTACTTTGTGGCCTTTTACATGCAGACCTTAAATATGTGTGTGTGTTTAAATCTATGTGAATTCTCTAATTACTGATAAATGTTTCTATTAAAGTCTTTTAAGATCAAACTCGATGATTGTTTTGTTCCCATTTTCTTACTGGAAAGATGAGATACTGTTTCTTATGGACCAAAAGAGCCCCATCTTCCAACCCTGACTCAAGATGTATGATCATTTTCCACTTTGATTCTAAGTATTCAATGCTTTTTTTTTTTTAGCACAGTGAATAAGACTTCTATATAATTAAACCCTAAACCCTATTACTTTTATTTTTAAAGATACTTTTTTAAAAAGATTTTATTTATTTATTTGACAGAGAGAGAGATCACAAGTAGGCAGAGAGACAAGCAGAGAGAGGGAAGCAGAGTCCCTGCTGAGCAGAGAGCCCGATGTGGGGCTCGATCCCAGGACCCTGAGACCATGACCTGAGCTGAAAGCAGAGGCTTAACCTCTGAGCCACCTAGGCACCCCCCATTACTCTTAATATTAATTGATGTTAGAAGTTTTTTCTTAAATTTACAAATGAGGAAACTGAGTCACAGAGAAGATGAATGAGCTGCTTAATGAAAGTAGATTTATTTGACTCCAAACTTCTGTGCCAATAATACCTAAAAATTAATAAATCTGGCAAGATGATACTTATTACATTTCTCTAAAATTTCAAATGCAAAAGGAAATTAATATTGATTTTTTCTTTAATAATCTTTTAATATATGTCCCAATTTGAGTATGCATGTTCCCTTTAGCCAATTTTACTTCAACAGTCATTTCTTTTTAATTCAGTAATAAACATGATTGAATTTACAATACTGTATGGATTGTCATAAAACATGCAATCCAGTCAAATTAATATGACAAGAATGCAAAAGAGACTACCAAATAAAATCAAAATATGCCATAATATTTCATCATGTTCTAAATATTACATGTTGCAAATATATTAGTGCTAGGATTAAATGTCCAATATCACTGCCATATGCCATATTTCTTTGTATTTCTTCATTGAATCTAGGACAGAGATAAAATTACATAATCAAAAAGCATTTTAATTATAGAAAAGTAGAAGTTACTAATAAATTTAAACAATTTATGTATTTAGGGCAATTTTTAAATGGTTAATAGGAGAAGAATTTTTCAGGGAATTTATGACCATTCAATATTATTTAGAAAAATGTCTTTTCTTGTCTAAACACACACACACACACACACACACACAAATCCATAATATTATAACCTGTGCCAGCAAGTCAGGATGCTTTGAGAGGATTTTTATCTCTGGTGCACTTAGACTTCAAATCATTTTGATTCTGATTTCACATATCTTTAAAAATTCATGCTTTGAAATAATAAAGTCTAAAACCTATGGAATTACTTTTGTTATAAATAAGTAATAAAACTAATAGATGGCATATTCTTAGTGTTTTATAACATTGACTTTCAACATAATGGTTCAACTCCAGTCTCAGAATTTGACAGACAGCCTTAGGCAATTGAGTATGGCTGAGGTAGAATAGTGAAGATTTATTTGGACTTTCTCAACTGTTCCTCTTGGGCAACAAACACCTTGACACAATGTGAGCTTTTGACTCCTTTCTGCACCTCTTCCCTTATTTTTATGCCATTCCTGTGCTTTCAGTATCATATGTGGAAACAGAATATCTTCATATGTTCCTCTCCTCTTCTCCTCTGCCCTGTCTTTCACATGCATGGTGAAGAGAAACCTATACATGGACAAGGAAAAGCAAATATGAGAAATGCTTGAACTATCTTTGTAACTCTTCTATGAGTATAAAATAACTTCAAAGTTAAAAGATTAAAGATATAATGTCACAAAACAAACTGAGGGTTGCTGGGGGGAGGAGAGTAGGGAGAGGGTGGTTGGGTTATGGACAATGGGGAGGGTATGTGCTATGGTGAGTGCTATGAAGTGTGTAACCTTATGATTCACAGACCTGTATCCCTGGGGCTAATAATACATTATATGTTTATAAAAAAATTAAAATTCTCTAAAAAAAATTAAAGATATCTATAAGGTAGTGATGTTCAGAAAATGGTGGAGGAGACAGCCCTAAAATCTCATCTGCCCATAAAAACATAAAAAACAATAATAATAATAATAGCAATAAAAAGGTAACTGCTAGAGCCAGCTTTGTCAAAACTTTGGTAAACAGTCAAAGGTTTGCAACAACCACATAAAGACTGAATCAAGAAGGAAGTGACTAAAAAGATTAGAAAAGTTTTGTGGAGTTTTTACTTGCCCTAAGCCTCCCTCCACCAGTGAGATGCCAGTCTTGAAAGCGACAGCCCGTTCCCTGTGCAGGATCTTGACTCCTTGTTCTGTTGAGAGCAGAAGAGACTTTATTCACAAATTATTGCGTGTATCTCTTCTAACATCACTGGGGCTACCTAAAAGTTGGATGCAGGGCTCTTGCCTATGTTTCATTTATCTCAGAACTCCTGAACCAAAAGAGTGAACAGGTCTTGGCAAACTAAAAACTCACAGATGCCTTGGGCAACAGTGTGGGTACAATATACAGTTGACTGCACAGGGCACAAGAGGGAAAGCTGGGGAATTCTTTGTGATATTAGGACATTTGAAAGCACCCAGTCTATAAGCATTCCTGAGGAGTCCTTAAGATTTTTCCTTAGGCCAGTCTCTAGCCCTAGAACAAGTCTAGCTAAGTGTTGAAGGAATATTCTAGCACACGCCAAACCCAAACCCTAGGAGGTATTTTTTGATTGTTTGTTTTGTTGGGATTATCGGTTGTTGAACTCCTCACAAGGAAATCCCTATCAAAATAATAGCTGAACACTAGCTAAAGAAGAGAGAATTCAGTGGCCACACATGACACAGTACAGTCTTTACAAAAATAGTCTGGACACCAAACACATGGACTCCTACAGCCTTCGACAATAAAAGTACCAGGAGTTGATTTTTTTGAAAAGGTAAAATCAACAGACCCTTAACTAGACTAAAACAGAGAGGGAGAAAGGGAGAGCAAGAGAGAGAGAGAGAGAGAGGGAGAAGGAGATTCAAATTAATAAGATCAGAAATAAAAGAGGAAGGGGTACCTGGGTGGCTCAGTGGCTTAAAGCCTCTGCCTTCAGCTCAGGTCATGATCCCAGGGTCTTGGGATCAAGCCCAGCATCGGGCTCTCTGCTCAGCAGGGAGCCTGCTTCCTCCTCTCTCTCTGCCTGCCACTCTGCCTACTCTCTGTCTGTCAAATAAATAAATAAAATATTTTTTTAAATGTTTAAAAAAAGAAAGAAAAAAGGAGACCTTAGGATGGATGCCTCAGAAAATTATCATAGGGATTATTATGAGTTATTATATGCCAACAAACTGAATAACCTAAAAGAAACAGAAAAATTCCCATAATTACAAAACCCACCAAAATTAATTCAGGAAAATATAGAAAGCCTGAACAGAGCAATAAAAAAACAAGGAGATTGGGGCGCCTGGGTGGCTCAGTGGGTTAAGCCACTGCCTTCGGCTCAGGTCATGATCTCAGGGTCCTGGGATCGAGTCCCACATCGGGCTCTCTGCTCAGCGGGGAGCCTGCTTCCCTCTCTGTCTCTGTCTCTCTCTCTGCCTGCCTCTCTGTCTACTTGTGATCTCTCTGTGTCAAATAAATAAATAAAATCTTTAATAAAAAAAAAGGAGATTAAATTAGTAATAAAAATTGCCAAACAAAGAAAATCCCAGGACCAGAGAGCTTTATAAGTGAATTCTACTAAGTACTGAAAGAAAAAATTAATACCTATTCTTCTTAAACGCTCCCCCAAAAATATGAAAAGAAGGTATACTTCCAAACTAAACAGATACTTCTATCAATGTCCTTTGAAGCATTGTTCCCATTACCCAAAGTGGAAACAACCCAAATGTCCACCGACAGATGAATGAAAAAGCAGAATGTGGTCTATTTACTACTCTAGACTGTTCAGACTGCTGTAACAAAAATACTATAGACTGGGTGGCTTAAAGAACAAACACTTATTTCTTAGAGTCCTGGAGCCTGGGAAGTAAAGATTGGCAGAAGCTGGCAGACTCTGTCTGGTGAGATCCTGCTTCCTGGTTTATAGTTGTCTGTTTCCTACCTGTGTCCTCAGAGGGCAGAAAGCTGAGAAAGGGTGAAGCTCTCGTATGACTTCCAGGAGGGCACTAAACCCATTCACAAGGGCTCTACGCTTATGACCTCATCTAATCCTAAGTACCTCCCCAAGGGCCTCACCTCATGTGAATACATTCTGGGGTTGAGAGGGTTTCAATATATAAACTCTGGGGGGACACAAACTTCAATTCATAACATCTGTACCATAAAATATTATTCAGTTGTGAAGAGGAATGAAGGTCTGAGGTATGCTACAACATAGATGAACCGTGAAAACACTGGAAGTGAAATAAACCAGGCAGAAAAGGATAGATATTATACATTTCCACTTATATAGGTATTTAGGATGAAACAAATTTAGAGACAGAAATAGATTAGAGGTTACCAGGGACTGAGGGTAGGGGAGATGGGAAGCCCATTGTTTAATAGGTATAGAGCGTCCATTTAGAATGATGAAATATTTTGGAGGTAGGTGATACTTGTGCATCTGTATTATGAGTGCAGTTAATGCCATTGAATTGTGCCTTTAAAAATGGTTGAAATGATTAATTTTTTGTACTTTAACCACAATAAAATTATTTTTAGTAATCTAAGGGGTAATTAAGACGTTTTATAACTTGGTAGAGATAGTGATTTCATATATAGTGTATGTTTTATAGTATGTGAATTTCACATCACTTAAAAAAATTCTGGGAGCTCTGAGTGGCTCAGTCATTTAGTCTTCTGACCCTTGATTTGGCTCAGGTCATGATCTCAGGGTCTTGTGATTGAGCCCCATATCATCTTTGAGATAAACACCCATTCCGTAGCATACCATGCATTTGTTGTCATGATTTAGATCCTGTCCAACCCTTCATGTTTATGCCTTACTGCTCTCCTACCTGAATTTTATTTTCCAATCTTACAAAAACATAAATTCCCCATGTCACAAACTTTCACTCAAGCTTCTGATGTCTTTGCACATACCATTTCCTCTTGAGATGTTTCTTTGTCCTCTTTTTACCTGTTATTCTTTAAGGTTCTGTCCATGCTATCTCCCCCCAAACCTTCCTTGATCAACTCTTTGTTCCCAGTCTGTACCAGTATGGGTAGGTAAACTCTAAGAGCATCCTGTAATATATTTTGCCATAAAATTTATTATGTATGTTAATTGACCTTGCTTGTTGGGGAATTCATTTATAAATCTCAGCCTGAGATGATGGTAGAATCAAGATTTGAAGCAGGTTCTGGATGAGTGGTTTTTTTTTTTTCCTCTATTCTAGACTTCTTCAAAGAGGGTAATTTTATTAAATATGCACAGCGTTATTTATGCTGACTGCAACAATGATCAATAGAACGTTTTGCCTTGTTAGCCAAGAGTTGCTTCATTGAACTATTAAAACAGGATGTGGTTAAACCATAGGGCAACTTTTACATTAGAGCAGTTAATAAAGTAGCACTCACTATCTCCATGAGCTTAAATGAGAAGCATTTCATCTGGCTAGGTCCAGAGGAGTTGAGTTAGATTGGTGAGGGAATTTGATAGCCATATCAATGCATCCCTCATTATAATACAGATTGTAAAGTAGACAGATGCTTTCTGAAAATAACCAAAATCCCAATGATTTTTTTTTTAACTCAAAGCAACAGAAACCAAAGCTGAGGATTCAAGCATAGAGGAATTCCCTAAAGGGCACTGATAGCTCTAAATATTGTTCAAGAGACTAGAGTTCCAGGCTGAGGGTTACATAGTAACATAGCCAGAATCATAGCTGGTGAGAGCTAGTGTTGCAATGTTCAGCAACACTGCTGGGGACTGGTGTTATCACAAAGTACTCTTTTCAGACTAACTTTTTAGCTCCCCTCTTAGTGTCTGGCCAAATGAAGCTGAATGGCTGAACTTAGATTTTGAGCTTATGTGCTAATTGTAATGAAATGACAAAAATGAGCATCTAGAGTTTTCAACTTCACTTGTGGGAGGTGAGCTCTGCATTTACTGAGACTTACAAAGTCTAAAATTTTACAAACATAAAATAGATTTGAGTTGTTGAGTAGTCAAAAAATGGCAAACATCCACTGCAATCTTTATGTCACAAAAGGAAGAAACAAAGATTTTTTTAATCTGTTATTCACTGAAAGTTACTCACATACAAATCTTTCTGATATAAAATGCAAGCACTTGATCATTTTTCATTGTCAGAGAAACTGTAGTGTAGGTGGTATCATATCCACTTTATGGATGAAGATTCTGAGACTCAAAGAAATTACATCTATCCAAAGTCACAAATCTCGTAAGTGACATAGCTGGCATTTCTTCAAAATCAGTGTTCAATCCATTATAATACTGGTCCCCTGAAACAGTAGAACTCTCAGGAAAATAATCCACTCTTTGAAATATTTATTGTATCTTCTGAAAGGCAAAAGACCCATTGTAACAATGAAAAAAAAAATGTGGGAATGATGGAAAGCATGGTTCTAATGATGCATGTTTTCACCTTTGTTTTGGAAACATTAGTCACATGTACCAAAGAGTTTTCTTCAAAGAAGTCAATAGCGGGCACCTGGGTGGCTCAGCAGGTAAATTGCCTAACTCTTGATTTTGGCTCAGGTCATGATCATGATCTCAGGGTTGTGAGATTGAGCCCCACGTTGACCCCCAACCTTTGGCCCCTCTCCCTTTGCCCTTCCCCCACTTGCTCTCACTCTCTCTCTCAAAAAAAAAAAAAAAATCAGTAAACTGGCTGGAATGAAAGGAGAAGGAAGTTCAGTAACAACACCTAGATTTAGCTATATTTCTTTCCTTATTATTGACTATAATGCTGATTTTTATATTTATACATATTGAGAAGTGACAGGGATTTTGTGGCAAAGACTTGAAAATGCTGTTCTCATCATTTCCTTCTTCCCAAGCCACATCTCTTTTTTTGTTGATTTCCTTATGAAGAAAAATATTCCCCTCTTAATAAAAATAGACAAAAATATAAAGCCATTATATAGTTTTCTCTACCAAATAATGCATATCATTGGGCCTCCAACCACATATGAAAAAAGGTAGATGAAATAAATATTAGTTGCTCTGGCCAAAAATTTTGGAGTCCTTCGTATGGCTGTCTTTCTCTTACTTTCAATACTCAGTCCATTAGAAATGTTTTCTCATCTGTCTTCAAAATACATCCAGATTTTGACCACTTGTCACTACCCCAACTGCCACCAGTTTGATTCAAGCCACCACCATCTCTTGCCTAAATTATTTTAAGAGCCTCCTACCTGACTTCTCCATTTCTCTCTTTGTCTCCCTGAAATAGCACTCTGAAATAGTAGTCTGAGTAATCCCATTAAACCATAAGAAACACTGTGCCAGTTCTGTGTTCAGAATCCTTCAATGGCTTTTCATCTCACTCAGAATAAAAGACAAAATCCTTTCTCTGTACAGAGCTTTATTGCTTCAGATACACTCTTATCTGTGACCTTTACTTTTCTTGGAGTTATTCTCCTAGCTCCAGCCATGTTGGCTACCATGTTCCAACCCAGCCAACTTGCTTTTTCCTCTTTTCAGAATGTTCTTCCCCAATATGCTTACCTGGCTCCTTGATTTCTTTTACTGATTTGCTCAAAAGGCACCTTCTCTTGCAATCTGATTAGAAATTTCTGTTCCTAGAAGGGTTTCCAGATTTAGTAAATAAAAACAAGATGCACAAGTAAATTTTTATTTCAGGTGAGCAAGCAAAATGTTTTAGCATAAGTGTGCCCTAACGTATAAATATTGCACAAGACATGCGGATACTTTAAAAAGGTGTGTTGTTTATTGGAAACTCAAATTCAGTTGCCTTTTTGTATTTTATTTGGCTCTACTCTCAGACTTAATGTTTCCCTTCCCTGCTTTGTATTTTCTTCTTAGTCCTTACCGCTTCCTAACACACTATATATTTCCCATATTTATGTGATTTATCACTTGCCTCCCCTCTAGAAGGGAAGTTCTTTGAGAGTAGTATATTAGCTGATTTCTTTACTACTTACCCACAGTGCCTAGAGCAGTGCTTGCTCACTGTAGACATGACAAGTATTTATTGAATGAATGAATAATCAACGGATTATATAAACATATAAACTTATGAGATGTCACTCTGGGCAAGGCACTAAATAAAGTATTTGGCACACATTACCACATTTCATTCCTGCAACTGCCTTTTGAGATAGATGTTATTATATTTCCATTTTTAGACTTAGAATCCTGAGTTTCAAAGAGTTTAAATTTTTCCCTCCAATTTAAATGGAATAGCTGAGGCTCAAAATATATTATGCCTAATACTATATTCCACATTTTGTTTTTCCAGTATGACGTGACAGTTATTCCTTTTCCAAATCCAGAATGAAATTGACCTAAATGTTTGGTCTTTTTTTTTTTTTTTCCTTTTGGAGATAGATAATAAAAGAATTCAGGATATTTTCTTAAATAGCATATTGATATTTTGAGAAAATTATCTGGATTGGTAAGAACATGATCATTATCTAATAAATCCGTTTGCATAGTTAATCTTGCTAATAATTAAGAGTTCAAATAGCTTAATTTTTAAAAAAATACAACTTACATTTTTAGAGTGTATCCCAAACTAATTGAATGAACTTATAATAGCTCTCAGAAATAATATTAATAGGATTTATATTTCTAAAGAAATCACTACTTGATTTATACTACAATGGGCAACTTATAAGACAATTCCTTGTCTCTTATATAGTTTTCCAAATAAATTCATTTTCATCTAAAAGCTCCAAATTTCAAACTTAATGATTTAAAAAATTTTATTTATGAATTGAACTGCAAAGTAGAAGTAGGAATATAAGGTAGGGCCGTAGTTTTTAATATCATGCCAGAGAAACAGCAGCAAACACTGAATAATCTAAACATAAGGTCAAAAGCAAGGACAAGATATCATAATGTGCAAAAATGATGAGGTTTGGGTATTCTGTAAGCCAACTAGATGTTATATCACTTACCTGAATTATTGTCCAAGCCAACTAAAGCATCCATCATTTACTTACATTAACCTGAGTGTCTAGGAGTTTTATAGTTTTCCTGTATTGTGGTCTTGAACAAGGTTCCTCATTTTTTAATCAAACAAGCCCTAAGGGAAGTAAAGGAGAGAGTCAGATATCATGTGAATTCAACACAATGGTAGGAAAAGACTTGCAAGCCAAACGGCCAATTTTCAGTGAGAGTCCTCAAAATCACATGTGTTATCAATACTACATTCACTGAACTCATTTTTTAAAAAGATTTTTATTTATTTATTTAGCAGACAGAGATCACCAGTAGGCAGAAAGGCAGGCAGAGAGAGAGAGGAGGAAGCAGGCTCCCCACTGAGCAGAGAACCCGATGTGGGGCTCCATCCCAAGACCCTGGGATCATGACCTGAGCTGAAGGCAGAGGCTTTAACCCACTGAGCCAGCCAGGTGCCCCTGAACTCATTTTTATTGGGTATTTCCCTCTGTATTGGTGTATGTAGATAAAACAGAGCCAAAATTTTAAAATCTTACTGCAGTATTATCACATATGTGAAACAAGAAAGAGAGAAAAGTTAAATCAACTCCTGATTTTGTGGTTATGTCCTTCATTAGTTTTATACTTTTTTCTAAAAAAAATCGATATAGTTATAACTACTCTACCATCTATGCAACACATTTAGAAAGCTTTCAGTGCTTCTTACCAGCTGCTATCTAAATCACACACATGCATTCACACTCATAGGCATGCACATTGTTTTATTCTTTCTTGGTATTTAACTGAGCAGGCTAACATGTAACCGTGCTTGATTTATGACTATTAGATGTACCACTGATCAAAAACTAAAAAGACCATAAAATACAAAATAAGGCACAAATTTTGTTGTGTTACCTAGTACAAAAGATGCAAGCGCTGTTGACTTAGCACGTCGGAATGAACACAGTGGCCTCCATCACAGCATTCCTACTCTTCACTGTAAGATATATGGGCAATTATAAGCTCTGTCCACGTGGTTCAGAGTATACGCCCTCCAAAGGAGGGAATTAAATAAGGGAAGGACGTGGTTATAGAGTCTATCAAAAAGAGAACAAACAAAACAGGAAGAGCAAAAGAAAAGTTTCACTTTCAAAAATTTTGCTCCAGCACACATATTTTTCTTGTTTTTCTTAAGCCTCAGAAAATGGGTATTTCAGCCGTTCAATTCATGAGATGTCGCTCTGCGGAGTTGCAAGGACAGATGATGCAAGAGTAGATACATTCGTCATAAACGGTGAAGAAGCATTTCCTTGTTCCCTTGTCTTCTTCTCACAGTGTAGTTATTGATTTGAGAAGTAAACAAGCAATCAATTTTTTAGATCAATGTTTTTATAAGGGCATATTTATGAAGTTATGAGAATGAAAAAAAAACTGTCAGTGTCAAACTTTACACGAGAATAACTATTTGAGAAAAAAGGGAACTTGTTTCAACTCCAACTTGTAAAGAACTGGGATGTCTTAACTTCCTTTCTCATAACAAGAAATCCAGGGCAAGCTGGAATCTCATGATCTGTACTGGACCAGGAGGACAGCTGAAGCCACAAAGGAAAACACTGCTCTGAACTAGGTAGGGATGGACTATCCAGAGAGATAAAGAAGTGGGAATCTGCCTAACTAGAGCAGATTTGCTGGAGCCATCAAAGTCACAGGATCTTTTAAATGGTGATTTTGACCAGTTTCTGGGAGCTGAATATGAACAGTGGTGGTAGTGATAATCTCATGGGGGTGCAGGGGGTACAGTTTTAGAAGGACCTCCATACTTTTGTGGATTTTATTTCCAGATTCTCATAGTGGAAAACCCAGAAAGATTCCCTTGTGGCTCATACACCATAGTGGAAAGTGTAATCTTTGTGAGAGACGCTCAGAGCTTTCTTTACCACAAAGGCGTACTCTTCAGCTTCAAGACTTTGCCAGAACTGTATCTCTGCTGGGAGAAGGGAACATCCTCCCTGTCCAGACCCCATGGCTTTCCTGTCCCACCCAAAAGGACAAACTAGACAACTAGTATCAGGGTTTCAAGAAAAAAAAAAAAACGTTGGAAACACTACAGCCAAGGAGCATGGGAAATGAACAAACAAAAACCTGCAACACCACAGATACATTTGTGAAGGTCACACATCAAGGCCCAGCCACATTAAAGAAGTTAAGATTTAATTGAAGGATTATAGAATGCTACTGATCTCCATACTTCACTACCACACCAACAGCAGATACAGTTGATAGAGTGGCAAAGTGCATGATCTCTCTGAGAAGGAGTACTTAAGACATTCCAAGGTCAAGATCAGGGATGAAAATGAGGAAAATTAGGGGACTTTGAAGCATCTGTGACATACAGCTATGGCAGATTGGCCAGTTTATAAACTTAGAGACATATTAACAGAAATACATAAATCCTCACATTATAGGGCTATTTACTCCAGTTCCCTGGTTTAAAAAAAAAAAATCCAAAAGGCAAGAAAACAGTCTTACAAGCCTCTCCATTGGTAGCTACAGCAAGCAAGCCTCAGAAGCGTACTTTGATATGACCATGTTAGAATGATCAGACTGGAAATTTAAAAGAGCTGTAAATAATAAGTTAAGCATTATAATGGCAAAAGTAGAAAATATTCAAGAGGGGCACCTGGGTGTCTCAGTGGGTTAAGCTGCCTTCAGCTCAGGTCATGATCTCAGGGTCCTGGGATTGAGTCCTGCATCAGGCTCTCTGCTCAGCAGGGAGCCTGCTTCCCCCGCCCCTGCCTGCCTCTCTGCCTATTTGTGATCTCTCTCTCAGTCAAATAAATAAATAAAATCTTCAAAAAAAAAGAAAATATTCAAGAATAGATAAAAAATATGAGAAAAGATGTAAAAATAAAAAGAGTGAAAAGGAAATCTAAAAATCACAAGTCACTGTAACATAAATGAAGAATTCATTCAATGTGTTTGTCAGTAGACTCAGCATCACCTGGAAAGAATCAGTGAACTGGCAGATAGGTCAATAAAACTTTCTCAAACTCAGGTGAAAAAAAAAATCAAGGAAAAGAGAAAAGAAAGAAAAACCAACACAGGGTATATTCCATTCAAATTGCAGACAATGAGAGAAAATCTTTAAAGCAAGTAAGAGTGGGTTAGTGGGTGGAACACGCTATTTACAAAGGAACAGGGCAAGAGTTTTAGATATTACGAAAATAAAGAGAGGAAAGAAAATGACATACTGACAGCATGGAAAGAAGAAAACCAACAAAATCGAATTCGATATCCAGCAAAAGTATCTTCCAGAAGTGAAAGAGAAATGCTCTCTGACAAAGTAAACTGGGAGAATTTATTTCCAACAGAACTTACTGCAAGAAATGTTAACATAAGTTCCTCGGGCAAAGGCAAATTATACAGGTTGGAAACTGAGACCTACATAAACAAAGGGAGAGTTTTGGAGAATGAAAAAGTGAAAGTAAAATAAAATATTTACTTTTGGGGCACCTGAATGGGTCAATCCGTTAAGTGTCCTCCTTCGGTTCAGGTTATGATCCCGGTCCTGGGATCAAGCCCCCCTGTCATGCTCCCTGCTCAGGGTCTTCTTCTCCCTCACCCTCTGTCCCTCCCCGCCATTCAAGCTCTTTCTTGTTCTCTCTCTCTCTCTCTCTCTCTCACTCACTCTCACTCCCAAATAAATAAATAAAATATTTTCTAAAAATACACTTTTTTGGGGCGCCTGGGTGGCTCAGTGGGTTAAGCCGCTGCCTTCGGCTCAGGTCATGATCTCAGGGTCCTGGGATCGAGTCCCACATCGGGCTCTCTGCTCAGCAAGAAGCCTGCTTCCCTCTCTCTCTCTCTGCCTGCCTCTCCGTCTACTTGTGATCTCTCTCTGTCAAATAAATAAATAAAATCTTTAAAAAAATAAAAAAAATAAAAATAAATACACTTTTTTCTCTTCTTAGATCTAAAATATCATTAAAGATATGGGAGTGACAATGTTTGAGGGAATTATAGTACATGCATAAGTTAAGTAAATGGTATCAAAGTCAGTAGACTGTCTGGAGAAGTAAGAAAGCTCATTCGTGTGGTGTTATTTGAAGTTAGATTAGTTAAAAATGTATATTTTAACTCTAATGAAATCACTAAAAATGTTGAAAAAAGAAGTATAATTGATGTGCTAAAAAAGGAGGTAGATGGAGTCATATAAGATTCTCAAAGCAGGAAAAAAAGAACAAAAAGGAGAAGAAGAAAGAAGGAACATGTTTAGGAAACAGTAGTTAAGACGTGGTAGATAATGATTCCACTATGGTGACAATCATTTTGAATGTGACTGGTCCAAGTGTTTGAACTGAAAGTCAGAGCTTGTCAGAATAGACTTTTTTTTTTTAAGATTTTATTTATTTATTTAACACCGAGAGAGACATCAGAAATAGAGAGGCAAGTAGAGAGAGAGGGGAAAGCAGGCTCCCCGCTGAGCAGAGAGCCCAATGTGGGGCTCGATCCCAGGACCCTGAGATCATGACCTGCACCGAAGGCAGAGACTTAACTTACTTAACCACCCAGGTGCCCCAGAACAGACTTTTTTTTAATGTCCCAAACCCATGTGGTATATTATACACTTTAAATACGACGACTAAGATTTGTTGAAGGAGCAGAAATGGATTAATATATACCATGTTAACATAACATGATTTTTTTTTAAATTTTAAGTTTTTATTTTAGTTCCAGGTAGTTAACTTACAGTGTTGTTTTAGAGTCAGATGTACAATATAGCAATTCAACACTTCTACACATCACTCTGTACTTTGAAAAAGTTCAAGTAGCTATATTAACCTCAGGCAAAGCAGGCTTCAGAACAAAGAAAGCTATTAGGGATTAAAAAAAATGCATCACGATATTATAAAGGTGTCAGTTTTTAGTGCAGGGAAACTGTTCTGTAATGATACCATAATGGTGGATGTAAGATGCTATACATTTGTCAAAACTCATAGAAATTTACAGCATAGAGATTAAACCTTAATGAAAGCAAATTAAAAAAAATCATTTAGGATACAGGCAATCCCAGGATGAAATGCAGACTATTACAACTGATTCTAAATGTATTATACTGTATAAAACAATCTCACTGAAGTGGGTGTGGGAAAAGGTGCTGACCTAAGTCACTCTGGAAATGAATTAAGTCTGTGAAACTCATGGTTATAGGAACTCTACATAAGTAAATCTACATGTAACTCTGGCTGTTAATTTTTCCCCCATGGGGGTACAGCTCACAGTTCTGAAACCATTGCGCGTCTCGTGGAATAGAACGATTAGCTGTGACAGGGTGCCAGCTGGATTTTTCTCACTGTTGGAGTAGGTGGTTACAGACAAGCCACGGAAAGGCTAGAATGATCTTGTTTAATGAATTAGAGTTAGAAAGTCTATGGGCTCATTTTTAGCTTACTATAGATTTTAATGGTTCTGTATAGAGATGTTCATGGATCTGTGTATATACCTGGGTTAGTATGTGCACATACATTTTTCTCCTACCTTTGCTGAAATTAAAGAAAAATCTCCCCCGCCCCCACCCCCCCCCCAGTGACTGAAGCATGGCCTCTCTGCCAATACCCTGTGAATTAGAATATTTTTTGGCTTTGCAGTAGACACTATTCTTTTTTTTTTTTTTAAGATTTTATTTATTTATTTGACAGAGATCACTAGTAGGCAGAGAGGCAGGCAGAGAGAGGGAAGCAGGCTCCCTGCTGAGCAGAGAGCCCGATGCGGGACCCGATCCCAGGACCCTGGGGCAGAGCCGAAGGTAGAGGCTTAACCCACTGAGCCACACAGGTGCCCCAGTAGATACTATTCTTGACTCTGTGTCTACTGCATGGGTTTCTTTTGTTCTTGTCAGATACTTTCCTTTGGTTTGAGTAAAATCCCCACACATGTTCTGATCAGTTCCTGCTAAATTCTGGAGGGGTACCCTCTGTGACTTCTGGAGTTCTCAGTCTTGGTAAGCTCTTCTCTCTAATACTCTGCCCTGGGCACACACTACCTGTCTTGGCTTGCTAAGTCTCTCAATTGTAACTCCTCAAATCACGGAATCTTCTGGGCTTTGAGTTTCCTCATACTGCTCCACAACCTACAAACGGTCTCCAGGCATCAAACAGGGACAATCTTAGAGATCACCTTATTTGTTTTTTCTCTTTCAGAGGTCACAGTCCTTCACAAAGCTTCCTGCTGTGTGTCAAAACAAAATATTTTTAAATTAGTTTTATTGTGAAGGATTGCCTGACATTTAAAATGATTTTCTTTTTATTTACACTTTTTTTCCTAGATAATAAGCATAATGTCCTACATTAATGGGTTAGTTTCTTCATAGAGAACCAGGTACAGGATAGACAAAAACATAAAAATGAAAAGAAAAACACCCCTTCTTATAGTCTTACATGTCTTTTGCTTTGTTTTGTTTTGTTTTTGTGGCATTTTTGGTTTTGTTTTTGTTTGGTCCTTCTGAGTTTCACCTACTCTGTGCTATTAACAAGACTGCGAAATAGCATGCATTTTGTTAAGATGAGTAACTAATTCAATGGGGTCCACCCTTTGAAAGAATCCTGTCATATGAAAAAATCAGCAAAAGTAAAACGTCCATTGACCTTTCTGTGCCTTGAAACTTTCTATCCTAAAGTGGCTCAGGACTGGATTTTTGGGCAGCCTTCTGGGCACATATGATGTAATGGGTTGTAAGGAGGAGGTACTCTGATATCTTTGTTAAATGGTTTTTAACAGTAATGCCCAATGATACCTAACTGTTCCATCTGAATAAGTTAGGGGTGCAGAGCAGTAAACAACTATGCTCCAGGCCCTTTATCTATCTGATACCAGCCTATCTTGAGAATCTTTTTTGTTGTTGTTGTTGTTGACATACAGAGATCACAAGTAGGCAGAGAGGCAGGCAGAGAGAGAGAGAGGAGGAAGCAGGCTCCCCGCTGAGCAGAGAGCCTGACTCAGGGCTCCATCCCAGGACCCTGAGACCATGACCTGAGCTGAAGGCAGAGGCCCCAACCCACCGAGCCACCCAGGCGCCCCCTATCTTGAGAATCTTCAAGAGACTTTGGTTTGGGGAACTTATGAAGGATCATGTTCCCCAAACACAGGTTTGAAGCAAATCTACCAAGTTTATCTTCTACAGACTAGGGCTCCCTGTTTCACAGTAAGAGGCGATGACCTCTTACAGAGAAGTTCCTTAACTCCCATGTGCAACAGTGAGTGTAACACTCTTTTCCTTGCTCTTTTCTGCTCCCTTGACATTTAATGAAGTAATTTGCTTAGGAGCTGTGAAGAGTTGGCAGTTGAGGCAAGAGCTGAACTCAGCCCCAATTCCAGTT
This sequence comes from Lutra lutra, assembly GCF_902655055.1. Lineage (NCBI taxonomy): Eukaryota > Metazoa > Chordata > Mammalia > Carnivora > Mustelidae > Lutra > Lutra lutra. The sequence continues at coordinate 23,593,550 of NC_062294.1, read as the reverse complement.
TCCAGGCTTTGTCTTTGACAGTTTCTGACAGCTCATAAATGGGTTTGGTGTTAAGACTCTCCTTAGAGGCTTTTCTTTTTCTTTCATTTTTTTTTAAAGGAGCAATTGTGGATGTTTGATGAATTCTTATTACTGTGGCTTCCTTTTTCCCCGACGTGTTGTACAGCCATGCAGTCAACAGTAAAGTGTGTGAGTGCACATAAATGATCCCTGCATTGTGAAAATTGCAGCAGAAGACAAGCAATTATGTGGGGGAGTACATTAGCTAATACTGTTTTGCTTAGTTTCAGAGCCTCGGCTTTATTCTGAGTGTTGAACTCAATTTCCATATTACTCAGAAGACATTGATCATTACTAGCCTAAGTAAATATTCGTTTTGATTGTCTCAGCAGGCAATCTCAGTGGTCATATTTTAACTCCTCATGCAGGCAAAAGGAAACCTTTGATAGATATTTTGGCTGGTCTCTGCCATTACAAAATATGCCCAAGTAGGTGTAGAATAATAATAGCATCTGAGAAGAGACCTTGTAAAGACTGAATTGCATCATAGAAATAATGGGCTGGTTTTATTTCATGTGACCGTCCAAAGAGGACATAAAAGTACAGTTGTTATACTCTCATTAGGGGTGCGTAAACTAGAGTACAGAGAACATGAGAGACCGGTCCATGTTCCGGTGGCTAATAAGAAGTTCAGCTGCAGCTTAAACTCAGGAACCTGATGTGCTTATGCATCGAGGATCCAAATGTGAGTTAGGTATTATTCATTCATTCTCTGCCCTCTCTCCTTCTCCCTATCCCTGCCATTCTCTCTTTTCCTCTCATTCTTTCTGTCATTGTTTTCCCTATCTCTCATTCTCTTTTGCTTGCTCTCTTTTTCTCTTGCACTTACCCAACAGATAAAGAAGAAGCCACAGAGAATAAAACTACAAAAAGCTCCTTAACAATGCCCTTCATTTCGGGCCACCTGGGTGGCTCAGTCAGTTAAGCACCTGCCTTCAGCTAATGTCATGATCTCAGGGTCCTGGGATCGAGGCCTGCTTCAGGCTCCCTGCTTCTCCCTCTCCCTCTACCCCTGTTCATGTTCTCTCTCTTGCTCACTCTTTCTCTCAAATTAATAAATAGAATCTTTAACCACAACAAGAAACTAATGCTTTTCATTTCTAATTTTTTGAGGACCCGCCATGCTATTCTCCATAGTGCCAAAACCATTTTGCATTCTATTCACTGTGAACAAGATGTGGAAACAACCTAAATGTCCTTCAACCAATGAAGGAATAAAGAAAATGTGTTGTGTACATACAATTGAATGTTATTCTGCCTTGGAAAGCAGGAAATCCTGCTTTTACAATGCCATATACAATGGCTTGGGTGAACCTTAAGAACTTTATGCAGAGTGGAATAAGCCAGTCCCAGAAGGACAAATGCTACATGATTTCACTTATACAACATACCTGAAGTAATCAAACTAACAGAAGCAAAGAGTAGAATGGTGGTTGGCAGGGATTGGGGCAAGAGTGACAAAGGGACAGACATTGTGCCACAGGTATAAATTTTCAGCTCTACAAGATGAATAAATCCTAGAGATCTGCTCTACCGCATTATGCCTATAGTTAATAATATTGTATGGCACACTTAAAAATGTAAGAGGCTAGATCAAATGTTAAATGTTTTTGCCACAATTAAAAATTACTGTTTCAAACCTGCTCTATCTAATAATCTTCAGCCTTAGGACTGGTCACATCCACCTATCCAGTCAAACCCAATTTTGCAGTCTCATGAGAATACCAGAATGTTCTCCACTGGAGGACAATTTTTGAGTGTTACTCCCTGCCTTGAAAATACCTAATCTTTAATTGAACCCACGTCAAAGGCCTCTGCTGTGTGTCTCCATAGCACTTTGGTCATGAAGTATTTTGCTAATTTTTGTACTATGATATGCTAGATCTTCTACTAACTCTCAGTTAGTAGAAAGTAGAAAAAGGTAGTAGAAAGAAGAAAGTTAACTCTTTCTTCTTTGTATCTTCCCCCCCCCCCAGCATCTGATCTCTTTATTAAGCATCTGCTGCATTCAAGAGGTGCATTCCCCACCCAAGAACTCACCTACAGGAAAGTTTGTATTATTCCTTAAACTTGGGGATACTATAGAATTTCCCCAAAATAGAGATATTTAGAATAAAAATGGTGTCTAAATCAATCACTCCACATACACATACAAAATTAGATCGATAGAATTATTATTTCATTTTCCAGATGGAGAAAATCAGCCTATAGAGAAATAATCAGAGTTGCACTATTTGCACAATCCATACATAGTAAAAAACAGACTGGGCAAACTGATTGAGAACACAGTGCACACTCACGTGTACATTTTTCATCTTTAAGCATAATTATTTTCCATGTACTGTTATAACTTTAGATATAGGCCTTATTAAAGCAGAGACAACGCCATTCACTTTCTTCTTCTCCATAATTCCTAACAACTATGAGACTTTTATGAATTAAGACCAGAGGAGTGGAAGTAACTTGCCCCAAACCATATATTTCTGGTAACTAGCAGTGCTAGTGTAACTAGCACAATTTGAATCTTGCTCTCTCTGGATGCAAAGCCTAGCCTTTTTGCACCCATGAAACCCTCAGTCGGGAGCATATTATTGTCCAAAGCATCATGATCGATAGAAATATGAATATAATACAGTACTCATTCTTGCAGAACTCACAGTGTTGTACATCTTTCTACAATCACATTTATTGCAAATATGATGAATATATGTGTGTCTGGTATGTGTGCGATTATTTAGAGTGGTAATTATTTTCTTTCATATGGGAGATTGATGCCTTTAATTTGCTCACACTGAAGGGACAGCAAATTGTCACCTCTTTATTTGCAAATGATTTCTTTTTTTTATTCTTTCCCCTGTCCTGTTTCCAGATGTTTTCCTGATTTCTATCAGAATCAGTGCCCTTTGATGAAATAGTATTCTCTCGGTGATTCTGCTCTATGAGTTATTATTCCTAGCGGCCATCCAAACAATTTTACCAAGTGTCTCATTTTGCCTAAATTGATACTAAAGCCGTTTAACATAAGCTAATTAAAATTTGGATGTCCTTCATGAACATGCCACATGATTGATGGCGATGAGCTCCATCACCATTACAGAGTACATTACTTCTGTAGATGTGCTTTACAAAGCATTCTGGAGATATTTATTATGTCTACATGAGCATGTAGGCTAATACATTTATTCTGTTGAAGAATAGTGATTTTAATAATATTAGAGTAATGTGTTTTGAGCTCCATTCTAAATCCCTCTCTAACATTAGACTTCCTCCTTTAGGTTCCTTATCTTCTTGTTCTCACAGATATAGTGCAGAAGATATGACCCATTTCCTGGGAATAAGATAACATATGTGAAGCTAAAGTCACTAGGTCTGCAAGACTAAATACGGTTTTGAGGTCAATTTCAAATTAGGTTTTTATTTTGAAGGAAGATTGTATCCATTGTAGTAAACTTTGTTAAAGATATCACAAGTCTCTCAAATGATATGTTGTTTGCTAGTGATTTTGCTGAGAATAGTGGCTGGAGAAAAGACTCTAGAGTCTAAATTAGAATATTCTTCTTTAGACAATGATAATTTTCCATCTTTTCACTTCTCTCCAAGTGTATGATTGAAAAAAATCATGAAAGTGAAAGAGAAACTTGGTTTTTGGTTTTCTGTCAGCCATACTCTCAGAAGTAATGAGTTGAATCTTCCTAGGACAATTTAATAATCTGTTGCCTTAGATGACCCTGTCATAAAACTAGAAGGAAAAAAAAATGATAAGCTATGGAATCAAACTTGGCTTCAGTTTACTTATGAATGAAATGGATACAATAATAATATCAACTCCTGGGAATAGTTTAAGGATTCTACAAGGTAATGCATATAAAGGGCTTAGCATAGTTCTTGGAACTTAGTGTTAACTGAATGCAAAGAAGATGTTGAAGATGAGAATGGAGATCAGCAAAATTTATAACATATTCCTTATAGTTCTGGCTTGTGCCAATGTGCCACTTAGTAGGGCCAAGAACAGGCTAGACTAGTGCTCACTCATGCCCTGTCTGCTTTGTACACGGTTGCAAAGGTCTGAGCCTTTTTTTAGGTTTCTGGAAATCCTTTGGAAATAAAATCACTTCCTTAGCTCTTATTCTAGATGGTTTCTTTGTCTCCTCCCCAAATCACCATTGCCTGAAGAATAAATAAGATATTTAAGAATCTTCCCATCAAACCTGCAAGGACTAATTGAATTAGTTTGCAGTTGTTGGGGTTGAGGGGGAAGCAAAGTGCTCAACTGCACAGGCCAGGCAAAGTTCCGGAATGGCTCTCCAGTGCTCTGGCAGCATTAAAGTTCTGAATAGTCACAACTCAATGTGGTTGGTTTTTCTATCTGTTCACTTATTCATCCTTCCTTCACTATTCTGCAGCATGAGCATTGCAGTGCACCATTAACCAGTTTCCAAGATTTCTTTGTCACATTGTTCCCTTCCGTTCTCCAGTGAAATCTCCTAGCTAGCCAATTGTACATTCTCATACATTCGCATAGTTCTTCGTGCAGTCAAGTACTCACTGCTCTTATTACCAGGAAACAGATGTAGCTAACCAGAACCTGTGTTGAGGAAAAGCACGTGAAGAACCACGAAGAAGCAACATCCATTGGGTACAATGGCAGCTTTTAAACATGGCTCTAACTCAATGTATAAGAATGAGAAAGAACAAGGATTAATAAAGCTACATGCAGTTTTCAGAATGATATAGTATAGCATGTCATGGTTATAATGTACAAAGGTAGCCAGGTCATCTGGTCTATTTTACTTTGAACCTGTGCAACAAATATACCCCGTGTTTTATATTGCCACTGTTCTGTGGTGGACTCTCCTTTGCTTCTGGCTCATGGGTGCAAGCAACAGAAAACAATATTGTCCACATTAAGGAAAAAAAAAAAAATTTAGACAAATGGTGTCTGTTGCTCCAAATTGTTAAGATGCCTGGGCAAGTTAGAGGGCAGAACAATGATCTTCCTAAAGTACTCTAGAGCTGCAGGCACCACCACCAATGGTATATCCCCACCACACCGCTTCCATGATCCCCTGTTAGTTGGGAACAGATCTTAATTGCTCTTTTAACACTATGTGCCTTGCTCATTTCAGATTCAGAGTCCAGGTAGGAGCATCCCAGAGGCTAAGTTTATGTTAAAATTGAGCTCTGACTGCAATGGGATAAAAAAGTGGAAGACTTTTTTCCCCTTTTCAGATTCTAGATCAGGAAGGGTTGTACTACATCTTGGGAATATTACTCTAAAATGAGAGTGGGAGGAAATTTTGGATACTGGACAGCCTAAATAGATAAGAATATCTACTTTCATTGCCTCTTGAGTCATTCTGAGTTCTCTCTCTTCTCAGTGAATTCACCATGCTGTAGTCAGAGTGAGTTTTATACAACGCATATAAGGTCATAAGCCCTTTCAGTTCTCTTTGAATTGTACCTATTAGGGTTACATACCTTTTAGGTTGGCTTGAAAAATCTTTTCACATATGACCCTGATAAGTGGTTCATACCTAATTTCCTACTATACCAGGCTCTAAAGGACACCCTCCAAGTCTTAATTAAAATATTTACTCTTTCTTAAACATGCTGATAAGTTAATAATCTCTGTATTTTGTTTGTGCTGTTGTTTCCCTGATTAACAGAAGTTTAAACTCCTATTTATTCAAGATCGAGCTCAGAGATCTCTTCCTGTATCACCTCATTTTTGACTTATAGAGATATTAAACTGGCACTCTCACTTCAGGAGTTTGAAAGGAATAGGGACAGGTAGCTATAATAACCCTTAGACAAATTCCCAGAAAAAAATAAAGTGCATCAATGTGTGGAGTCTTGCCACTAGGTTTTACTAACTTGAAGACAGATACTGTATCTTAATAATTTTTTTAACCCATTAAAAAATGAGTAGTTGAAACAAAATGATGTAGTCAGTAAGGTGTTCTATGAGCCTTTTATACAAATGAATGACAAGACAACTTTTTGAATTCTGGCAGAAAAAAAGTGGTAAATGGATTGATACACATTAAGGCAAAAAAAGAAAAAGAATTAGAAAAAAAAAAGAGTAATTTAGGAAACTGCTAAGTAGTCCACGTGAAAGGTAATGAGTAGCAGGGAGAGTTTACAGAGGGCTTTGAGAGTTTAGTTTGAAGAAATTGAAAGAACTGGGGTTTAAACCCACATTCCAGCAGGTTTACGTAAAAAACTCATTTAATGAACATTTCAAAGTTTTGCTTGTATGGAACCTTATAACTGAAATTCCTCACCTCTACCCCAAATCGATCACTCGGGCAAGTTATGTCAGAAAAAGGCAGAACATGGTGGAAACACCAACATCTGTTTCTGACAATTTACAGCTAACCCTCACCCATACAGGAATAGCTTTAAAAACCTTTGGATGATTCCCACTGGTGGGCATTGGCATGGGAATATCAGTTTTCAACCCTACAGGAAAATAATTCTAAGTGGGGGTTTTGTGCAACTTCGAAGATTTATCCTGGTGATAATTGCAGGGAATGAGAGTTATACCTTGGAAGATAAGATCCTATCATCAGTGTGGTGATTGACAGGAAATTATAGTGGTGTTGATGACAGATCTATAATTATATTACAAATATTTATCTCTAGAAAATCCTCCCTGAATTGCTTCTCATATGGTATGACTTCTCTTCCCCTCCTTCCTTTGCTGAGATCTATTGCGAGTGACATCAAATTTACAGTCCTAAAAAAAAAAAAATCTAATATGATTAAAACTTGGATAATAAGTGATCACCTGATCTGAAGGAAGATCTTCCTGGTTTTATAAAGTTTACCTCCAAGAAAAGTAGCAAATGCAGGCAGAAATGCCATCTTGCTGAAATCCACACGTACTGGAAAGGAATTGCTCTGAAGTTCTCCAGCGGGAACATTTAGCTGACCACACATCTGTTGACTGGAGCTTGCATTTCAGCTCCCAGTGCCATGTACTGGGGACCAGGGGAAATACGGAGGACACAATGATACATTGAAGCTAATTTCCAAGCTCCATCAATTCTATGAAACAATCTATCAAATTCTATCAAAATAATCTCTTAAATCTATCCGTCTTTTGATTTCTAATTGTTTTGCTTTAACCAGGTCCTTGACTCTATTCATTTGGATTACTGCAACAGCTCTTTGACTGGCCTTCCTGCCTCCAGCTGACAGATTTTGCTGCTATAGTTAGATCCAATCATGGGCATTTGGGCATAAATATCTATGTTTAGGAGATAAGATAGCTTTTCATTGCCTCCTACATCACATCCAAACTCTGCACTCTGGCCTCTATCACAGATGTAATGAGAATCCACCGTGTGTCAATTATGTAGTTAATGGGAAGTATGACTACCATACTTTCAATTCTGGGATGCAAGGGAAATGCTTGTAGTTTATACTTACTGCCTCATATTACATCCTCACAACAGTATTACATCTGGGTGCCATGACTGTGCTGCTGTTACAGATCGGAAAAACTGAGGCATACAAAAAGTCATCCCTAATCCCACTGCTCACAATTGCCATTCAAATGCCTGTCTGCCGATTGCTCATCCAGCCTGAGACATCAGTACTTAGTGAAGAGAAACTACAGGAAGGTTTTGTTGTTGTTTTTGTTTGTTTGTGGCTATTTGCGATACAAATCCTGTTTTCTTTCTTTGGCAGAGGTATGCACAAAATGAAACCCAAATAAATACCTATCGCACTGTGGCATTTATGGTCTTGAGTTTATCCAGGTCGAGTGGCAGGAAGTAAGTCACTAATAACAAGGAATAGAGGTGGTGTTTGCAGCCGGGTACATTATGTTACAGCAAAATATCTTCTCAACCATTTCGCTTGGTTATTGTCATTTCTTCCAAGAAATCAATGCTATTGGAGATGGATGGCAGCAGGGACCTGGCAGGTATGATTGCACTCTGAAGAGCAACCTCTTTCCATAGCTGTGCTTTTAAAAATGACAATTTCCTCTCCAAGAGCAAAGGTCATGCAATTCTCTGAATCGCCAGGTAAAAGCCCGGGCACATTGGCTGATACGACCCCTCCTACTCACTTGGAAAAATTAGAAGGTTGTTGGAGACAGGTGTCATTGGAGGTTTAGTCATTACTTTGCCAGAAGTCCCTTTAAATTAGAAACTAATGTGATTCCTTCAGCAGTGTTATTTAGAGCTAGCTGCAGGTGGGGGAAGATGGGCCACAGAAGGAATCTGATTTTGCTTGTCATTAATTTTTAATCTGCTTTAGAGCCATCTTTAATTTCTCTTTGTAGTTTTCATAATTTTCCTTTGAGTATGAGGTAAGACTGTTCCTTGATTATCAGTCCAAGGATAAAAGTGATTATTTATTTCAGATATATCAATCCCGGCATGCTTTGGGCAGACTTCCTGTGAGTCTGCGAGGGAAGAGACATCTGTGTTCTGTGCCTACTAACCTGAAAATGCAGAGTTGTTAAAGCCTGGCAATAAAAATCCAACTGAAGGGGAATTACTTTTCTCTGGATTGTTCCCTGAAGATAGAACTTCAGAACTCAGAAAAATCTGTATACCACAGTCTGTGTGGCCTGCCAACATTACTTACTACTCTAGTGGTCTCTTCCACATTTCTTATAGTACTTCACTACTTCCTGCCGTCCTTGCCTTTCACAGTAACTCTGAAGATAGCTTCCACCCTGTCTCCACACCTCCCCTGGAGTTGTGCTTCTAAAAACACAAATTGGATTATGCCAGTCTTCGCCTGAAAGCCTATCAGAACTTCTGAGTGGTTTCAGGCTGCATTCGGCATTTTTGAGAAGGGCGCCCAGAGTACGTTAACATCTGGTGCTGGGCCATCTCTCTTGTTTTGTCTCTTCACAACATCTCTTGGGTTAGGAGCCAGTGTGTATCTTCTGGCCCTTTCCAGGGCACAACATTATCTTTTGACCATTTTATTTTTTCTTGGTACCTACCTCTTTTCTTGGATCCGAGAGAAACCTGAATAAGTCAGTTTAAGGAGGTGGAGATTGGTCATCAGAAAGATACTAGAGCTTCTGACTGAATTGAAGGCTCAAGAAACAAACCATGCAAAGGGCAAAAGTACTGCTTTATCCAGAGAAGAGAATCCTGCCAGATCTCTTTCTGGCAGGAGTCTCTGCCTCCCACTGTCTGCTGGCATCCCCCGCTCTCACTGAACACTGGCTTCTCCCCTGTGGTGTGTTGAGAAGCAGAGCTGCCAACACATGCAGAACATCACGGTCTTATGCTTCTGTCACTAGAAGTGGTGACTCTCTTCTACAGTTCTATTTTTAAAACCCCAGAAAGTACTTGAGTTGACCCATTTGGATCAGTATTCTATTAACTTCTGAATTAATTATTTGTAGAGGTGGGGACGGCAAGATCCTATTAAAATGTGGGCAATCTTGCTGAAAACTTTTGGTTGAACTGAGAGAGGAATGGTTGATCAGAATCAAGAGGGGGTGAGCAGTGAGGGAGAGAGAGAAGGGTTTATACTCCAAAGAGAGACATCCTCTTAACCCTTTAGGGCTAGCCTAGGCATCTCCTCTCGCACACAGAATCGATCATTCTCTATTTTGTCACTGCTTCGTAACTCCTGTTTTCTCTTGAGAATGAAGGCCAAGAAAGTTATTGGATTACAATATTTATTCTTTTTAATTCTTATATAGATGTGTGTATATATAAAAACAGAAATATTATTAAAAATATTCTGTGAACAAGTATGAAGTTTGGTGGTCTGGGAGGAGGATGACACCAACTTTATAGCGGTGAAAGTTGGGAGAGCTTAAATTTTGTATGTTTTTGAAATGGGTGGAAATATGCATAATTTACCTATTATTTTTTTTTTCCTTATTTAGTGCCACAACTTAAACATTCTATGCTATTAAAAACATTTTGTGAATGAGTTTTTTGGCCACTTAATATCATATTGTGTAGTATGGTTAAAGATTCCTCTGTTGCTGGAAATTTATTTATACTTAATTGCATTTTTAAACTAAGGAGTAAACATGTCTGGAGAAATTACAATTTTGAGGTTTCTCCCTTGACATAAATTCCTACAACTAGAATTACAGGGTCAAAAATATATGAATGCTCTTAATTCATATTGACAACTTCTTTCCTAATGAACAATCTTGATAATAGTGTGTAAATGTATTTCTTTTGCCAGATAATTGCTAGAGTTTTGAATTATTTTAAGCAATGATTTGAAAAAAAGAAAAATGAGTATCATATTTTTTCACTCACTTTTATTTATTGATCCTCTTAGAAGGTTTCCCATACATTTCTGGAGCACTCATCTCTTACCCTCTGAATGGTACATGTCAGTTACCACCTCAAAAATATTTCAGCAGATATGGAAGTTATAACACAAACATTAAGAATAATAATTTTATCTGAAATTACAGATATATGCATTTATTAATAGCTTTAGTGACTAAAGTTTCTTCTCTGTTTTTTGTTTTCATTAAAGTTTCCTTTTGCTTTTGTCTTTTTTTTTTTTCCAGCATAACAGTATTCATTATTTTTGCACCACACCCAGTGCTCCATGCAATCCGTGCCCTCTACAATACCCACCACCTGGTGCCCCCAACCTCCCACCCCCCACCCCTTCAAAATTCTCAGATCGTTTTTCAGAGTCCATAGTCTCTCATGGTTCACCTCCCCTTCCAATTTCCCTCAACTCCCTTCTCCTCTCCATCTCCCCTTGTCCTCCATGCTATTTGTTATGCTCCACAAATAAGTGAAACCATATGATAATTGACTCTCTCTGCTTGACTTATTTCACTCAGCATAATCTCTTCCAGTCCCGTCCATGTTGCTACAAAACTTGGGGGTTCATCCTTTCTTTTTTCTTTTTTTTTCTTTTTTTTTTTTTTTTTACAGCTTTATAAACATATATTTTTATCCCCAGGGGTACAGGTCTGCGAATCGCCAGGTTTACACACTTCACAGCACTCACCATAGCACATACCCTCCCCAATATCCATAACCCCACCCCCCTCTCCCAACCCCCTCCCCCCATCAACCCTCAGTTTGTTTTGTGAGATTAAGAGTCACTTATGGTTTGTCTCCCTCCCAATGCTTTTGTCTTTTTAAAGCTTTATTTTCATTCCGGTTAGTTAGCATACAATGTTACATTAGTTTCCATTGTATAATATAGTGATTCAACAGTTTCCCATATCACCTGGTGCTCGTCACAAGGTCACTCCTTATTGTTGTTTTTTAGTGTTTCACCACTTCTAAAAAATTGAAAATCTCTCCTGTACAGAAGTATTTTAATTCAAAGCCCCAAATTACCAAATTTATTTTTCCCGGAACCATAATTATCATACCTAGGAATCATTTTATATATTTGGTGAGTGAGACAGTTCCATGCTATGTTTGGATTTTGCCCACAAATTTCTGTTTTAAGAACTGACGGGGGTTACAAGAACTAAAGAATCTGATGAAGAAAAGAGCTCAGGTGTAGGAGGAGGAACAGGAATCTTTTCCTATCCCAATCTTTGACCAGTCACTTCTTTCCTAGGGACCATAATTCCTTCATAGCTCAAACAAATTAGTTATGCTGATGACCCAAGTGTTCCTTCTGGCTCAAACATTTTATGCTTCTACATTGACAGCACTCCTTGGCAAATTATGTGCAGCAGAAAAAGACTCAAGCAGACATGGAACAAATATGGCAATTGCCTGAAGTGGTCACTGTACTGGGATCTGTGTGAAAGTGATTATTTTCCTAAGAAATTTTTGAGACCTCTGGTATCTGTGTTCTGGTCATGCCTTAGTGAAGTACCGCAAACTTGGTGGTTGAAAACAACACATTCTCCCGCAGTTTCCGAGGTAGCATATCTGAAGTCAAAGTGTCTGCAGGGTTAGGCCCCCTCTGAGGCTCTGAGTCACATCTTTGCTTGCCTCTTCCCAGCTTCAGCTGGTGGCCATTGGTCCTTGACATTCCTTGGCTGGAAACTGTGTCACTGTGGTCTCTGCCTGTGTTATCCCACACTTTCCCTGTGTGTCTCTGTTTTCACACAGACTTTTTCCTTCTTCTTCATAGAGTACCACTCATATTGGGTTAATGAAAATCATTTTCTCAGGAACCAGTAGTAAGGACTTCAGTATAGCTTTTGAGGGGAAAGAGTTCTACCCATAGTATCACCACACACAGACACACACACACACACACACACACACACCTATATTTTTAGTGAATTAAAGACGCCCTCCTGCTGGAGCAGGAATGGAGCCTGAAAGTCTATGTAGGATGACTCCTGCTGGCATTGCAAACTATTCAATCCACTAGTAGGTGTTCTTGGCCTGAGGGCATGCATACATCAGCTCTTAGAAGAGAGAGGAATGAGAGTGATGTTATAACTAAGAGGGTAAGGGCCACCAGGATGGCTCAGTGGGTTAAGCATCTGCCTTTGGCTCAGGTCATGATCTCAGGGTCCTGGGATTGAGCCCTGCATCGGGCTCCCTGCTCAGGAGAGAGCCCGCTTCTCTCTCTACTTCTGCCTACAGCTATCCCCACTTATGCTCTCTTTCTCTCTCTCTCTCTCTCTCTCTATCAAATAAACAAATAAAATCTTAAAAAAAGAAAAAAAAAAAAAAAACCTCTAAGAAAAGAAAACGCATCCGGGGGAAATTGAGCAATTAAGGATTGACTTCACGTTTTGTGACTCTTGTCATAACTGAACAGAAATTAACTCCTCTCTGGAAATAAATGGGAATTAATTTGTCAATGTCTTAGGCATATAAAAGATAGAATTGGATTTGAATTCACTCAGAGTTATGTGACTTGGAGTCCACATTCCTAACTGTAGCACTCTAGCTGAGCTACTTAACATCTCTGAATCTTGGGTGCCTTACTGTAAAATGGGATAATAATCTCCTTCAGGGGATCATTGTGGAAGAATGAGATGCCTGGCATGTTATGAAAAACTCCATAAATTTTAATTTTTATTGTGGAATCCTTTTGCTCTTGACATCTGTGAATACTTTCTCATCCGATTGGTGGCTCCTTACAGAGAGGGACTTTGGTCTCTCTGTGTCTGAGATAGAGTCAGTGTCCAGTACTAGTTGAATGACTGAGAGAATGAACAATTCAACGAGCTGTCCCCAGATTTCCAGGCAACCTGCACAGAATTGCAGTCTGGGACATTCCAAGTGCTTTTTCCTCCTATGATGTCTGTCAAAAGAATGAACTGAACATGAAGACAAAGACGAGAAGAAGGGAAATGACTTACTACATTACCTGGGTGCCATAAAGTAGAAAACGAGTGTGGGAACTACAGAGAAGCAACTCAGGGCCTTGGGGAGGCTCATGAATTGAGTGTTTATTTGTGGAAGAGGGTTTGGGTGCACAGGCTACAGGTTCCCTTCACTGTGAGAGCTTGATTAGACACGATGCCAGGTATTTCCACCCTGTTTGACCCTCCGGAGTATTTGTGATGCTATGTCCCTGCTTTCATAATTCCTGTGCACAGGAGCTCAGTCTGAAGAAACACCACAAGATTACTGTGCGGGAAGAGTTGGCAGTTTTTTGTTTGTTTGTTTGTTTGTTTTTAATTTTATTTATTTATTTGACAGAGATCACAAGCAGGAAGAGAGGCGGGCAGAGAGAGAGGGGGAAGCAGGCTCCCTGCTGAGCAGAGAGCCCGATGAGGGCTCAATCCCAGGACTCTGAGATTATGACCTGAGCCAAAGGTAGAGGCTTAACCCACTGAGCCACCCAGGCACCCCAGAGTTAGGCAGTTTTTCAGTGTTCATTTTCTAGCCCTAAAGCTCACACTTTCAGCAAAGTGTGAGAAAAGAACAGTTATGAAACTGCACCAGTGACTGCTACCACAGGGCCATGAGGGGAAGCTGCCCAGCGGGCCTGGCAGAGGGGCTCTGGGGGCCATGGGGATCAGTAGCCCTAAGAACAACTGGAAGTTAAATGCTTTTCTGTGACCAAATCTAATGTTTCTAGCTGGCTTTGCTCTGAAGATCCTTCTTCTCTTTCACCTGTTTTATCTGCTTATTTTGTAAGTCTGATAGCAACTTTCTAGGATGCTGTCATAAGAGAGAATTTGGAACAGGGTCAAATGGAATCATTAGTATCCCAGGAGCTTTTTTTTTTTTTTTTTTTTGGTCTGCTCAAGGTGGAGGTAGAAGGAGGAAAAAGTCATTCCATCATCAGGGGTGACTGCTCCTGGGAACATGGAAGGGAAATTAATATTTATTGAATTGCATCATGATTGTTTTATCAGTAAATCTGCCCATCAACCCCACAAAGTAGGTTTTATGAGCTCTGTTTTAGAAATCAGGAATATGAGACTCAGAGAAGTTAAGAATCATGCTCTTGGCCACAAAAGGTGGTGTGGCAGAGTCTGGTTTAGACCAGGTTTGTTGACTCTTTTTTATGTCTCCTTGCACATGGGGAAGTAGAAAAGATTGTGCACCAAAGCAGAAATGATTTAGTACTTCCTATGTACATGTACTGTGGTTGGTGGGTATACGTACAGATGAGCATATAAACCATGAAACCTTTTGTGAGTATTTTATTTATCAGGTACCTTCTTTTATCATAGTACCTTCTGTATCTAGCACACTATATGACTTCTAACAGACAACAAATACAATTTTGTTGAATGAATTCATATCACTAACCCAGCCTTTAGTATTTCTTTTAATTTTTTTTTAAGATTTTATTTATTTGACACACACACAGAGAAATCACAAATAGGCAGAGAGGCAGGCTGAGAGAGAGGGGGAAGCAGGCTCTCCGCTGAGCAGAGACCATGATGCGGGGCTCGATCCGAGGACCCTGAGATTAGAGGCTCAACCCACTGAGCCAGCCAGGTGCTCACTGAGTATTTATTTTCTAAATAGGTAGTGATGCCATAACTTAATTACAATGTGAATAAGGATTTGTCTGTTTAAAGAAAAAAATCATCAGTGTGAATCAGGAGTTAACAGGGAGAGATCCCTTCAGGATGAATCTGTAGGGAATCCTTCATGGAGTAGGTAGAAAATTAACTGGCTTTGAAAGGCAAACACTCACCAGGTAGAGATAAAGATTGGATGGGAAAGGTCTTCGAGGTGACCTACAGAGAGGAGCCCATGGGCTCACATTTCTTGAGTACTCTTCATATGGCTGCGATTGCAGATGAATAATAAAGGCTAGCTCTATTCCCGGAGTTCTGTTTACCCCTGTATGAGTTTCCTGGGTCTGCTATTACAAATTACTACACACCAGGTGGCTTCAAAGAATAGGAATTTGTTCTCTCACAGCTCCGGAGGCTAGAAGTCTGAAATGCAGGTGTTGGCAGGACACGTTGTCTAGGGAAGAATCCTGCTTCCTCTTCCCGGCTTCTCTTGGCTACAGCGATCCTTGGCCTTCCTTGGCTTATAGATGTACCACACCAGTGTCTGCTTCCGTGCCCACATGCCTTCTCCCCTGTATATCCATGTCCGCATGTTCTTCTTAAAAGGACACCAGTCATTGCATGAAGACCTGCCCTCAGCCAGCATAACTTTGTTTTAACTTGGTTACATCTACAAAGACGCTGTTTCTAAATAAAGTCACATTAAATGGTCCCAAGTATGTTTCCAAGAATTTGTGGGAGGGGGGAGTTCAATTCAAATTGGTACAGTCTTTGTGATTATTGTGACAGTAATAAAGCAAGGATTTGAATGAGTCAGTGTGATCCACCTTTCATATGACCTGTATGTACTGAGATGTCTGTGTCCTGCCTAATTGAAATTTGGGGTCTGTCAAAACTTTGTGGTATTTCAGCTTACCCCTCATTGTTGTCTGACAGTTGCCTCAGCAAACATTTTGCTGTTTCTCTCTCCCCAACTCCCTTCTGGCTGCTCTGGTTCTCACCGGCTGCGTTAATGAACACTAAATTCTCCCTGCCCTATAGTCACTAAATCAGGCTCTTAATAGCATCCTATTAGTTGTATAAAATAAGGATTTGAAGCAAACCAGATAAGGTTTGAGGTTTGTTTTTTGATGTGTTTTTTATACATTTTAATTAAATTCACCTTGATTTGGAAAAACAGATTTATTGAGACCTTAACAACCACATAACATATATAACCGAGTTGTTAAGTCTCGATAAATGTTTTTTGGGAAATCAGTTGACTTTTTGATTAATAACAAATATCTGTTTTAATATATCTCAATGAAATAAAATGTTGAGTGTAGATGGACATTTTAATTAAGCTGTACTTATTCTTATACCTAACTACCTTGACCCAGAATTGCTTACCACAACATTTTTCTTTTAGGGGAAAAAAAAATCAGACATGTCCATTTTTCTGTTTACCACAGTAAGTGAGGAAAGACAATGGCATTTTAAAATCTGCATGGATATTAAATAAAAGCTGCTTATGGCCTTCCTTCTTACAATCTCCACATTCTCAGCAAAGCCTTCCGTGACCGCCCTATAAAAAGTTTTTATCTTTCCAGCCCATGTGTGTTTTCTTTACATACTTTAAGTGATTCGAAATCATGCCATTTAACCATGTACTTCTTTGTTTGATACTGGACCTCACTCCCAGTTATAAATCCCACAACAGCATCAAGCTTGATGGATGGAACTGGTGTGTCCACCATTGCACCGAAAACAGGGCCTGGTGGACATCTGTCCCTTTCCTTGTCATCTTCTTACATTCATACATTCCTCTCTATAGTACTCTAATCACTGATCAGCTGAGAGGTCTCTGTGCTCTACTAAAATATGACTTACTTGATGTTTGGGTTCCTGTCATGTGCCCTTCTCTCATCCCAACATCCAATACCAGGTCTTATGCTCAGATCCAAGTAGATGCCAATAAATGCTTGCCAAAAAAAAAAAAAAGTATGTATGTATGTATGAAATACTAGAGCCCAGTGTATAGTCATAGAACTTCTCTAGGCTTCTGCCGTTCAACTGGGGGCAGGGGTAATCTTGGTCCACACCCCTTAAACTCTTCATATTACCTAAGTCCACCTTAAGAATACACAGCTGTATTTCCTAAAAGCTTGATCTATATCCTTTTGTTTGATATTGATAAACTGTTGACACCTTGTTTCATTGGACATCTAAAAATAAATTGTGCCCAGTGCACCATAAATTACTACCTTCATATTATTTGTACAATGTCAAGACTCTGCAGGAGGTTGTTATAGCAATAGCCATAGGAGAAGAGAAAAGAGTTGAGAAGGGATGGAGCCGCTGTATCTGTGAACCCCTTCTAGGAGAGACCAGGCAGGCAAGAATAGGTTTGTTTGCACCAGAATTAATAAAACTAAAATGCCTTTGCTTCTAGATAGTAACTCCAAATTGCTATTTTTTTTTTTTTTATAAAGAAACTTGAACCACCAGATAGATATTCAGGTGACTATCTGAGCATATGTTCTATTTCAGGCACTATGCTTGGCAAGTAAATGATTCTGTGGTATCCTATTACTTATTGCACAAAAACTCTGGTAATTAAATGTTCCTAGCTCCCTTTTTCATTGAGAAAACTGAGCCTCAGAGAGGGTATACAACCGACCTAGAATCACACAGAGAATAATGTATAAAAGCAAGTTTAGAACTTTGGAACTCTATCTCTAAATACTGTTTTTGTTTTTTGGTTTTTTGGGGTTTTTTTGTTTTGTTTTGTTTTTGTTTATTTATTTATTTTTTTTTTTTTTTTTGCTTTGAACTCTTCTGATGAATGTGACAATATAGACTGGATTTATAAGCAGATACTGGTGACAGTCTAACCTAAAAACACCAAATTGATATTTATAGGGCTAGGTGGAGTTCAGTTCAGAAGGCCAAAGATCCAGACAGAACATTTGACATCTACTAGATTATAGATCAATAAATTATACCAAAATGATAAAAATAAAAATCCAGCTAGCAGAATTTATACACAGCACAAAGCTAAACTAAGCTATGTCTTAAGCAACTGGTATCCCATGTGGGGGAGTGGATTGCCCAAAGTCATACCACTAATACATAGGAGGCCTGGGATTCCAGTTTTGGATAGACATTTCAGAATTATCTCTTAAGCACTAGCCATTTATACCAGGAGGGACATCCCATTTAGCTGAAACCCCTAGTCCCCAGTCTCCATCCCTTGGGTTGATAACTGGACTTGTCAGTTGGTTACATTTTTTCCTCTGACATTTCTTTCCTTCATTCCCTTATCACCATCATCTCTTGATTGACAACCCTGAAAAGACTGTGCAAAAGTCTCCCCTTGAATTTGCTAGAGCAGTCTCCTGCCTGCCTGATATATGTGTCTGTTCAAAGTGTGGCACAAATGTTTGGTTAAAGATAATGACCCAGTCTGAAAATTACTGTGATAAAAATGTCATGTAATTTTTCCAGGGTGACTTTGAAGTAAGGCTTACCATATAAATGTGGGGGATTGAGAGAGCTAGCTATTATTTTCTTCCTTGATGAGCACTAAATTAGTGTCTTCCTCAGCACCAATGCAGTGGGCAGTCTCCATGTTGTTAATTTCTTTCCTCTTCTCCTTGTGGCTGGGTGGCTGGGCTAAAGCAATACCAAAGACCATCCCAGAGCAGTAATTCCCAGGAGCATGGATTTTTTTTTTTTTTTTTCACAACTCACTGCTTCAAATAGTTGAAAGGACACAGTTTGAAGTCATGCAGAACCTTATTGGAATATCAACTCTGTGTGAATTTACAAGAACTATGTGAGCCCCCATTTTCTGTCCAGTAAAATCAGATTTTTTTCTTACAAGCATTAAGTGAAACATAATGTGTAAAATAGTGGCATATAAAAGAGCGCTTTTCAATTATTAGTTTGAATCAACATTTTCTTTTTCGAAATACAGATTCTTGGGCCTTGCCCAGTGAGATTCTGATTTAAAAAAACATTGACTAGAACCCAGGAATCTACATTTCTAACAAGCATTCTAGGTAATTCTAATGTAGGCTAAGCAGTGCCATGCTTTAAGAAATACTGGCACTGAAGGATAGAATAATTATAATTACTGTACTTCGTGTGCTGCATGTAAGGCCCTGTACATTAATCTACTCCGCACTTGGCATAAAACCTGACATCATACTCAGTAGATGCCAGTGTTGGCCATTCTCCTCTTTTTTTTCTCACTCATTGTTTTCTAGGGGGAGTTCTTAAAGAAAGAGTAAGTGTAAAGGAGGCTCAGTTGTAGGAAGCAGAGTTGGCTGATCCGAGGCCAACTTAATGTTAATGCTTAAATGGGGATGAATTTTCA